>NC_080580.1:4813424-5163424 GCF_029962835.1 Magnolia sinica
GTAAGCAAATATTATAATACTCTACTATTTTCATTTAAACCATAAAATCTTCTCTTCCCTTTTCCATGTGGGACTATTCTTAAAAACCCCCAAAAAGACTTTTTACAAAACTTTTAATATATTCTATTATATTTTATTTTAAAATATATTTTATAAAATCAAATTTTGCAACATCCAAAGATCAATTGAATTATACCGAGGGAGACAGTGGGGATAATGATTCCCACCATCGAAACCTTTCTAGGACCTAAAGTGATGTTTCTTTGTCATCCAATATGCTCATAAGATCATATAGACATGGATAAGGGAAAAAACACATATAAGCTTGATCCAAAACTTCTGTGGCCCCCAAGAATTTTTCAATGGTAGACGTTTAATTCAATTGTTTCCTATGTTGTGGTCCATTAAAACATTTTATATACTTCATTTTTGAGCTAAGGCTATAAAATTATAGGATAAAATTGATGAAAGGAACAAATCAGATAGATAAATCATGGTGGACCCCACAAAGTTTACTCAGTATGCTGAGCGTAGTGAGTTACTCACCATGCAATCCGCTTCCAATTTAGGCAGGCCTAAGACATAGATGGACCACACAGTCAGGATTAAACTTTTACCGGTGAAAACTTCTTGGGGGCTGCAAAAGTTTTAGATCGAACTGATTTTTTTCTCCCTTCATACGGTTCTATGTTACCTTATGAATAGGTTGTATGGAAAATAAACATAACGGTGGGCCATAGGAAATTTTCAGCCGCGAGCAGCATTATCACCTCTGCTTCCTGTGGTGTGGTCTACTTGAGCCTTTGATCTACATAAAATTTGATCATCTTTTATAAAATTCTACTTATAAATGGATGAACGGTATGGATAAAACCCGAACATGACAGTGGGCACTCTCAGCTCCCGCCCGTTCCCAGCAGGATAGGGGCGGGGGTAGGACGCAAACCACGTTCGCTTCCGTGTGTACAATACAAGCGGCGATTCTTCCATAGCGCGGCTTCGTTGGATCACCGGATTCACCGATGTGGGTGGATCCCAGACTGTGGGCCCACCTTGACGTATTTTCCTTACATCCACGCCGTCCATTCATTTTGAAAGCTCATTTTAGATAATTAAATAAAAATTAAATATATGTATAGTCTTATGTCGACCACACCACAGGATACAAGGGTGGTTTAAAAACATCTTAGGGAAGCCGAAATGTTTATTTTCCATCCAACCTGTTGATAAGTTCACAGGGACCTGGATAAAGGTACCACACAAATATCAGCTTCATCCAAAACTTTTGTGACCCACAAGAAGTTTTGATGGGCAGTCGATACTGTTTACTGTTGTGTGGTCAACCTGAGATTTGCATCTTCTTAATTTTAGGGCTTATATCATAAAATAAAATTTCAAAATGGATTCACGGAGTGGATGTAAGTAAAAAACATCAAGGTGGGCTCCACAGTCACGGATCCGCCCACCTCGTTGAATCCGGTATCCATCGAAGCCGCGCCCATTCTTCCAGAACCAATAGAAAATTCAACGGCCGAGATTTGAAGGCGGCACGTCGGATGTTTCCGTGAATATATAGAAATCCTAGAAATTCTATTTTATTTGGACCCTACCACTCGTGCCTTCCACGTTGAATCGCAGACTCTTGAAGCTTACAACTTTCATGACACGTGGCAGCGTCTGCATCGTTGCATCGGAATATATCGGAACCGCCACGGCTCAACGACTTTAGTTTTGACTTTTAAATAAGAAAACTTCCAAAGACGCGGATTTGACTCGATTGTTTTTTAATACTCTGGCGGGGTGGTTGTGTCTGATAGCCTATCATCAGTATGTTATAAGTTGTGGGTCTCCATTGTCCAAATGGCACAATCCGGACCGTCCAAATAGTGGGTCACATTGTGGAGCTGGAAATTCATGCACATCAAAGTGACTGGCTATTTGATATGGCTCGATGAGTTTGGACGACCATAGTTTTATTTTTAATGTCTAGATAGGGCTAGGATCACTTGATCAATTTGATTTACGAACTATGCTTTCTCCACCATACACGTGGCAGAGGATGTGAATCTGGACCATCCATCTAGTGGGCCTTACAGTGGTTTTCAGATAGTTCAAAGAAGTACATGTAAGGCAATAGAGGCGGGTTATTATAGTGCTGCAGGTGGAGCCCATTTGGTTGTTTGTATGGCATCCAATCTATCCATCAAGATCACCCAACCTAGAAGTTGGATGTCGTTTAAATCTGTGGGCCCAATCATCATATGGGGCCTACCTAATGATTGAGCTAGATCAATAGGCTATAAATAAACGGTCAAGAAAATGATGTAGAATTTTTATTTTTTATTTGGTAGAAAAGGCCAAAAATTGGGTGGGTCATACAGGCATGGGACCACTCAATTCGAAAATAGACTCATCCAACACGTTTAGACCCAATTCAATCCGAACCGAGTGGGTGAGTCGACCTGAACCAAATAGAATCTGAACTTAAACCGAGTCGAGCATGGATCACTTAATAAGGGCGAGTCGATCGAAACCAAATAGAATCCGAACTCAAATTGAGTTGAGTTTGGATCACTCGGTGACTCAATTTGACTCAATACGACACAAAATCTAACTCAACATTGACTTGATTCAAAACTCAACTTTGGTGTGTGTGTGTGTATAAACTCATTTGACATTTCAGATATAAGATGCCGTGTGATGGATGGAGAGGTGAGTAGTGTTGTACGTGAACCAAGTTAGCTCAGGCTAACCAAACTGAACGGGCTGGCCAGTCAGGTTCAAGGATTGAGCTGAGTCAATTCGAGCTAGGGTCAGCTGTGCGAAGCTCGACTCGATTCAACTCGTGTACAACTCTAGAGGTGAGTTGTGATTTCAGTTGTGGATATCCGCTGCACCCAACCCAATTCGATGCCGACTTGACCTAACTCATTACTTGTGATTGGGTCGGATTCGGTCCAGATTAATCCAGGCTAGACCCAGACTTAGATCGGGTCAAGTATGTTGGAGTTGTACCGAGTCGGATGAGTTTAGGTCAAGTATTTTCAAAACCAGATTGAGTCAGGTCAGCCCTAACTTGGTCAGACTTGATTGATGCCCAAGTCTAAGTAGCTCATATCCTCCAATTGGGAGATTTTTGTGCTATCCAACCACAATGGCCCATCACATCAACGGTTGGATGACTTATCTTGGGCCCCACTTGCGCATGTGGAATATAGTGGTTTGTTTAATGGTATGTGTGCACTAAGGAAACTATCAATGGCTAGGATCGTACCTTTGCTTTCATCAGACTCACGTGCACAGTAGATGCTGCATGTAACATGAGCTCGATAGGCATGTTTGGATGTCCATTAAGAAAATGCAGTTTCGAGTTGCAATTCAAATGGTGTGAATGGGACTGTTTGATCCACTATATTGGAACCGCATGGCCTGTTTGGCTGTCACTTTGTAATTTGACAAAATCGGGATATCCAAACATGGCATCCAAATGGGCCACACCACAAAGGTCCCTTAGCACGAAAATCAGGCCAATCCACACCAATAGTTACCAATGATACAACTCGACTGAGCAAGATTTTGGGTCAATCACCCATTCATGGTGGGGTCCACCATATGAATGATTTTCTTTCACGAATGATCTCGACCGTTGATGGTGGGCCATCTCAATCTAGGATCCATCCGCGTCCCAAGTAGAATCAAACTACACCAATCAGTTTAGTGGAGACAAATCAAACATATTCAAATTGCAATAACGCCAAATTAGTACTCAAATTGTGAATTCTTGATTGCAATTCGGATGCCAAACGCGCCATCTCAATTTTTATTAAAAAATATTGCAATTCAATTCAATAACGCAGCCAAACGCAAGTGGGAAACCGAACCCAAATGAAAGAGACCCACGAAAGTTCGAGAACGTGGGAATACTTCAAAGCTCAAGCTTGGAACGGAGTCTCCAACACGTTTTCCAATCTAAGGCTTGAAAACGACTCGATACCGATACCGGCCAAACACGCCAAAAATCTAGAACCGCGTTTTACATATAAAATCAATATAATAGTTCACCACCATACACGCAGTGTACAGGTGGGGCGCCGCTTAGGTGGATCCTTGACTGTGGGACCCACCTTGGTGCATTTTCCTTACATCCACACCGTCCATCTGTTTTTACAGCTCATTTTACGGTATGAACCAAAAAAAAAGAGAAGCAGATCTAAATCTCAGGTGGACCACACCACATCAAACAATGGTGATTGAATACTCACCATTAGGGGCCTCCGGAATGTTTATTGGCCATCCAACCTGTTGATAAGGTCACAATGAATGGATGAAGGGACCACACAAATATCAGCTTGATCCAAAGCTTTTGTTGCCCATAAGAAGTTTTTAATGGTCAATCATCACTGTTTCCTGCTGTATGGGCCACCTAAGGTTTAGATCTGTTTTATTTTTTGGGTCATGCCCTAAAATGATCTGTTAAAACGGATGGACGGAGTGGATGTAAGAAACATCCATCAAGTTGGGCCCCACAGTCAACAATCCATCGAAGCCCACTTGCAGTTATCCAAACCATCCAAACTATGTGCACTTGAAAATAACACTGATCTGATGATATAGGATAATCGGCATTTTTTAAAAACCATCTATCAGATCGGAAGAGATCCAACGGCTCCAGATCCTTTCCAGATTGAAATCATCCAGACAACCCATGAAACGAACGGTTGCGATCTCATCAAGCGATTCCACTGCCATCAATTTCACATTTAACATTCTTGAATTGATGTGTTATTCAACCCATGCAAGTGGTATCTAAAACATCAAGCGCCACGTGTACGCTGAATAAGTCACCACCATTTAGAAGAGGACTGGTGAACTAACATTATAGCATTCCGCGTAAAAATAGCAAAAGCCATTCAAACAGGCATCAACCGCTGCAGGGTCGTTCCCTCAAACAACAGCTATAAAAACCCCCTTCTAATCAAAACACATTCACCCAAAAATCTCCATTTCCCAAATCCCCAAAAAACCCAAATCACAATTCACGAGATAGATATGGCCTCCTCATTTCCCAAATTGCCCCTGGCCCTTTTCATTGCACTCTCCCTCTCCTTCCATGCAGCTCTAGGTACGTACCATTGCATGGCCTACTCATATTTCAAATTTTTTTTTTCTTTTCAATTTCTCCTTATTTTTTCACTAATTACAATTACAATTTAATTAATTTATATTGGTATTTTTAGGTGAGATCATTTGTGAAAAATTATAGCAAGTTCCTTTTTTTTTTTTTTTGAATTTCTCCTTATTTTTTCACTAATTACAATTAAATTTTCATTAATTTATATTGGTTTTTTTAGGTGAGATCATTTGTGAAAATTTACATCAAGTTCATTTTTTTTTTGAATTTCTCCTTATTTTTTCACTAATTACAATTAAATTTTAATTAATTTATATTAGTTTTTTTTATAGGTGAGATCATTTATGAAAATTTACAACACATTCATTTTTTTTTTTTTAAATTTCTCATTTTTTCGCTAATTACAATTAAAATTTAATTAATTCATATTGGTTTTTTTAGGTGAGATCATTTGTGAAAATTTACAACAAGACTTGTGTGCGTTTTCCGTATCTTCGTCCGGCAAGCGATGCCTACTAGAGAACGCGGCGCGCAAGGATGGTACCATTGAATACCAATGCCGAACATCAGAGGTTGTCGTGGAGAACATCGTTGATTGGATTGAGACCGATGAGTGTGTATGTGCATGTGGGGTTGAGCGGAATTCCGTCGGAATCTCGTCGGACTCCCTCATGGAGCCACAATTCACCGCCAAGCTATGCTCGCCGGCGTGCTACCAGAATTGCCCGAACATTATCGACTTATATTACAATCTCGCCGCCGGGGAAGGTGAGAAATGCAGATTGAATTGCTTGTTATTTTATTTTAATTCTGAAATTGGATTGGTTTATAAATCATCTTTACCATTGGAATGGTGTGTATTATCATCATCCGGGCATTTGGACTAATGGGCCACCTCATGGAAGGAATATGAACTAAAAGGGTCATTGATCCAATGGAATTAGAACCATTGAATCAATGGCTTTTTGTTTATCGTGAATATAAGTACTTATTCAATGAATGAGAGCCTGATGATTGAATGGTTAGGATCATTTGGTTGGTGAAAATTTTGAAACATGTCCCACCATTGGATGGTAGAGATGGTTGATACAAAAAATTTCAGTTTATAATTCGAAATCTTATGGGATTTCTTAAAAATTAAGAAAATGCACCTCAAGCTAATTGGACTTTTTCTTACCTTTGGTTGGAAGCAATTTCTTTTTTATTTTCTTTCAATTGCCGCAATCTAATTTAAAGCTATGTTTATAAAATGTGGACTATTCCTAGCCGTCCAATTAATTGACTTTTTCCCTTTTGAATGTGGACCATTGATCCTTTTCCCATTTTTACCATCGGTTTGAATACCACAAATTTGCACGGTTAGGATGGCTTGAAGCGCCAACCTTTTCTGGGCTGGACCATCCATGTGGGCCCCACTAGATGTATGGTCCAAATTCATCTCCCAAACTGGTGCATGCACCATGGTAGGTGGTGATGAACTACATATGGACGGCAAGATCCTGAACATCTTCGCCCATACACTTTTGAGTTATGATCGCATGCAAGTTACCATACGTTTTAGCTTCTTTGGGGCCCACCGTAATGTATGTGTAGAATCAAAACCGTTCATAATGTGAGTTGCTTCATGTTCACCGTACATTCCCAAAACTAGGTTGACAGAAAAATCAGGTCCACCACAACACAGGAAACTTGTAAAATCATGTCTAAAAGCTCTAAATTCACAAGGTGTGGCCCAGATTAATGGAATGTCCTGATATTTGGGATGTTCCTTCATCCTGGTATTCCAGGCCTAACGAATGGAATGGATTGCATATAGGATCACGGTGGGCCCCACCTACAATCTAAAATTCTATATGGTGGGAGTCCTCTTCACTGATCCCCATTATTTCCTGTACTGTGGCCCACCTGAGTTTTACTTCTAGAGCTAAAATGGGCTGCCACGTCTGATGGACGGTTCGGATGGAACATAAACATCACGGTGGACCCCACAAAGTTCAATCACACATTCTCTCTCACTACGTATTGGGTTCATGTTTTGAATGATGAAAGTACGTGCATTTGCATGTATTACGAAAAACAAGTGGAGCTGATGATGTGTTTTGCCATTGTCAGGTGTGTTTTTGCCAGATTTATGTCAAGTGCAGCGAACGAATCCTCACCGTGCGATGGTGGAGCTTTTGAGTTCTGGGGCTGCGCCGGGCCCAGTTGCTAGCGAATCTTCGTCGTTCTTCGCTGCTGCTCCTGCTTCCTTTTAATCAAATAGGCCATTTCACAGATTTTTTTTTTTTGCTTTTTTTCATTTGAAATTAAAGAGAGATTTGGGTCATTTTATTGGGCTTTGATGAGAGATTTTTAATTTTTTATTCTTATTATAGTCATTTGTATTGCTCATTTTATGAAATTATCTATGTTACTAATATTGAATATTTGGTTTTTTTTTTTTTTTCATTTTTAATGGAAGTTTTGTGGCGCGTTTGTTTGTGCCCAGTATCATGAAAATTTAATGATTTAATCTAATTTCATGAAATTTGGAGCAACCAAACACACCCTAGGGCTTTGTTGGGATTGATCCGGCCCATTTGCCTGACAGATCAGATTTGTGGTGTTCATGGGCCATGTGGGCTTGATATTTTAGCCTAAAAATGAGCCCAAATTGAACTTGATCGCAGGTTCATGCCGCAGACATCCGTAGTAAAGTTGATTGGGCCCAGAACATTATTTTATGGGCCTGAATAAAGCCTAAGGCCCACCATCGTTGTAGAAATCAAAAATTCAACTGAGCCCATACTAGGTGGGCCTAGATCCTAATTAACTATTCAGGCCCATTTACATCTCACACACAACAAAAAATTTCAAGGGCCTGTTTGGGTGATATTGAAAATAAGTTCATCTAATTTCAGTTAATCATAACTATGTATTAGAGATTATGATTGTTGGTTATTGAATATTATCTCTAATAGATAATTACGATTAACTAAAATGAGATGAACTTATTTTTAGGTGTCTACCAAACAGGCCATACCATTAAGTGGGGCACTTGGATTTTGGACGGTTATCTATTGCTTTTTTAAGTTCTGGTCCACTTGATGATCAGATTAATGTACTTTTGGATGTCCAATTTTTATGGTGGAGTGACCTTGTTGGACGGATTGGATGCCACACATACTTATGGTGGGCCCCACAAATAGGTAAAACCAACTATTCAAATGAGGATATCTTATCATTTGGTTGAGATTCCTCTATTGTCTTGAGAGAGGGGAGTTAATTGCAATAGTCCAAAACAGATTATCATATAATTGAGGAGGGGTTAGGGCAATTAACTCTTTGAAGGCGATGTGTAATTGATACTCTGGCAGTGAGTGACGCTTGATATGTAGGCACTTGCATTAACTCAAAATTAAGCCAACTAAATTGTGAAACCTGCTATTATTAAGTCAGATGAAGATTGGTTGAACAATTTTAACCACTGTATAATTGATACTCTGGCATTGAGTGACACTTGATGCACAAGCACTAAAAATTTGCAAGTGTATCGTACATTAACTCAAAATTAAACCAACTAAATTGTGGAACTTGCTATTGTTAAGTCGCATTCCCAAGATTGGTTGAAAAATCCTATTGATTTGTGGACAATTATTTGTTGAAATAAGGCATTGGATATTTTTCAATGTTAACTGTCCAATAAATGTTGATTATCTGATAGTTAGATAATCAAATAATTTGAATATTTGGTCCATCTTGCATCTAAATCATGGCCATATATAGTTTGAATAGTTCAATTTTAATTCATTGCATGCGAGTTATGCAATATATAATTGATTTTGTAATGCCTGTGTATCATTTATCACACCGGGCCAGAGTATCACAAGCTAAACATAACTAAATTATGATCATATCGAAATAAAATACTTTTTCTTAATAGCTGTGATTGGCGGAACTTTTTGCATCCTGGCGTATGAAAATAGAGTCCGGATCCTCTGCATGTCACAAGCAAGGTTTTTTTTTACTTGTTGCAATGTGATTGGGCCACATCAACACAATCACATTGAAACAAGTGGGAAAACCATGCTTGTGGCAAGTAGACGATTCAGATTCATGAAAATAATCTAATTTGAATCTAACTTTAATAATGGGGTAAAAATTCAATGAAATCATGCTCTGATTGGGGTATCGTTATGGGACATATGCGACCTATCAATCTTTATCATAATAGGCCACGTGGAGTTAATTGACCCACATAGGTCACGTCTGTCTATTTCGTGAGAAAACGCATGCTTCTAGCTAAAAAATGAAATTTTATAAAATTTTATTATTTTTAATAATATTGATTTTTATTGTATTTCTTTATTTTTAGAGTTTTACAATTTCATCTTCTTTAAAATTACTTCTAATCATGTTAAAGGTAAACATTCCAGTGGGCCCCATTTAGAATCTATGCGCAAAAACTTCCTCGTAGAGGCTTTTGCATTGCCTGGATCATATTTTGAGACGTCTACCAACAGAAAACAAGCAAGTTCTCCTGCATTACTGGGATCATATTTAATAAAAGATAATTTTTTTATAATGTAAAACATTTCCAAATAGGCAAATGTGTCAAATTAGCATATTTCATATATTTCAAATGTTCGTTAACAAATAGGTTGTTTCCGATTCAGGACTTAATTTTCAGACTTCCACCATAATTATCAAACAAGTTTTTTGACTTCGGATTTCAGATTCAGATTTTAGATTTAATCTTTAGACTTTCGATTTAACAAACAGGGCCTAAGACTCTTCTAATAAGGTTTATTTGAACTTTTTATTTTTGAAAATTAAATTTTAGAAAAGTTTTATTAAAATTAGGATTTTTATTAAAGTTAAAATTTTGTTATTTTTGTTAATTATGAATTAGAGTTTATTTTTTTCTTTATTAATAATGTAATTGAGAATAATACACATTACACAATTATTGATTAATAAAAATATTCATCTTTTTTTTTTTTAATGTTAATTCAAGAATAACCTTGCACACTTGAGGTAAAGCTTCCGCCTACAAGGTAGGGTTATAGGAAATTCAGATGCATGACCTTCACAATGGGGCCCACCTTTCATTCAGCTCTAATGTCTTTCACATGCAACACATTATCCTAAAAAAGAAAGAAAAATTGTAGCATGGTAAACTTTGCACACTCACGGCTGCATGGGAACATTGTATGAAATAAGGGCCATTTAAGTCACTTCACAACTTTCAAATTTCTTCTGACCCATCTTTCCCATCATGTCAAAAAAAAAAGAGAGAAAAGATGAGAGTTTGAATTGAAGTGGGATTCCTTTTTTGGTACCCATGCAAGGGGCATCTGAACCCCATTTCTATCGAAAATCAGGTCCATTTGGGTATTTTGGCACTTTATGTGATATCATAAAGCTTTGTATTGTAAGGAGGAGACACTTCACTATCTCTCTCCTGTTTGAAGACAAAAACGTGCTATCCTTTTCAAGATGAATGACTAGCCTCTTTTATCCATCCATGTGAGAATTGTACGGTCATTTGCTTAAGAAATCCCAGCCACTCACTAGGTGGGGTCCACTGCGAATTTGATGGGTCAATGATGAATGGCCTAGACTAGCCTGTTGGCATGGTCAAAGCATCAAGTAGCTACTTTCATGATGGTCCACGGGCACCTGTTAATAGGGCTGAAAGTTGGGCGGGTTAGGTTGGGTCGGGTAGGGTTGGTGCTCAACCCTAACCCAACCAAAGGTTCTTGACTTCTTATATGTCAACCCTAACCCAACCCAATCCAACCTTGGGTTGAGAATTCTCAACCGAAGCCCGACCCAAGGGGGCTTGGCCAGGTGAATACCTGCTAATATTTTCATTATTACATTAGCCTATTATATTTTAATATACATCTTATTTTTTATACCTATAATTTTATTAATTATATATGTAATTATCTATCACAAAGAAATTTATTTTTTCCAAATAGATTGTGTAGCACATAATCTGTTTGAGAGAGAGAAATTTGGCGTATCTTGCTAGCTTGAGTCATCATAAATAACGTGGACTAATGAGACCCAGCAACACTGGAATATCCTGTGCCTTCAACACAAATGGTCCACGCTCAATTATATATTGATCGGGTTCGGGATGGGTCAGGCAACCCGAGACCTCAACCCAAGCCCAACCCAAGTTTTATCGGGTTGGTGTTTGTATAGCCCAAACTTGAGACCAATCCCGATACATCCTGCCAAAGTCCAACCCAATGTCGGGTCGGTTGGGTTGAACCCGCCTGACTTTCAGCCCTACTTGTTAATGGTCCCATCCGACGTTCACTTGTAGTTTCAAGACCATCAACAGCACCATGTGATTTGCCGGAGTCAACTCAATTTCAAATCCCATTTGGCTTGCCTAGGCTGGCGTGAGTCATGACTCAATTCAAGACCAGATGAGTTGGTCTGAGTTGCTAAGTCTTTTAACCATGGTAGGGCCAGTGCCAGGTCTGAAAGCCTTGCTGCTGGCTCGGACCAGGGCTTAAGGGGTTAGAGCTAGGCTAGGGTCGTCTATGGCCTGGCTCATTGCCACCCCTAATTGTGAGCATGCCCTGACCCTTGGCCTGTGTCCACTCATCAAGGTGGACACATGTTTGAGAAAATTAGATGGTTTGCAAAAATCAAGTTTACGAATTAAATATGCATATGGGGCCCACCTAACACTATATATATATATGGGAAAGGGTTCTATGCGGTCCAGCTCATGGAAACTTCCTACGAGGTCGAGCTGTGTAGACCCACCGTGATGATGCGTGTTGAACATCTACCCCATCAGTCAAATACACCATTCCATGGTGGGCCTAGGGCATAAAAGTCAAGTCAATCTATGCCTTGTATGGGTCACATCACATACAAAAGTTGAGAGGGGTTACCCTCCATTAAAATATTCATAATCATTTGTTTGGCCCACTGAGAATTGGTTCACAAATCCAGCCCATCCATTATGTGTGTCCCACTTGGATGAGGAGTCATTCCAAGTTTCAGATCATCCAAATTTCAGGTGGGCCCCACCAAGTACTTTTATATGTTTTAGTCATGTCTTCATATGATTTTAGATGGTATGGCCCACCTAAGTTCCGTATACGGCTGATTTTTGGGATATCCCATAATTTAGAGGGGACCCATCAAATGCACGGTGTTGATGTTCGACATATATCATGGTGTGGACCACACAGCTCAACCTCATGGGAAGTTCCCATGAGGTCGAGCTGTGTTGGGCCCACCATGATGTGTGTTGAATGTCAACCCCATCAGTCTAATGCACCATTTCACGGTGGGCCTCGGGCTTAAAAATCAAGTCTAGATTTGTGAACCACATCTCGGTGGGCCCAACAAATGATTGTGAATGTTTTAATGGAAGGGTAACCCTTCTCGACTTTTGTATGTGGTGTGGCCCACACAAGTCATGGATTGACTTAATTTTTAAGCTCGAGTTCCACCATGGAATGGTGGATCAGACTGATGGGGTTGATGTTCAACACGCATCACGGTGGGGCCCAGGTAGCTCAACCTCATGGAACCATTTCCCATACACAAACACACAAAGTATCGTCATATAGGGACTGATATATTAATATATTTTTTTTGTGATGGATGCAGACCAGGTGATTAATGTACATTGGATGGGACTTCAATCCTTGAATCAGATCATTGAGCCATGACCTATTGTTGATTTCTTCTTACCTTATTATATCAAATAAACTTTTCTACTGATCCAAGTTTGGCCCACCCATGATAACTAACAACCATTGTTATAAAATATTGATTTTATAAAAATATTTAAAAATAAAAATAATATATATAATACATAAAAAGTGTTTGAAAAATATCTTTTTATGGGTTTTGGGAATAGTCCCACATTGGAAAAAGTGGAGAAAATTTTGTGGTTTAAATGAAAAGCGTGGAGTACTTTATTATTTGCCCACATAGTCCATAGACCATGGGACTTGCGTGTTTGCGCGCTAGGGTTCGAGCTCGGTGCGAGGGCATGGGCATGTGAGACAGTCTGGCTGTAGAGGCGCTAGTGGCGCACCTTTCACTTCGCATGTGCGCATCATACAAACAGTAACAACTGTGCCATTAGTGCAGAAACCAGCTGTAACTACTGCATGGCTAGCCCAACAGCTAGAAAACGGTTAGCTGCTGTCTCACAACAGTCAACATGCAGCAGGTTAATGAGATAAAAAACGGTTAGTTTTCTCCAACAGCTAGAAAACGGTTATGAGATTTATTTTCCTGGACCATAACCCCCAGCCACCACAGCATATATAAATAAGGCCTGGATGAATTTCCAAACCATCTTTCAACCTACTCCAGTAGACCCATACGAACTGAAACAGTCAGCCACTCCTCTCCTATACTCCAGTGATTCCAGCAAAACAGCAAGGTTTGAACTTTTGCTTGAAGAATAGACTAGCGGTGTGGTCTAAAACGGTTCAATCGAACCAATAACTGAAAAACAAGAAGAATGGACTAGTGCAATAGTCTCATTTACATATATCTTCTTCTCTCTTTTTCCTTTTGAGATTTTTTCTCTTTTATTGTATTTCTGTCAGACTGAGTGTAACAGAGTTTCAGTTGGTGGACCTTCGTGTTTGTTGAACGCAGACCCACATTAGGCTCATCGTATCCTAGAAGTGGTTTGCCTGTAACTTATCAACATACTCATTTCACTTGAGTAGGGGCAAATAATGCTTTAAGGACGGCGTCCCAGACGTGCTTCAACTTATCCTTAGTTTAGATCATCATCATTTTCGGTTTCCATATTTTACATAAATAATTTTATTTTGTGTAAAAAACAACAACCATTTGATGGGAAGGGTCCAATGTAGGTTAAGATTATCGCGATTAGATGATTATAAGTATCCGGAAAATGCACTTAATCAAATGGGTATGATGGTCTGACATCTATGGTTCTTGTCCGCATTTTAAATAGTTTGCTTTTAATGAAAATTTCTCTCATCTTTGTAAAGTAAAAGATAAAATTATTACTTCATGTGATAAACAATCAAATTTAATAATTAAATTATCATAATTAATAATTAACTTTAACATAAATTAATAGTAAAACCAAAATAAAGAAACTTTAATTCTCATGCTGAGCGTGATAATGATACACAGGCACTTCAATATTACTTCGAAATTGCATATGTAACATGCAATGATATTTAAATTAAACTATCCAAATAATTTGTGGACATTTACTGGATGGCTTAAAATGAACAATATCCACGTAATCAGAGGTTAGGATTGTCCAACCAATCTGACTTAGAGACATTAGGTTCAACATTTAAGTCGATTTAACAACAATTTCTGAGTGCCTGTGTATCAAGCGTTATACGCTGCCTGAGTATCATATAACTCCCCAACGCAGATATATATAGACGCTTTAAAGCGGATTTTCTTGTTCCCATTGATTGGTGGGACCCACCCATCCGAGTATAGCAATGGCTTTCCTACTCGGGTTAACCGACTAACATGACTAATCAATGGCCAGTGGTGACTGTTTTTTCTGCTTGTGCTTGTCAGTTGGCAGAGCACATGCAAACGGTCGTATTCTACACCTACTTTTATTGCAGTACATAAGATTTAAATGGTTAAAAAGGATGTAGTCCAGCAGTCCTTGGATCAGTTTAGGACCACTTCATGAGGTGGGCCCCCACCAAGGATAGAGAGCTATGGACGGTCCTCTTTTTATGTAAAGATGATTCTAACCATTCAGAAAATGTACTCCAACATAAATCATTGATCTACCTTTTGAACCGTACGTTTCGACCATCCATTGGACTATGAATTGCAAGGTGAACTACCATCCCTTCGACCCATGTGGGGCCCACTTTGAAACTTCCAGATGGAATGTGGGCCCATGGTGTTGTTTATATGTCATCCAACCGAGCCATCAGGTGCGCCCAACCAGGAGGATTAAGGTCCGGCTACAAAAAAGTGAATATATGGCTTTTTTAGGCGTGATTGTACAATTCTCGCTGTGGTGTGTCCCATCTGAGTTTGTGATAGGGATGAATCTTGAGATGTGCGGTGATCATGAAGGGATGCACTAGATGAACGGTTTGGATTCCATACACACATCACTGGTGAGCCCCATCAGCTCAAACGCATGGTAATTACCATACAATTGAATGGATGTGATCATTCCCCGAATTGTAAGAAGCGGATTGCGTGGTGAACCTACCTTGTGTTAGGATTCTGTGGGGCCCACCGTGATTTATTCGTTTTATCCATGCCGTTCATCTGTTTTGCCAGCTCATTTCAGGAAATGTGGTCAAATTGAAACATATCAGAAGCTCAAGTGGACCAGACTAGAGGAAACAGTACGGATTGAATACATACCGATGAAAACTTCTCGGGGGGCCACAGAAGTTTTCGATCAATCTGATATTTGTGTTTTTTGTTCATATAGGTCTCCGTGACCTTACCAACAGGTTGGATGACAAATCAACATCACTGTGGGCTCTAGGAAGGTTTCAACGGTGGAAATCATTATCCCCACTATTTACTCTGGTGTGGTTCATTTGAGCTTTGGCTATGCTTCAATTTTGATCACACGCCAGATCATAAGCTGGAAAAACGAATGGACGGCGTGGATAAAACACACACATCATGATGGGCCCGACAGTCCTTACACCACGTAGCTATGTGGTGTTGGGTTCAACACGCAATTCCCGTCCTGTAATTTACGTACCATGAAAACCGGATGCCAATACTATACAACGTTTGTAGTAAATGCTTATTATACAACTCTTCCTGTAGGGCTCATTGTAGTTTGTTTACGGAATCTAACCCGTCTAGAAGGTTGGTCCCACTAGGAAATGTTGACACCCCAAAAATGAGGCCGATCCAACGATCACATGGGGCAACACGTGCATTTGGTAGGTTTTGGATGCATGCCCTTTTTTATTTGGTGTGTACCACCCAAAAATTGTATAAAACTGATATCTGGAGCATCCATTCATCATGATGGGATTAACCAGATGATCGGATTGGATGACATGAATGCAAGGTAGTAGAACTGGTACAGACAGTTGAATAGCATTTACATGCAGGTGAATGATTTCCAGGCATTTTAATAACCATCGCACGCAGTAGAATAAGGTCTGCAGGATAAGCTTTTCCCACAGACGTTTGTAGAGGATACGGCCTCTTATCTACCGTAGGCTGCTTTGCAGGGAAACGCAGGTGAATAAGGTCTGCAGGGAAAGCTTTTTCTACAGACGTGTGTAGAGGATACGGCCTCTTATCTACCGTAGGCTTTTTGTAAGGTGCAGATTACTTTAGGGTTAGGTTATGTTATTTCAGGCTTGAAAGCACTGATGGTGTTTGATTATTATTATTTACTCTTCATATATGGTACATTTGATATACTAGCCCCACATTCACTTTTTAGTGCACATGCATGGTGTATTTAAGCCAACTACAAGGTGGGCCCCACCATGGAGATGTTTTAGCCAATCAAGGCAACCTACCTATCAAGATGTCCACACGTGTATGTTGAATTTGAGCCGAGGACCACTGGCTAGTTGGTGATCACCTGTTGAATGGATCGGATCGGGTTGATTTTTGCACTAGGTCATCTTCATGGTGAGGCCCACCTTAGCGGTGCTCAGATATCCGTTCATTTGATAAGATCGCACGTGTGTGTTGCAAGAAAATCTGTGGTATAGATGAGGTGATACACTGTGGGGTGGAAATGTTCTGCAGTATTTTTGGGATTTTTAGTTGAGGCACACGTGTGTGGGGTCTACATGATGTTTGAATTAAATCTACTCCTTCCATCACGTGGGTCCCCTCATTTTGCCTATAGAGGCTAAAGATAAGGACAATCCAAAAATCAGGTGGGGCACACCATGCAGAAAACAACTAAAATTACTTGGTGTGGCCCACCTGAGTTTTAGAATGGCTATTTTTTTGGTGTTCATTCTTCCTGCTGCGCCTCATCTTATGAATGGGTGGGATGACATATACAAGGCATGATGGGCCCTAAATACAATTTAGAAGGTTTTAATGGTGGTCGTTTCCATCCCAACTGTTCCTTGTGGTGTGACACACCTGTGTTTTAGATGGGTCTGATTTCTTTTGGATACATCTTGAAATTGAAGCGACGCACCTTGTGTATGAGTGGATATGTCCCTGCATCATGGTGGGCCTCACATACATAGTTGTAAAATAAGTTTATTCTACAATAGTTGTAGAGTAACCAGGTGGTTTTCAGTTTGTACGAATGAGGTAAGTGGGGCCTTGGTTTTTAACTATCCAAACAATTGATATTATGGGCCCCACCGTATATTGCCCACTTGCTCTAAAAGTTCAAATTGTTAGAGCATGGCGAATCAATCCCTTTATCTTATAGCTCAGGTCCCACATCTCATGGGTTATAACCTCGGCCAAACTTCCATTGTGCACCTCAAATTATATGAGTACCACCTCACACGAGCTACCCGAATCATACAGGTGGGACTTGCCTCTCATAAGCCACTCACCTTACAAGGGCCGCTCACCCCGCCTGTGTCCCTGTATCCCATAAGCTACTCCACTCGAGCCCCGTGTGATATTGCCCCTGCATAATTAACATAAACTAAAAGTCCCCAGGATTGAAAATCCTAAGTTCTTAATCAAGGTTCAATGTACACCAATGTATAATATTCAAACTTCATTTCTGAAATGACAATGTATGATATTAATGTATGCATGGGCTGTCGATGTCCCCCTCGATGTTCAAACCAACAGTTCAGATCATTGAACAATGAGCCATTTTAACATATTCAAAACTCAAGTGGTTGTTTGCCTATAAAAGATCTTAAAAAGTGTTGTGAATCTCTATTCAGAAAACAAAGTCTCAGTGAATAGGAATTTTGTCCATGGTGTTTGGGTATTTGGAAGGCTAATATCAGGAATTCAGTTTTCGTGTTCGGATACTGGGAAAGAGCTGTCCGGATTTGTTATCATTAAAAAATATATATAAGAGTTTGTGGGAATCCATGTCCCAGTATTTACAAACTATTATAAAGATGGACATCATTAAAAAGGCAAATTCTGGAAATTCATTTCTTATGAGAATTCAGCTCCTTTAATTTAAACAATTGGATTCCTATAAAAATTTATTTTCCACCCTCTCAAAACCCAAAAACAAAACTCCCAAGAGTGTGACCCTTAAAAAACAATCTTGATGTTGTATTGTAGTTGAGATGAGTTTTGAATGCGTTGTACTAAAGTAGAAAAGGGCGTGAAATAATGAAAAAAAGATTTATGTCTTTCTCAAGTAAGAAAGACGTTGAATTCATAAGATAATTCCTGAATTCACGAGACAAAAAGGATAAAAAAAAAACTAAAAGTATATTCAAAGATGATCCTTAAACTTTTCATTTACATCATTTATAAAGAAAAAAGCAAACCCTAATTCATTTAAAAGTTATTCAAAATGGTAAATTTTTTCTAAAGTCTAATTTGCCAAAAAAAAAAAATATGTTTAATTAAATTTTATTTATCATTCCTAACATTATTATAAGCAATTTTATTTTAAATTTTTTTTTTTTAAAAGAGATGAAAATCCTAAAAACTGTAGGAATAAGAGATAAATGAAAATGATAATTTTTAAAATTAGTAATTTATTTCAAAAAATATCCCTGTATTGAATTGGAGGGGTGCATTTTCTGGTGAAATGGATGAATTTATTTAGCTTTGTTGGACGGTTAATACCGAAAGCATCGTTAAATAAAGATTTATAGGTCATGTGTTTCGTCATAATGTCAGGCTCAATTATGTAATGTCGGACCAAATTTGACAAACTACTTCCACTTCTATTTGAGTTTCTTTTCATCCAGCCGTTCGTGCAAAGAATGTACCTATGCCATCATATACTATAGATGTGGATTACATGGTAGCTCCAATGCCACGTAGCTTAAAGGTGTCTGAATGTGGTGGTGGGATTTGATGAAATCCGATTGTGTGTTGAGTTACTTAGTATGGTCTCATCGTAGTGAATAAACTCTATTGAGCCCACTCTGAATTCATGTGGCTTATCCACGCTGTCCAACCATTTTTCCATATCATTTTAGGCTTGTGCCCAAAATTGAAGTATATCAAAAGCTCAAGTAGACCATACCAACGGAAACAGTGGAAGAATTGATACAATGCATGAATGACGGTGGGGCCCATAGAGTTTACTCCGTACGCTTAGCGTACTGAGTTACTCATTATGCAATCCGCTTCCAGATTTGATTGGGCCATATGCCGTTGTCAAGATGGCCCCATGAAGTATATATTCTGCCTAACAGCTTTCAAACATAATTCCCGTGGGTCCATTTCTAACAATGGCACATGATCCAATTAAATATCACCACCCCTCACCACCACTAAGCCACTATGTGGTGTTTG
The DNA here is from genome assembly GCF_029962835.1 of Magnolia sinica. NCBI lineage: Eukaryota > Viridiplantae > Streptophyta > Magnoliopsida > Magnoliales > Magnoliaceae > Magnolia > Magnolia sinica. The sequence continues at coordinate 4,832,974 of NC_080580.1, forward strand.
GGTCATCACACAGTCCACATCCCTTCTAGGCCAGGAGTAGAAAGATTAAGATTTTTCATCCAGAAATTTTTTTGGGGCATGGTCCATCCATTGCTTGATACAAACAAGTCCAAGGGTCACGTAGAAAACCAATGTCTACATGATTGATGGAAAGATCGATGGTCCACCCATAAAAAACCATACACGTGGACAATCATAGCCATCACTTTCAGTACCCGTTCTCCCTGTTTCATTTTTCCATGTCACTTTGTTGGCTACCAATCGGACGGTTAAGATTGTCCAATTGGTGTGGATTTCGAATACATTACGGGCCACTAGATGAACGGTCACGATTCACGCTTCTCCTGCCTTACATACGATGCAAGGGGTCCTAGGTGCATTGGTTTTCTATCATATCGTTTCCCGAGCGGGACCACTTCCAGACATTTGGGGTCACAAAAATAGAGGTCCAATCAGATCCAGCACCCTGGAGCAGAAGGGACGTTCACCGCACAAGATCTGACACGTGGGAATGTAAGCAGTAGATCTAGACCGTTCGTACAGTGAGTCGTATCTAAATATGGCAATGGTTAAATCATCACAGATAACTAGCCATTCTAGCTAATGTACTTTACTATTGTAAAATGACTATTGAGAATCTATATCAATGTCTATATGGCTGTAACAGTCCACTCAATGCGATATTTGACATCGGTGTATCAATGGAGAAAACTCATCAGATGAACGGTCTGGATTCGCTTCCACACTTGCCACATAGTGCGATCGTGTGACTAACGCAGCCCATCCATCCCACGCCACCAAAACAGAAGCCGGCCCTCAAAATATCTATTGGGAGCTGTTGCATGCCATGTGACGTTATAAACCATTTGATGTACGAGAAATGCTCTGGTGCTTTGGGAGCATTATAAGTTATAGTGCTACTACTTGCATTGGGACACTTGGACAGTCCAATCCATTGATCTAGACCGTTCATTAGGCCCGAAAGACATTTCATGGGTACCCATGTAAACATCATGCTATTTAACAAATATTAACCATTTGACCAATGGACCCAAAATATGGATGGTCAAGATCATTTACATAAAATAGGTCCAAGAAAGAATTTGATCAACCTATTTGTTAGGAACATGATGGATTGCCTATGATTCTAAATAACCACCTTTGTTGGCAATCATAACCATCCATCCATCATTTTTTTTTTTTTTTTTTGGGGAAAATGGCCATCCATCCATCACTTGAGAAAAAGGAAGGCTATAGAAAATAAGGCCAAATGAAAGATAGATCAGATCATCCAATGAGTGTGATTTTTTCATTGTACCCCATTAAATGTGTTCCAAACTTAATGGACGGCTCAGATGGATCCATTGGTTCACCCAAGTGAAACAATGCAGCTAGGAGCACAATAACTTACAGTGCCCATGAGGGCACTTGAGCATTTCTATTGATGAATTGTAATGTGGGGTTGACATGTGTTAGGTTGAGGGGTGGGGCCCACCATAAAGAAGAACACAGGCTGCACCATGTGATACAAGGATCATAAAGCCCCTTTAATTCAAATTAGGGCAACATATGGAGGATTAAAAATGTCAAAACACCCATGTGTCTGATTCCCAAAAACTGCAACTTTTTTGTGTAGCCACAGGCCTTTTGAGCTACAAATGTGGACTAGAAAGTTGAAAAAGTGCCTTAAAAAATCACCCCATATGCCTTGGATTCTAACTAAAGTTATTAAAATATGATTTCATAACATGGACTCTGGACCCGATGAGCCAGCTGCCCGAACCCGGTTCGAGTCATTGGGACTCAGCTGAGTAACATTTTCTTAAAGTGGTAAACACCCATAGCAAAAAGTTTACTGTCTGTGAATTTGATTGCCAATTATACTAGATAGGCCAGGGAGAGGAAGTGGGGCCCACTTGATCCTTATCATCTCCACCATTAATAAGCTGAACTAATTGGGGCCCACCCTTTTCATCCTCTGATCAAAGATCAAAGATCACTAACATTTCTAACCTTTAGATCTTTGTTCGACAACTGATCCAAGCAATCTTGACCGTCCAAAATTGTTGATTGATTGGATTGCTGTGATCGATGGCCAGGATCCATATACATGTGCACCAGTTAGGAAGATTTGTATAGGAAGAATGCTATTTAACAAAAGGGTATACCTGAAGTTGAGTCACACCAAAACCTTATCTTTTTTTGGAATGTTTGTAATGGCTGAGATGAGTGAAGAGAAGATGACAAGGTGGGCTCTTCACCCTGATCCATAGCTCAAGTGGTAGACTGAGTGAAAGATACCTCATTTCAACATTGAGGTCTTGGCATCGATCCCTAGTGGGGGTGGCTAACGGTGAAGTGTCAACTGACAGTGGGGTGTACTAACAAGCTAACCAAAAAGAAGAAGAAGAAGAAGAAGAAGAAAGACAAGGTGGGCTCTTCTGTTAACAAAACCGAAGATTATAGGGTGCAATCATTCAAATAATGGTGTGAATTGTCTCTTTAATCTGAGTTTTTGTGTTATATCACCCTCTCTCTCTCTCTCTCTCTCTCTCTCTCTCTCTCTCTCTCATCACGATGTGACGAACCATGTATATAGTTTCTCTCTCTCTCTCTCTCTCTCTCTCTCTCTCTCTCTCTCTCTCTTCCCCCCTCCAGAATCATATCAGTGGTATTGGTATGTACAGTCTCTCTCTCTCTCTCTCTCTCTCTCTCTCTCTCTCTCTCTCTCTCTCTCTCTCTCTCTCTCTCTCTCTCTCTCTCTCTCTCTCTCTCTCTCTCATATCAGTGGTATTGGTATGTATGAACTCTCTCTCTCTCTCTCTCTCATATCAGTGGTATTGGTATGTATGAACTTTCTCTCTCTCTCTCTCTCTCTCTCTCCAGAACATATCAGTGGTATTGGTATGTAAGTACTCTCTCTCTCTCTCTCTCCAGATTATATCAGTGGTATTAGTATGCGTGTAGACCCCCCAAACAAGATAAAATCAATGGCATATAAGATTCTATATATGTATTTTTAAAGATCTTACCTGCCCAGAGAGAGAGAGAGAGAGAGAGAGAGAGAGAGAGAGAGAGAGAGAGTTCAAAAAAAAAAAAGAAGAAGAAGAAGGAAAGAAAGAAAAAAGTGAAATTGATAAGCCTATAAATGAAAGAAGGAGAGACTCTAATGTAAGAGAGTGGGGCGCACGGATGTATGAAGGGCTTACTTGATCTAAGAAGGCTTGCATGATCCTCCTCCAGAAACGAATGTTTGTTGAGAGCGCAGGATAAGAGAATGAACACCATCGAACAAGATAGAAGGGGAAGCGGCAAGAGGAGGATTCCAAAAGGATAGCATGATCCAAATGCTACAGCCAATGGTATGCGGATCAATGCGATCCCTTTGGATGCTTCCTCTCGTCGCTGCTACAAAATCTCTCTCTCTCTCTCTCTCTCTCTCTCTCTCCTACCAACGACAAAGGAAAGTTGCCCAATCGACTCCTCAATATAAAAGAGAACAACCGCCCTAAATAAGATTACTTCATCTTTTTTATCTTAGCCAAAACAAACTTCTCTCTCCTATCTTTATATGATATTTTGAGAAGTGGGGCTTATCTCTACTGATCCAGACTGTTGATTTAATGGACCCATCCATGTATTGACCATACCCCAAAACCTTTCCATTCTAATTTCTCCTAACTATTCAATGTTTGACTTAACCATCTATCTTCAAGCGGCCCAATCGGATTATTCTATTTCTTCCATTGGAGAGTCTGTGGAGCACAAGCTTTTTGTGGCGCGTCCCATCTAATAAATTATTTTGATCTCTTAATTGTTATGTCATAGGTCATTCTCGTGATGGATTTGTTTGAAAAGGTATAAAATTTCGTAGAAAATATAAATTTTTTTATTTCTCATAATTAAAAGAGACAACTCTTATTGTTTGACTACTAACATTTGTACTTATTCTCTAATTTATTAACTGCATCTTTATAATCTTTAGATGCTTTACAAGATAACCAAAATATCTTATGCACAGTAAACCATTAATGGTCATGGTCTCAAAATTTTATTTGAAATCTATTAGTCGAGTCGGGTCTATGAGTTGCTAAATTTTGATTTTTGCCTTTAGCCAGCTGAGTTGACTCAGTAAGGCTTTTTTTATTTTTATTTTTTTAATAACATAGATTTCTTTCTTGGATGTGAAGTTGAATGTGGATGGTTCATGTACTTTTTTTCTTAGCCTTCCATTTGTAGGCAATCATATCAAAGGGTCATGATTTTTAAATCCCACCAAATAATTGACTTCAGTCACCAAACCATCAGCTGACAATTCGACTCATTGTACAAGTGTGGCCCCATCTTGAGCGAATTGGCCCATTTTCAAGCCAGGCGATCATCATGGCGGGGCCTACCTTTTGAACGGTTCAGATTTCCTAAAGAAGTGAGATGTCACCGGGAAAAGGAAAGGTTAGGGTTGTACACGAGCCAAGCTAGCTCGAAAAGCTCGCTCAGCTCGGCTTGAGGCGAGCCAAACTTCATATAACCTAGCTCGTTTTGAAAACAAGCCGAGTTCGATCATAGTAGATCTTGACTCGACTCAACTCGAACTCGGCTCGACTGATATATATATAATTAGTTCGTACGTATTACATACGAACTTTTTTGAGAACCCATCATACGTGATGTGGATCCAAAATCTGAACCGTTCATGTGAAGCAGCACCTCATGAAACCCCCCGGGACCAAGTTTTACTTTGATTTAAAACTTTGATGGGTCATGAAAAATTAAAACAGTTTCCTCCCTTGATTTGCATTTCTCTTTACTATGTCCCACTAGAATTTTAGATTAGGGTTAAAATTTGTCACAGGGGGTTTCATGGGATTCTGCATCGCATGGACCGTTCAGATTAGACACCCATGACATGTGTGCAAAGGTGCGCACCTGCGCAGGGGAGCATGACTATATAAAGTTAAAACTTAAATCCTATCATACTCGTCCATCGCTTTCTTATCTTTTCCTTATCTTACCCAACTCGTCGCGCTCGAGCTCCACAGGCTTTCTCTTTATCTCTCACTCTCTCTTAGCACCAACAACAAGGTACCTCTATGGCTTTATCTAATATTATATATATATTATTAATTGAATATTTAATTTGAGAGTTTGGTTAGATGCGGGTTGAGTCAGTTGAGTCAGGTGGCTATGTTGGGTCGAATTGGGTGTGGGTCGAATCGTGTTGTTGGGTTAAGTCGAGTGTAGGTTGGGTGCTGGGTTAGGTCAGGTTGGGAGCAAGCTCGACTCGTTTCAAGGTAAGATCACCTCAGCTTGATTCATTAGCTTACCTTGAGCTCAACTTGAAAGGTTTGGAAAACAAGCCAAGCTCCAATGGTAATTAAGCTCGAGGCCGAGGAGAGCATGGATGAGTCAAGCCAATCTTATCCCACCTCGACGCTGCTCTACTGGGCTCCACGCACAGCGATAAGAAAGGTATATCATGTTTTAAACAATCTTGAACTGAGGTGAGGGTAGTTTTGTAATAAGAATTTACAAAACTAGTGACCGTACACTGCCAATGGGATGGGCTATTACGGGCCGGGCCATGACGGGCTTTAAATGTGGGTTCCGGACAGACCTGGCCCATGTCTGGCTCATTCAATAGTTGGGGTTGAAAATAAGCCCACCACATAAATCCTGACGGGCATGCCCGACTGATGGCAGGTGGACCCCACTGCCTAACGGGCCAGCCTGGCCCACTGAAAATAACATGTTTCCTTGAAAAAAGGAGGGCGATTTCGTCATTTCACAAATGAGGGCATTTTCGTAAAATTCATTTTTATTTATTCTAATAAGTGGAACATATCTCCCAAGAGAAATACAATGATACTCTGGCAGTATGTGATTGATGATACGCAGGCACTTAGAAATTGCATACGTGGTATACAAGTAGTTCAAACGAAGATTTCCAAATTAGTGTTCCCATTCTAGATGTATCAAGGACGAAAAAATAAGCCCACTTGCTTATCAAAATACCGGATTGGTGGAGATATATTGGACGGTTCAAAATGATTATCATCCAGTGGCTTTGTTTCAACAAACAATTGTCCGCGACTTAGAAATTTTTTATAGTTATTCAACCAATATGATTTCAAGTTATCTTGAGTTGATGTATGCCACGTATACAATTTTGTGGGTGCCTGTGTATCAAGTCTCACACGCTTCCTGAGTATCATAGAACTCCCCATCCCAACACTCTGGTCCTTGAATTTACGTTTTTTACTTCAATCATTATGCTATCCATTCGATTCTAGCTTTTTTTGGATGCGAATTTCCTGCAACATATGCTGTCGAGATGCCTTGCAACAGACAACTTGGTGGGGCCCACCGTGATGTCCGTGTGACATCCAGTCCGTCTATCAGTTGGGTGAGATCATGTTAGGAAATGACACCAAATATTAGGCTGATCGAAAGCTTAAAAGGGAAACACCACAGGAAACGGTGAGGATGAGGATGCGACTGTCAGATTCTTATTTGGGCCCACTGAAGTTTTTGATCTGGACAGTATTTTTGTTTTACCTTCATCCTTTTTTTTAAAAAAAACCTTCATCCTTGCGGATTTAACCTTATCAACGGTTTGGATGCAATATACAGAATCCCAAGAAGGTTTCAATCATGTGCTATGGCCATTTTTAGTTATTTTTTAACGGTCGTTAGTTGTTCTGACATATTTAAAAGAAAAAAAAAAGACAAAACCACCCTACTCTAAAACCATTTTCTCTCTCTAAAAAAATTAAAATAATTTTGTGGAATTATTTATATAGAGAGAATTTTGTTGTATATCCTACATGGGCAATTTTGTCATTTGTTATTTGTGAAATATATATTCTTACGTAGGTGTTTGCAAATAGGGCTGTACATGGAGCCGAGTCGAGTCGAGGCGGGCCAAGCTCAGCTTGACTTGTCTATGATATACTCGAGTTTGAGCTCGAGCTCAAACTCGCCCTCCAGCTCAACATTGAAGCTTGGCTTGTTTGCCAAAGCTTTCGAGTTGAGTTCGAGTCAAGCTAGTGGTTTGAGTCGAGTTTACCTTAGCAGGGTAAGGGAAAGAAAAGAGAGAATGGGGGCAAATAGGGTGGGGTAGGATTTTTTAGTAAAAACTTTTAAGTTTTAACTCTTTTTTTTTTTATAAATTTTTTTAAAACTTATATATATATATATAATATTATTAAAATATATATATATATATATATATATAAAATATTAATATATAATACTCGAGCTGAGTTGAGTCGAGTTGATCTGTACCATGCTCGCACTCGACTCAATTTCAAAACAAGTTTTTAAAAAAGACCTTGACTCGCCCTCGAGTTAGCCCAACTCGAGCTTAAGTAAACAAACTTGATTCGCCTTGAGTCAATCTTTCAAGCGGAGTCAATCTGAGCTGAGTCGAGTTGAGTCGAACGAGCTTTTCAAGCTAGCTTGACTCGTGTACAACCCTATTTGTAAATATAGAAAATGTTCTATGAGGTGGACCTTTGGGAGCTTCCCATAAGCTCTATACACCTCACTAGAATGTCTGTTGGACATTCATTACATCAATTAAATGCACCCTTTCATAGTGGGCCATGGTCTAAAAATTAAGCTAATTCGTGTTTTAGGTGGGCCACATCATAAGTAAGTGAAGATGTTATTCCACTTCAGAGACTCCTTCAATCTACTCCCTGGCAAACTGAGAGCCCTAGCTAAGAATTTATGCCCGGGTCTAAGCTCGAAAGGCTCTATCCCATATGAAGAGGTTACACAGTCAAATCTGGCAAGTATGGAAAAAAGCTTGTTAGACTATATGAAGCAGGACATGCTTCTCCTTGGAGGTGTAATGCTAAAAGTTGAGAATGGATACTCACCCATTAAAAATTTTAAATTATTTATACATCCCATTGAGATATGGTTCTGACATCTAATCCATCCATTATATGTGTCCCACTTGGATGATGGGTCAAGCCAAATTCAAGCCATTTCAAAACTTAGGTGGGTCCCACTAAGTATTTTTTAAATATTTTAGGTATAACTTTACATGATTTAAAATTGTATAGTTTTGGATGCGGTGGGTTTTAAAATATATCATGACCTAATGCGACCTATCAAATATAGGGCATAGATGTCTAATATATTATTGTCAGGTCACTTAGCTCGACTTCATGGGAAGTTTTCTCACTGTTAATCTCTTGAAACCTTTTCATACTAGGGATTATACAAATATTCTTATTATTAATGTAAATTAAAAATTTTAAATTATATGAGTCTCATGTATTAAAAATAAAAAAATTACAATTATTGGATTATTTGACTTTTAGATTAGTGGACACCTCTTTCACTAAAAATGATAAATTTCCAATGATTCTATTTCAACAAACAGTTGTCCACAAATTAGAGGCTAGGATTGCTCAATCACTGTGATTTCAGATTCAGTTAAATTCAGTGGATTCCAAATTTAGTTAGTTTAATTTGATTTAAGCACACAATTCGTGAGCACCTGCGTGTCAAGCTTCATACTCTGGCAGAGCATCAAATAACTCCCTATTTCCCTGGAGACTGTTTCGAAAATCAGAAAAATTGATGAGGTGAATCGCGGCACAAGTGCTAATGTGACAATCGTGTCTAAGATCTGGCCATACCATTAGATTGGGATGGACATTTTTATTGATTTATTAAATAATTATGCTAATCCACTCATCAAGTGGGCCAAAATCACCTGAGAAAATTATTTGGTTAGATAGAATGTCACCAACAGTCTGTGTTCAAGATATAAGAGTGGCCCAACTGATCAATGGAACATGATGAATTTTAGTATTTAGGATTTTCAAATAGATCCAATCTTGATAAATGGCACGGATCTGATATCCATGAGCTAAGTTCACTTCTGTACAGAGATTCCCATCTTCAATCTCTTGTCGCGCGAATCAGTTGAGCATTTCTCGAGCACCCGTCCTTTCTACTTTTCTTAATACAATGGCACAAAATTGTACTCTTCTCATACTTTTAAAGAAAAGAGATGGTGTGTTTATCAATAGAAATGGGAGATTAAAAAATAGTTATTTTCGCGTAAGTCGCGACTCAGGATTGCCATATATTTCGCTCCATGGAGTCCACATGCAGAGATTCTATAACGACTGTAACCGTCCATATTTTTGGTGGTACCATGCATGATTTGTGGCCCAATAATCACACTTCAAGGATTATCACATTCTTTGATTTTTTAAAGTTGAATATGAACCATTGAAAACACACTAGCACAATCTAATAGGCCTTCAACTATAGTTAAAAAACTTTAAATAAAAAAATGATTTGACTCAACTAAATTTCACCAAAACATGAGAAAAATCAATCTCAAGTTGATCTTTGTTGGACCACAAATTACGCTTCCTCATGCAATTAATTTCCAACTTATATCTAAACCTTTAGATGTGTTGGCTCCACCATAAGGTTCACCTAATGAGAAAACAGCCCTATCCATATAGAAATTTTGTATCCATTAATAAATAGCAAAATACAAGTGTGGTCCACTATAGGAGTGGACATGGATGTTTTTTTCACAAGGTAATCCTAATGGTGGGCACTTAATAAGTTGGAAGGTATATATCCAATGGATGTATCATAACTTGTGGTCCAACTGGTTGAACTTGGGACCTTATTAAATAATACTAAAAACACTAAGAAAACCAGTGCAAGGTGTTTTTTGTTTATTTTTTTAAAAGACTCGCCGAGTTTTCGAGACTTTTTTATGTTTTTAAACTATGCTACTAACTAGCATGATAGTGGCTTAGGCTCACATTATTGAAGAGACGGTATCTGAGAAAGAAGATTCTGGTGCTTCCACCATTTTTGACGAGCTCTCATTATCGGCGTTAATGGCGGACCAGTCACACTCGACAGGTAGGATCAAAACCCTATTGTTAACTCGATATATGGTGATGCACAAACAAGATCAACAGATTCGACTCGTTTGGGTTCTTAGTCGAGTTGAGTTTTTATGTTTTTAAATTATGCTATTAACCACTATAATAGTGGCTTAGGCTTGTTTTGACAATGTTCTATTTAGGCTCCAATACATATTTAGGATTAATTAAAATGAGATGAACTGATTTTTAATTGCGACGCACTTCCTAGGTATTCCATCTTTGTCCACTGTCGAATCAGCGAAGAAAAGTAATTAGGGGTGGCCAACATGTCTGGGGCTATCTGAAGTGAGGGATTGTGGTACCTCTGTCTTGTCCATTGCAAGGGCGCATCGGTCAGGACTCGGGTCGGGTCTTTATCGACATGAATGTAGTTTTCCACTCATGTTTGTCACCCAACTAGTAGAAAGACAAGGACTCTGATAGAACCTACCATATGCTGCCTCCTTAGGTCATTTTCCCACAAGAGAAGTGCCAAACTCCACTCCAATCTTTATTGTCTTGTTTCACTGCAAGGTGGGGTCAATGGATGGGACTCTTCAATGGAGACTAAGGACCCCCACTCATAAGATCTTTGGTACAAAAGAAGAAAAAGAAAGGGAAAGTCGCCAGTGTGTTTGATTGGTGTAAAGAAAGTGGGCATGGATGATTTGGGTTTTTTTTTGGCATATTTTCCTTATTAGTTCCCTCATAAATTTGAGGACTAGAGATAATTAGTAGGATTAGGGCTTTGCGTATAAAGAAGTGGGGCATGAATGTTTTTGGGTTGTGGCATTGCGGTTTTATTGGGTCCCTCATAAATTTGAGTATTAGAGATGAGTTAGTGGGATTAGGGCTTGTGGTGTAATGAAAATGGGAATGGATGAATTAGGGTTTTCTTAGGTCTCTCATAAATTTGAGGATTAGAGATAAGTTAGTATGGCTAGGACTTTTGGTGTAAAGAAAGTTGGAATGGGTGAATTAAGGTTTTATTGGGTCCCTCGTAAATTTGAGTTTTAGAGGTAAGTTAGTAGGATTAGGGATTTTCATGTAAAGAAAGTAGGCATGGATGATCTTGGTTTTGGCATTAGGGTTTTCTATGTCACGCATAAATTTGAGGATTAGAGTTAGTTTTATTGTTCGAGTTTGATTTGATATGATATTTGAGGTAAAGTTGATTTATATAATATAAATGCATTATTTTTATGGTTTTGTGATTTGCATTTTGGTTAATTTTAGAGTTGTTCTTTAGATATCGGTAGAGGATTTGACTAGTTTTATTAGATATTGTACGTTTGGTGTTAGCTTCTTTGGCTTATTTTATTAGATATTGTACGTTTGGTGTTAGCTTCTTTGGCTTATTTGTTGGCATTTTATGCTTTTATAAGATATATCATGTATTCAACAGATCAAATTATTATCATTGATCATGTGTTTTGTGGGGACCGATTTTGTAATTGCTTGGTGCTTGATTCCGACAAATGGCATCAGACCACAGAAAAATTTCCCATTGTCATGGAAAGATCATTGATTCGCATTCTTGAATTGATGTGTGGTCCATTCATTTTCTTGGTCACTTCATGTGAAGAGAGTAGGCATGGATGATCTTAGTTTTGGCATTAGGGTTTTCTATGACGTCACTCATAAATTTGAGGACTAGAGTTAATGTAGTAGGTTTAGAGTCCTAGTTGTAGTCTTCGAGCTTGATTTGATATGATATTTAAGGTAAAGCTAATTTATATAATAAAAATGCATTGTTTTTATTGTTTTGTAATTTGCATTTTGATTAATTTAGGAGTTGTTATTTAGATGTTGGTAGAGGATTTGAATAGTTTTTATTAGATATTGAAGATCACGACTGCGACATCTTCGTACGTTTGGTATTAGCTTCTTTGGTTTATATGATGGTGTTTTATGCTTTTATAAGATATATCATGTATCCATCAGTAAATAGTTTCATATTTCCAGCTAATCAATTATTATCGTTCATGAGTTTCGAGGGGACGGATTTTGTAGTTGCATGGTGATTGATTCCGACAAATGGAAAGAGATTGATTCGTGTTCATGAATTGATCTGTGTGGTCCATTTATTTTCTTGGTCACTTCATGTGATTAGAAAAACATGCATGCATATTCAATTATTTGAAAGGGAGGATGTAAAGACCCAAGTGAGTTCTGTTTCTCTTGGATCTTGTCTATGTGCGTCATGACAAATGTGTTTTGAATCAGGCTATAAAAATAGAGTGTGGATGGTCCTGTAATCCCACAATTCAACTATCATAGGAAAAGGAAAGATGATCATCACCACTTATATCCAACGATGTAAGAAATAACGAGGGAAATCACTTTGATCAGTTGATTCTTTCCGCCCGTCTTTTTTCTCTCCTTTTCTCTCTAAGACCATGTTGATGAGTGGATTGTCTGGGACACCCTATCTTAGGAAGTTCCAGTGGTCATAAACTAGGTTAATTTGAGTGAAATCCGACTCATCGGTCCCAATTCAATCTTGTATGAGTGCATGATTAAATTGAAACTAGGGTTTTATTAGGGTTAAGAGAAATCTCTCCACCCTCTCTTTTTATAGAAAAATATAACTATGCTTGGGTTTGGCCTAATAAAAGAAATGGGTCTGGGCATATTAACACTCTATCAGCAGTATTATTTGTTGAGATGTGGAGCCATATCTGGACAGGGCCACTCAACTAGTCGAGTGGGCTTCTCGACCGGTCGAGTGGCCCACTCGACCAGTCGAGGGTTCGCCCGACTCAAAGTCCATCGAGCTGTAATTTTTGGTGTCCGAGGTGCTTGACCAGTTGAGGCCCTTGTTCGACTGGTCGAGGGTCCGCTCGACCAGTCGAAGAGCCTGCTTGACCAGTTAAGGTTACACAGATTTGTTTACGGATTTGATATGGACTGCGTAAATTTGAGGTGATTTTTTTAAGAGTACGGAAGAGAAGTTGCCTAAACTATAAATAGGGGTCATAGGGTTAGTATATTACTTGTAATCTCGTTTTTCTTCATAGTAGAAGTTTGCACTTGTGGTTTTTTTTTTTTTTACTCTTGTTGGGTTTTTCCACGTATATTCTGTCTTATGGTTTGTTTGAAATGTTTTGATTCTTCTTTTAGATTATATTTCTTTCTGTTTATCGTTTGTGGTTAAAACTGGATATTGAATCTCGGTTCACTGTGTTGTTGGCGTGCTGCGCAACAACTGGTATCAAAGCTACTGGTTTAGTTCAAGTGGGAGCGATAATGAAAGAAGGGAAGACTAAAATTGAGAAGTTTGATGGTTCAAACTTTGCCTTCTGGAAGATGCAGATGGAGGATTATCTGTATCAGAAGGATCCCTATATTTCTCTAGGATAAAAATAGAAGAAACCAGAAAAGATGACAGATGATGAATGGCCTTTATTAGATCGGAAGGCTTTAGGAATGATCCGACTCTCTTTATCTACGAGCGTCACCCTCAATATATCTAAGGTGAAGACCATAAAAAAATTAATGGAAGCCGTGGCTACGATGTATAAGAAACCCTCAGCGTTTAATAAGGTTCATCTTATGAAACAACTATTCAACATGAAGATGTCAGATGGTGGAAGCTTGACTGAACATCTAAACGAGTTAAATACAGTCACGAGCCAGTTAGAATCCATTGTCATTATTTTTGAGGACGAGGTCAGGGCATTATTGATCTTGTCCAGTTTGCCAGACAATTGAGATGGTTTGGTGATTGCTGTGAGCAATTCTTTAGGGTCGACAAAGTTGAAATTCGATGATATGACCAGTCTAATTCTCAGTGAAGAATCTAGAAGAAAGGCATCGAGAGTTTCAAGGGATTTAGGGAATGTTCTAAACGTTGAAGGAAAAAGAATATCGCTGAACAAAAGAGGCAATAAAAACGGACGTTCTAAGTCAAAGAAGAAGTCCAAGGAACCGAAAGACAAAGACAGGTGTTGACATTGCGGGAAGAAGGGGCATATGAAACGCGATTGCAGGGCGCTTAAGAAACAAGAAGGAAACTCTCAAGGTGGGAAGGATTCAGTGAATCTATCTGAGGAGAGTGACACAGGGGCGTTGATCTTATCTCTTAATGTGAGGAATGAGTCTTGGGTCATAGACTCGGGTGTTTCGTTTCATGCCACTTTGTATAAAGAAGTTCTGCGTGATTATATGTCAAGTGACTTCGGAAGAGTTTACTTGGGTGATGATGAACCATACAGTATTGTTGGAAAGGGAGACGTTCATATAAATCAGAAAGACGAAACAGTTTTGAAATTAAAGGATGTCAGACATGTACCGAGTTTGAAATAGAATTTGATCTCAGTGGGGGCAGTTGACAATACTGGATATGTGACGACATTCACTAGTAATTCTTGGAAGATTACAAAAGGTACTTTCGTGATATCTCGAGGCAAGAAGGAATATAATTTGTACGTGACTTCAGGATCGTATAGTTCACTCGCAGTCGCATCAACTGGAGTGAATTGGCAGTTATGGCACCAGATGTTGGGACATATGAGTGAGAAATGGATAAAAGTGCTATTGTCAAAAGGGAAGCTAGCAGTACTGAAGTCTATTGACTTGTAATTCTGTGAAGACTGCGTGTATGGTGGGCAGAAGAGAGTAAGTTTCAAGAAGACAGGACACGCTTCAAAGACGCATCTGTTGGAGCTTGTACACATTAATGTATGGGGACCGGCACAGGTATCATCTCTTGGTGGCTCACGTTATTTTGTTTCGTTTATTAATGATGCTAGTAGAAAACTGTGGGTCTATTTCTTAAAGTATAAATCTGATGTATTTGATGTATTTAAGAAGTGAAAAGTAATGGTAGAAAACGAGATAGGAAAAATAGTAAAATGTCTCAGATCAAGAAATGAGGGAGAGTACTGTGATAAGAGGTTTGAGAAGTATTGTGTATTAAATGGAATCAAACATTAGAAAATGATTCCAGGGGCATCGCAGCAGAACGGTGTGGCTGAACGCATTAACAGAACCATCCTTGAGCGTGCCAGGAGCATGAGGTTACATGCAGGGTTGCCTAAGACGTTTTGGGCAGATGCTGTGAATACGACCGTATATCCCATCAATAGAAGTCCCTTAGCACCATTGGATGGTGGGCTACTAGAAGAAACGTGGACTGGAAAAGAAGTGAACCTTGCACATCTCAAAGTGTTCGGTTGTACTTCATATGTTCACATTAATGGAGAACACAGAAACAAGCTGGATGCGAAGTCTAGGAAGTGCACGTTTATAGGCTACATATAACGCCTCGATTTTCAAAAACCGAGTATATAACCCGTTCCCAAAAATCCGGTGTTATCTGGTGATTAATAAATAATTCAAATGAATCAAAGTGTGATTAATGGAAGCAAAGCGTAGTATAAATGTATCCCAAACCATAGTAAAATAATTATCCTGGGCCACTCAGCTGGGGCCCATATACAAAATTTTAAAAAAAATATAATTGTTTCAAATGACCATAACAACTAGACTATTGATTTAAGCCATAGTAGGCAGCCGCTTCCCAGTGTGACTCCTCGTCATAGAACTCCTCTTCAGTAGGGGCCGGCTTCAGATCCGTCGCATGCTCAATAGCTCCCGTACCTGTCTCATCTGTACGGTTGAACATCGATGAATGAGTGGCCAACTCGGTGTGATCTCCCCTTAAGATTACACACCGCTGCCCTAGATAAGAATAACAGAAAACATACATGCAATCCAAATCATAGCAATACAGTCTTATTATATGCATGGATGCGTGAATGTAGTCACACCCCGGGGATGCTCATCTGTGCGAAATTTGGGCTCGTCATATATGTAAATACGCAATCAACACCCCGAGGTCAGCCATGTGGAATGCGATCATCGACCTGGGAAAGACATCCAATCGGACAGGCTAGTAGTCAGCGAAAGCATACTAAGTGCGGCGTAATGATGGCCTAGCGATAGACGCTGATCTGTGCCATGTATGCATGATTAGCCAACTCATTATTAGTCTAGTTACAATCAACCAGTTTTAAATAAGCTCAAGGTCACTACCTGGGCTAGTTGCTAGCGTAGGCTGACTGCTCGGATATAAGGCCCATACCACTATCCCTGGCTCATAAGACTACCGCTTTAGGGTGTGTATAGAACCCATTAATGAGTGGCCAATCAATTCTCAATGTTTAGGGAACTACCACCGTATGCTTACTAGGAATAGATATAGAAATCATTAAATTCAGTGGTCAAAGTAAGGCGGTATATATGGATCGAAACGAGTAAGCATCGATGGGTAAAACATATGTGGTCTATTTCATAGTCAGGTAAGCGAATTCACTCCATGGATGGTGGTCCCCACAATTCAGGTCCCTCGTGTCATAACCTCCACGTTGAGGGTCTATCTTGTCACAACCAGTCTTGTTACACCCCAAGTACGAGCTCTTCTTAAATATGAGTTTCTGTGGAGAGATTTCAATAATGTGTGTTTCACAAATACAATTCAGATATACTTTAATGTTTGAAGTAAAAACTCATATGTACAACTGGTTCAAAAATCACATATTCTAAAGTGTGCGTCTCAAGTAAGAAATCAAGTATTCTAGAAAGCATGGATCATGTTTCTAAGCAATGCAACAGTTTAATAGAAATCAAGGCATATAGTAGAGTAGACAACTTTAAATGTTTGGTCCCATGTCATGTGGCAAAATGAATACCATATCTGACCATTACTAAATTTTACAAGCAATAATTGGTCCAATGATTAATAGAACATGTATCCTAACCCAACACTTTGAATGATTATCCATTCCTAAGAAGGCTATCCTTAATCTAGTTTAATGATGGAAAGCTCAAAGGGAGGGAACATGTATCCTAACCCAACACTTTGAATGATTATCCATTCCTAAGAAGGCTATCCTTAATCTAGTTTAATGATGGAAAGCTCAAAGGGAGGAAAATCATCACCTCTAGGGTCGTGTTCGTGTTCTTGATCCAAGTTCTCTTGCGGTCTAAAGTTACCCAAGGAACCTCCTAAAATCACGATTTATGTTTATCAGTATTCCCATGGTTTGTCCAACTAACGTGAGGGTCCGAAGGGATGATAATAAGGTCCCTTAGGTTTACATTAGAGGGAACGACCCACCATATTTTTATCCAAACAAGGTGGCACATGGATGGGCCCAAGTGAGAGCTTGGGTTACATCAAAAATCATTTTAATAGTTGTATGTGTAACATGTGTTTAACTATACACTATTTTCTGTTGGGGCACATGGTTCATTAATGATGATTAGCATTGTCCCAGCATAGTATATGTAAATCAGCACGGTCCCAAACATGGTTCATGTAAATCGGCACTGTCCAAATATAGTTTATATAAATCGGCACCGTCCAAACATTGTTTACATAAATCGGCACCGTCCAACATTGGACCTCGTGGATGCAACACATAAGCTATGGTGCAGTAAGCGGGGACCGCGGTTGGACGGAGTGGATATACAATAAATACATCAAGGTGGGGCCCCTACCTGATGCCAAACAGATGAACGGCTTGGATCAAACACAAGCCAGGGTGGGATTTAGGATGTTAATACAACAGCTATATAGTTGGTGTACATGTACACTAGCCAATCACTTCACAGGTGGGTCCCACGTGCCATAAAGGTGGACCAGATACATCACGGTTGGGCTCTCGAGCATACAACGCTGGAGGCGGAGAAACACGTGCATCATGTGGGCCCAAGGAACTGTTGACATCCATCCAGCAATCGGTTAGCTGGTGTGGGGTCCACGTCCCATGGATAGTTGAGATCTAACAATCTCACACGTGCAGGGTGGACGGTGAGGGTACACAACCCATCACAAGGTGGCCTCACGTCCCTACAGTGGACGGACGGCCAGGATATAACCCACATACATCACATGGGTCCGTGGACGGTAGATTGCATGGATGAAATGCATATATCAGAGCAGTTTTATGCATATATAAATGTATATTATACGATATAATATCATTTATTATTATAAAATTTATATATGTGTATTTTTTTTTGAAACGTCCAGGGCTGGACGTCCATTGATGGACGGTCTGGATATGTGGCTCATCCAGGGGGTGTGGATGGTGTAGATACAAGGCATACTTCAAGGTGTGCCCCACACGTAGATGGTGTAGGTCCATCTGACATTTGGCTCTATCTTATTTTTGTCTCGAGCCTAAGGACGACCTCACCAAATGGATGGACGGCTTAGATGAACCCCAACATCAAGGTGGGGGGTCTTATACGTGGCCCACCAACTGATGCAGGGTGTGGCCCACCTGCGTTTGGTGAGACCCACGGCTAGTGCAGCCCACCTGCATTTGGTGAGGCCCACGGCTAGTGCAGCCCACCCACTATCAACGTGCATGGTCAGGCCGTTTTGGAGGCTGCTTCCGGCCTGATTTTTAGTTCAAACGTGCCACTTTTTCGGGCCGTTTTTCAACCCATATCAGCGCCCAAACGGAGGCATGGTGGCTGCCACTGTCTCCGTCAAAGAACGGCTCGAAACGGGGGCGTTTTTACCCGAGTTTCTAGACTGATATCAGTCCGCTTCCTAGGTCTCGTTGCAGCTCAAACAGAGCCGTTTGTGAGTTCGTTCTAGATGGAGTTTCAGCCCCTAGCTGGGGCCATTTACATGCCGTTTGTTCGGCCCCAAGCAGGGCCCGTACTCAGGCTTGTTCGGCCTTAAAACATGGGCGTTTTCAGGCCATGTTCAACCACATAACAGGGGCTGTATTCAAGCCCTTATGGACAGATTTGTTTGGCTCCCAAACGTGGCTCATGCAGTCCCTAATGCTACGCGAAATGGAAAAGATAGTAGATAAGAAGAAAAGAAAGGAATTTGTGGGATGATTACCCAGCCGAAC
Source organism: Magnolia sinica (assembly GCF_029962835.1). Lineage (NCBI taxonomy): Eukaryota > Viridiplantae > Streptophyta > Magnoliopsida > Magnoliales > Magnoliaceae > Magnolia > Magnolia sinica. Next base: position 4,851,773 of record NC_080580.1, read on the forward strand.
CGTCGCCCTCACTCCCACTCTTTCCTTCTTCTTTCTCTCTCTTCTCTCCCTTTCCTTTCTCTCTGTTTCCTTCCTTCTCACCTCTTTTTTTTGTGTGGAATCCTCAGGGCAGCAATGCCTATTTATAGGTAAGGCTGAGCTGCTGCCGATGGCTGTGCCAGCTCCCATCATTCCTCAAATGGAAGTCTCTGCTTTTTTCATTACAGCCCTGCCTACCCATTTTTGGCCATGAAAGGACCTTCCCAGCTGTGCTCGTGGAAAGCTTGAGTCCACTGGTCAATGGAAGGTTTGCCTTGCAAGAGAAGCCTTCAGGTGGTCCCTTCCCTTGAATCCTAACCACATGTTAAGGGAATGGACGGTCCAAACACATCTCCTTCGTTCCTATGCTCGGGCCCAAACTCCGATACGGTTTTGATCAGGGGACCCTCGTGAGTGAAATGGACGGTTTGGTCGTCCGGAAAGTGACCAGGGTGGTCCACTTTAGGGCCCGAAGTCTCCCTACTTTTGAAATTTTAAATTGGCGAGAGGGATACTTTGTTTTTGCAAATGGGTTCGGTCAAAGCTTGTTTGACCAACCTATCTCATCCAATGCACGTCATGCACATTATTGGTGAGGTGCACACACATCGTGCATGGCCCTGTAGGCGATGGTTCTTCACGGGTCCCTTATGGTCGTCCTGGTCCACTTTGGGCTGATGATGAGGAACAGGTGGACCGTTACACACCTCTTGGGATTGTATTTGGCCCATATAATGCGATCTGACGGTCAGATGGGCTCGACACTTGTTTCCAACGGTCAAATGAGTTGTTAAAACACAGGGGCACTTTGTTGATTACCCACTGATCCTCATGGATTGAGTTTTTAAATACTGCTATCATTAGTAGTCTTAGAAATTGATTTGGCTTAAGATGTTTGACCGAGGTTTCCTTCTTTGACTGGTGTGGAGTGTATACTGAGTCTTCAGAGTCGTGGTGGATTGTCTCAACGTTGTTTGGGATTTCCACCCTGCATGTGTTTAGTCCAAGTTGCCTAGTTAGTGGGTTTTGATTTCCATAAACATGGGCTTGAGAGGTAACACCCGTGTACCAGAGGTACGGGGTGTTACACTACGGGCAGCAAGATTTTAGCTACTGTTTTTGGGATACAGAGAACAAGAAAATCATCAGAAGCAAGGACGTAGTCCTCAATGAAAAAGTGATGCATAAGGACAGTTTGCAGCAAAACAAGGCCGATGAGAAAGAATTCGTAGAGTTGGAAGAGTTACTGGACATGGGTATTACAGCGCCAAAGGATGAACATGCACATGAGCATAATAAGGCAGAGCCGCAGACACCGATTGTGAGGAGGTCTACTCGGGAGAGGAGACCCACGATCCGATACTCACCCTCCTTATATTATCTACTGCTAACAGATAATAGTGAACCAGAGTGTTTTGAAGAGGCATTACAGTTAGATATACGGGTTAAGTGGGAGCAGGCCATGGATGATGAGATAAACTCTCTTGAGTTTAATCGTACATGGGAGCTAGTCACTCTACCTAAGAGTAAGAAAACTCTTCATAACAAGTGAATTTACAAACTGAAGAAGGAGCATATGGTTCGAAACGGTACAAGGCTAGATTGGTTGTGAAAGGGTTCCAACAAAAGGCCGACATCGACTTCACTGAAATATTTTCATCAGTGGTGAAAATGTCTACGATTCGTATGGTCTTGAGTATAGTGGCTACAGAGGACTTGCATCTAGAGCAACTAGATGTTAAGACAGCCTTTCTTCATGGGTACCTTGAAGAAGAGATATATATGCATCAACCGACATGATATATGGCACTAGGAAAGGAGAACAAAGTGTGTAGACTGAAGAAGAGTCTATATGGCCTGAAGCAGACCCCAATGCAGTGGTACAAGAAGTTCGACAGCTTCATATCGGGAAACGGTTTTAGGAGATGTCATGTAGACCACTGTCGCTACTTGAAGAAATTTGATACGTCGTACATCATTCTTCTTCTGTATGTAGATGATATGCTTATGGCCTGATCAAGCATGAAGGACATCTCAGATCTCAAAAGACAATTGTCTAGAGAATTTGTCATGAAGAATTTAGGAGTTGCAAAACAAATCCTAGGTATGAGGATAAAGCATGACAGGGAAAACAAGAAACTAGTTGTGTTACAAATAGAGTACATAGCCAAGGTACTTGATTAATTTAGTATGAGAGGTGTTAAGCCGGTTAGCACTCCATTAGCCAACCATTTCAAGGTTTCTAAGGAGTAAGGTGCAAAGACACATGAGCAACGGGACTACATGACTAAAGTCTCATACGCATAAACTATTGGGAGTCTCATGTATGCTATGGTGAGCACGAGGCTAGACATTGTTTAAGCAGTGAGAGTTGTTAGTAGGTTCGTGAACAACCCCGAGAAGGAACAATGAGAAGCTGTGAAGTGGATCCTTAGATACCTGGTAGGTACTGCAGATGTAGGGCTATGTTATGGAAGATTAGAAATCAAGCTACAAGGCTACGTAGATTCAAACTTGGCAGGAGATATTGACAGCAGAAGAAGCACTACAAGTTATGTCTTTACTCTGGGTAGTGCTGCAGTCAGTTGGGTCTCTTAGTTACAGAAGATAGTATCTATCAGTACAACGGAAGCAGAATATGTTACAGCTACAGAAGTGTGCAATGAGATGGTGTGGATGCAAGGTTTCATGGAAGAGTTGGGAAATAAGCAAGCAGATCGCAGGCTGTATAGTGATAGTTAGAGTGCAATACACTTAGTTAAAAATCCAGCCTTTCATTCAAGGACCAAGCATATTGACATCAGATATCACTTCATACGTTCGTTATTGAAAGATGGATCGATTGCTCCAGAGAGGATCCATACAAGTGAGAATTCTGCGGATACGCTGACCAAGGCGGTCACACGGGAGAAGCGGAAGCTCGTTAAGCTTTGATTGGTCTTCAGACTTGAAGACGGGGAGGTGGTGCACTCCGGATGTAGAAGATGAATGATTATGACTATGTGTTTCCAAGTGGGAGATTGTTGAAATGTGGAGCCACATCTGGACAAGACCGCTCGACTAGTCGAGTGAGCCACTCGACCATCAAAGTCCAGCGAGCTACAATTTTTGGTGTTCAAGGTGCTCGACCAGTCGAGGCCCTTGCTCGACCGGTCAATGTTACGTAAATTTATTGGCGAATTTTATGCAGAATGCGTAAATTTGAGGCGGTTTTCGTAAGAGTGTGGAAGGGAAGTTACCTAAACTATAAATAAGGGTCTTAGAGTTATTTTAGGGTATGGAAAAAAAGTATTCTAAGGTGTATGCAAAGGGTTTTTTCTATACATCCAAGGGGAAGAGGTTTGTATATTGCTTGTAATCTCGTTTTTCTTCATAATGAAAGTTTGCACCCGTGGTTTTTTTTACCCTTGTTAGGGTTTTTCCACATATATTCTGTCTTGTAGTTTGTTTGGAATACTTTGATTCTTCTTCTAGATTATATTTCTTTCTGTTTATCATTTGTGGGTGAGACCAGAGATTAGATTTTGGTTCACTACATTGTTGGCGTGTTGCGCAACATCATTTCAGATGGTATTGAACCAGATTTAAAACTACTAATAGCAATTTACCAAAAGAAGGGTCTTAGAGCCTTGTTGGGGTTATCTTGTGGGAACCAACCACAAGGGGTTGTACAAGTGGGCCACACACATCCAACATTCCACACGTAAAGATGTGCTTTCCTGCATTGGGGAATTTATAGAATAACCTTATGAAAATTTAAGTAGCTCATGAGATAGCCGTTGAAATGGAGCATCTTGTTTTATATTATGCTTTGAAGTTCTGTACACAATCCAATTCGAATTCTTAAAAGAGAATAGAAATCTGTTCATTTAAAGGCGCAGCACAAAGGTGGTTATAGAAGATGAAAACACGAGTGCAAGGAGAAGAATATGTTCAAAAGATCCATGCTCTTGGAAGACACCTATGTTATATTCGTTGATAAATACACTACCCTGTGGAGCCCACATGCAGAGATGGATGGGCCAGGATTCAATGCTCACAGAATAGAAGGCCATGATCATCTAAGGGTGATGTTTGAATGGTTTTTTTTTTTTTTTTTAAAGGAAAAGGAAAAAAAAAAATTATTTGTCCACATTCAACTCCAGAATTTGATTGTCAAAACCGTTGGCTCAACTGATTTCATTTTATTCTGGCTCGTCTACATAGAATTCTTTTCGTACCTCTCAAGGTGACCGGGGTCCCTCTTTTATAGCTGCCAGGGCATTTAATCGCACGAGGATTCTCTTCCTGATATTGCGCGCGGGATCTTCTCCTGGTATCATGGAGATACGATCGTGCCCATCTCGAGCCTTCATCCGATCCCGTGAGCTTCGGGGTCGGAGATCTTATCCCAAGATATCCGGGATGAGGCTTGATCTTGAATGCTGATGAGTCGTCCGAACCGACTCAACCTTTGTCTCGGTTTAGCGAATCATGCCTCGGATTTGACACATCCTTTGGTGACCCAAGGCATTAAGTCCGAGTCTGCGGACTTGTATTTTTGTCCCCAACAGTAAGCCCCCCTACTCCGTGTGTTTCATATGACACTTAGGAGTAGCGAGTTTTGAGTCGGTTCACAACCCGGTCCGAGACAGTAGGTTGTCATTTAATGCGTTCCGTGTCGCCTTTGACGGGAGGCGGTTCGGTTCCTGACATCGCATGCGCCGTCAGCCGTCAAATCGCTCATCCCGCCAATGAGGGTTGGACACGTAGCAAGGGCATTATTGTCGTCAGTCGACGAGCGCCACGTGTCGAGTGGGGGAATCGATGCAGGCGTCGAATCATTTCTCCATTAATTACTTCCGCCGTATGGCAATCTTATAAATTGGTGGGGGTCCCGCATTTTGAACTTCTATTGCCATTCCTACTTTTCATTCCCTTTGGAGCCTTCTCAGTCTTTCATCTTCTTCCTTTCCTCTCTCTTAACCGTCAGCGCGTCCTTCCGCCATTTCCGTTTTCCTTTCTCCCTCCGGTGAGTTTCTCTTTCCTCTTTATTAGATAATAATGGCGGATAGGGGTTCTCGAAGTCCCCAGGGGGGAGCTTCCGGAGACGAAGGCGAAGCGCAACGTTTTTGGAATGTTGCGGAATCGCCTTCCTTACTGACGGAGATAGCAGTGGACGCCAACGCTGCTTGTCTACCGGAGAGAGTCACCGAAGCTCGGCGGACTGCTTCTATTGTTCCTTCTCGTGGTGGGTCGTCTTTATTAACCCGCCCGGGAAGGCCTAACTTTCCAAGGGGCATGGAGGAAGATGAGGAGGAAGAAGATGAAATGTTGATTACCGAGGGAACCTCCGATCCAGTTCTGTCGATGAATCGGCGCACGCCGAGTCGAAGGAGAAGGATCGGGGAAGATTTAAGCGTCGGTTCCCTCGGTTTTAAGCGAGGCGGACTTAGACAGAATCCGAATCGGGTATCACATCCCGAGTCGGTCATCACCTATCTCCCCGTCCGAATGACTTGCCGGATCACCCTGCTGGGGCGATCGCGATTTACCAAGTGTCAATGCAATGAGGCTTGCGTCTGCCTTCAGGCCATCGTCCGGGAGTTTTGTCTCGCATTCAGATTGCCCGGGGCAGATAGTCCTGAATGGGTGGAGGAACTTATTCGGGTGTGCGGTGTTGTGGGCCGAGATGGAACAGCCACCGCTTACAGTCGACGAATTTCTCCACCTGTATCAAGTGCGAGTGAATCCGAACTACCCTGGCTTCTACGTCTTCGCTGCTTGGCGAGGCGGAGGCGGTTCCCTGATAACTGACCCTCCCACTTCCAACAAACATTGGAGAGAGCGTTGGTTTTGGGCATGTGGTCGCTGGGAGACGGATGAGTCCGGGTCTTGCGAGGCTCGTGTTCCTCGGACATTCCAGAGAGCAGGTGACTTGGGTCTTCTCTCTCTCGCCCTTTTTCATTTTTTGTAATATTCTGAGTCTGACGGGCTTGTGTCTGGCAGATATTCCGAAGAAGCGGCCGAAGCTCGGCTCCAGTGCCTCGGCTCGGATCAAAGAGTTGAGGACGTTGGATCCGGCAGATAGGTCTTGGAAGGTGCTTTTACAGCCGGAACGCCTTCATCTTGCAGGTCTAGACTCGGAAGTCACAGGTAATTGAAAATGTATCTTCTGAATTTTCTGAATTTCCCCTGACTTACTTCGTTTTTTTTTTATAGATCTGCCCGAAGCCCGTCCCAATCTCAGGATTGTTCACGAACCGGCTCCCTCAGAAATGACTGGAGCTCGTCCTCCCCTTAGGGCAGTCACGAAGTTGAAGGCTCCTCCGCGGTCAGTTCTTCTGTCGGAGCCTCGGCCGCCGAAGAGGCAAAGGGTGGTGCGGAAGGAGAAAGAGCCAGCGAGTTCTTCTGCCCCTTCCGTCGTCGTAATTCCCGACCCAGAAGAAAGGGCGGAAGAGACGGCGGTCGCTGCCTCGGAACCTCAGGCGGCACCCGACTCGGTACACGTTGAGACGGATGTTCCGAGACAGGAGGAAGAGACCAGGGCCGCGTCTTCCAGAGGGGAAGGTGAGACGAGGACCGCATCCTCCAGAGGGGAGGAGACGAACCAGGAAGGGCCGTCTTTCCTGCAGCAGGTGGTATCGGGGATGGTTCCCTGGGCCTTAGCCCACGGGGGCGAAAGAGAGTTCGTGAGGCTCTACAACGCTCCGTCATCGCAAACCGTCAGCCATGCAGCAAGGGTGCTTTTTGAACTCGCTCCCTGCTTGATTAAGGCCAGCAAGGAGCTATCCTCGACTCATCGGCTGCAGACTCTTCTGTCGGAAGCCGAAGGGCGACGCGAGGAGGCCGAAATCCGGGTCGGCGTCCTGACAGGCGAGGCGGCCCTTGCCCGGAAGGCTGCCGAAGATGCGGGAGCAGAGGCGGCTTCCTCCAGAAGAGCCTTGGATGAAGCGAAAGCGAAGGTTGCTCGGGTACAGGCTCTTCTCTCCGAAGCTGAAGAAGAGAACCGGCGAGTTCTCGCAGTTCATGCTTCGTGCGCAGATGACTTAGCTCGGGCTAAGCTTGAGGCGGCGGAGCATATTCAGCAGGCCGACGAGAAGATTCGGGAGGCTGAGAAGGCTAGGGACCAAGCCGTCCAAGCTTTCCTTGAGTCGGCGGAGTTCGAGGACGAGAGGGACCGCTTGTTCCAAAGCGGATATCTGGAATGCGTCAAGGATATAAAGAAATCTTTTCCTGACCTTGACCTTTCAGAAATCGAGGGTGGAGCAGCCTCGGAATCCGAGAACCCGGACGCCGCTGCTGAAAACACTGCTGCTGGGGACGAGGCCGGTGCATGAGGACAGTTACCAGGGCCCTTCGATTTTTTTTTTCTTTCTATTTGCTTTGATGTATTCACACGTTGTATTTGCATGTGTTTTGATGAATGAAAGAAAAATGCTTAGCTTTATTCATTTGACTTGGCTTTAATCTTTCTTAGTTCAGAGTCTTTAAACATTGAGTACCGAGCTAAGGATAGTAGACCTTGAGGTGTTCAGCGTTCCAAGGGTGAGGCAATGGTTGTCCGTTTAGGTCTTCTAGCCGATACGTTCCTGGTCGGATGGTGCCCGAGACGATATAGGGTCCTTCCCAATTGGGTCCCAGCGTACCCGACCCAAATTCCTTGGTGTTGGAAAATACTTTCCGGAGAACCATATCTCCCATTCGAAACCTTCTAATCTTAACTCGGGTATTGTAGAACCGAGCCACTTGTCGTTGCCGCGCCTCCGTGCGCAGCCGCGCCACTTCCCTTTGTTCGTCCAGAAGGTCGAGTCCGAGTGCAAGGAGTTCTTTATTCTCCTCCGCATTGAATGAGGTGATTCGAGCCGAAGGTAATCCGATTTCAACGGGAGTGACGGCTTCCGAGCCATAAGCTAGTGAAAACGGAGTCTCTCCTGTGGCTGTTCGAGCTGTAGTTCGGTAAGCCCAAAGAATTTTCGGGAGCTCTTCGGCCCATGCTCCTTTGGCCCGGCCAAGCTTGGTCCGAAGATGTTGCTTGATAATCTTGTTAACCGCCTCAATTTGTCCGTTGGTTTGAGGATGATGAGGCAAAGAATAAACGTTTCTGATTCTGAGGTTGTCGCACATCTCGCGAAAGCTCCTATTATCGAATTGCCTTCCATTGTCTGTAACAATGGTACGGGGTACTCCGAACCGGCAGATAATATTTTTTCATACAAACTCGGTGATCTTCTGCTCGGTTATTTTAGCTAATGGTTCTGCCTCGGCCCACTTCGTGAAATAGTCCACTGCTACCACAGCAAACTTGGTCTGACCTTTTCCCATAGGGAGCGGTCCTATGATGTCGACGCCCCACTGTGTGAAAGGCCAGGGACCAGTCATCGGTGTCAGTGCCTCGAGTGCTTGCCTCGGAATTACCGCGAACCGCTGACATTTGTCGCATTTTTGAACGAGCTGGCGAGCGTCATGTTGGATAGTGGGCCAGTAGTATCCCTGTCGTAGGACCTTATGGGCGAGAGATCGCCCTCCGGAGTTTTCCTCAGATTCCTTCATGGATTTCCCGTAATACATAGTTTGCCTCGCTGGGTTTGAGGCACCGCAACAACGGGAGCGTAGTAGCCTTTCTTGTAAAGGGTTCCGTTGAGTATGGTGTAACGAGAGGCTCGGATCTTAACTCGTCGAGCCTCGGCACGATCTTTAGGCAGCTCTCCCTTGTCAAGGTAGTGGCGGATTGGATCGATCCAGGATGGTCCAGAGTCGATTGTGTTGACGACCTCGCCAATTGGTTCATTTACACTCGGCTTGTCGACGTATTCGATAGGGACGGACCTGGGTATATCATCTTCATCGGCGGAGGCGAGCTTTGCTAATAAATCAGCTTTACTGTTTTCTGTACGAGGGATCCGAGTGACACGACAGAGCTGAAATCCATTGACAAGTTCTTTCGTTTTCTCCATGTATGCTCTTAATTGGTCTTTCCGTGTTTGGTATACACCGGTAACTTGATTAACAACCAACTGAGAGTCGCTGAAAACGCTTAGGTGCGTAACTCCCATACTAGCGGTGAGTCGGAGGCCGAGTAACAATGCTTCGTATTCTGCCGTATTGTTCGACGCTTGGAATCCAAGTCGTAAGGCATACTGTATATAGGTATTATCGGGGGTTTCCAGCACAACCCCAGCCCCACTAGCCTTCGAGGTGGAAGAACCGTCGACATACAGTTTCCATGGAATAGGGCAAGGGGGAGCGGTTGATGTTGGAACTGCACCGTCCTTCGGCGTATTGTTTACTGAGAGTTCGGTCGGAGGCGTCCCCTCGGCGATAAAATCAGCTACGGCTTGCCCTTTGATTGCTGCCTTTGGTCTGTATTGAATATCAAACTCACTCAGCATGATAGCCCATTTAGTGAGTCGGCCGGAAGCCTCTGGTTTCTGCAATACCTGGCGAAGCGGAAGATCGGTCATCACGATGATGGTATGGGCATGGAAATACGGCCTGAGTCGGCGAGAGGAAGTTATTAAAGCCAAGGTGACTTTTTCCAAGCTTGGGTATCTCGTTTCTGCTGGCAGTAACGCTTTGCTGACGTAATACACCGGCAGTTGCTTTCCTCCGAATTCTCGTATCAAAGCCGAGCTGACCGCTGCCTCGGATACTGCTAGGTAAAGGAGTAGGGACTCCCCTGACTCGGGTTTTGTTAAGAGAGGTGGAGAACCGAGATATGATTTTAACTGTTGGAACGCCGCTTCACATTCTTCCGTCCAACCCATCGTTTGCCTTCCTTTCAATTGTTTGAAGAAAGGGAGACATTTATCCGTGGCTCTGGACAGGAACCGATTAAGTGTTGCGACTCGTCCGGTCAACCTTTGGATGTCCTTAATGGTTTTAGGGGATTCCATATCAATCAAAGCCTTTATCTTCTCAGGGTTTGCCTCTATTCCTCGCTGACTAACCAAGAAACCGAGGAACTTTCCAGAGCCCACCCCAAAAGCACATTTACTCGGATTCAGCTTCATCCGGAACTTCCGTAGGATTAGAAACATTTCTTCCAAATCATTCACATGATCTGCCGCGTGTATGCTTTTGACGAGCATGTCGTCGATGTATACTTCCATGGTTTGGCCTATAAGCCGAGCAAAGATTTTGTTAACTAACCTTTGATAAGTTGCGCGCGGCATTCTTCAAACCAAATGGCATCACTCGGTAACAATAAAGGCCTTTGTCGGTGACAAAGGTAGTTTTTGATTTATCTGTTTGATGCATTACAATTTGATTATACCCTGAATATGCATCCATGAAGCTAAGGAGCTCATGTCCGGCAGTACTATCTACTAACTTCGGAAGCGGAAAGCTATCCTTGGGGCAGGCTTTATTTAAGTCGGTATAGTCAATACAGACTCGCCACTTCCCGTTGGATTTCTTTACAAGCACGACATTCGCGACCCACTCTGGATAGTGTATTTCTTCTATGAAATTAGCCTGGAGGAGTTTGTTGACTTCTTCTTCAATGATGGCGTATCGTTCGGGGCCGGCGGTCGCGCTTCGTCGGATCGGTCGTCTGACGGATCGGCGTTAGTCGGTGAGTCACCACGAGAGGGTCGATCCGGGCATATCTTCATGACTCCCAGGCAAATACGTCGGCGTACCTACGGAGCAGGGCTATCGGCTTTTCTTTCAAGGGGGACTGTAAGGAAGGCCAATTCGTACCGTCTTGGATCCATCCGTCTCGACTAAGGGGACCGAGACAAGATTCGACCAGCTGTCCTCGTTCATAATTCTCGCCCCGAGGGTCCAATGATTCGATCGTTAATATGTTGGTCGGACTTTTGTCGGCGGCTCCTTTTACAGCTATCATGTAACATCGCCTCGCATCTTGCTGGTCTCCTTTGACAATTCCGACTCCCGACTCGGTCGGGAATTTCAATGAAAGATGGTATGTGGATACCACGGCCTGGAGGAGACTCAATGAAGGTCGGCCGAGTATTGCGTTGTATACTGAGGGTTGATCGACGACCAGGAAGTCAACCATCATCGTCGTCTGATGTGGGGCACTACCAGCGGTGAGTGGTAATGAGACAGTCCCTTCGGGCAGTACTTGTCCTCCGGAAAAACCGATCAACGGGGTCCGAACTGGGCGTAACGTGGATCGTTCGATCCCCATTTTGTCGAACGCCCGAGTAAACAACACGTCTGCAGATGATCCCGTATCGACGAGTATTCGGAACACTTTTCGGTTAGCGATCGCCAGGGTGACGATCAACGCATCATCGTGGGGGTGATGGATACCTCGGGCGTCTTCCTCAGTGAACGATATGCAATATCTTTCCCTTTTTTTCTCCTTTGGTGGCCGATCTATAATCATGAGCTCGGACTGAGGCTGACTAAGTTTTCTTGCATGATTCCTTCGTGCATTGTTTGAGTCGCCCCCACCTTGTGGACCGCCGATAATCGTCCGGATTTCTTCCATAGGCTGACTCTCGGTTGGGCGTGCCTCAGCTGCCCCAGCTTTAACCATATGTTCTCTGAGTCGGCCGTCTTTTATGAGTCGTTCGATCTCTTCTTTTAGGTGACGACAATCACCTGTGTTATGCCCGTGATCACGGTGATAATGGCAGTATTTATCCTTGTCCCGCCGATTAGGATTACTCCTGAGCTTACTGGGCCAGTTAACAAAGCCTTCGTTTTTTATTTCCATCAATACCTCTTCCTGAGTCTTGTTCAGGGGAGTATATGTGGAAAATCTTCGATCCGGCCGTTTGCCTGACCTTCGCTCATCACGCGCTTGATCATCCTTGCATTTCCTTCCTCCGGCCGAGTCGGCTTCCTTTTTGGCCGACTCTTTGGCCAAAGTTTTAGTTTCGCGCAGGATTCGTGCTTCCTCGGCGTTCGCATACTTATCCGACCGTGCCATAAATTCTGCCAGAGTATCGGGCGGAGTTTTGTCTAGAGATGCCAAGAATGGCTTATCTCTAACTCCTTGCATGAGCGCATTGAGAGCCGTTTCTTCTGAATGCTTTCGAACCTGAAGGGATTCGAAATTAAAACGCTTGATATAATCTTTCAGCAGCTCTCCCTGCTTCTGAACTACGTTGTTCAGATGTGCAGGGGGCTTCAATTTCTTCTTTCCGCAGATGAAGTTGGTGAGGAAGGCGTCGCTCAGCTCAGCGAATGAACTGATGGACTTTGGTTTCAACTGTTTGAACCACAGTCGAGCTACATCGGTCAATGTCAGAGAAAAGGCCCGACACATTACTGCATCCGAGGCATCGTGGAGCTCCATATAGGTTCTGAAGCATTCAATATGCTCGATCGGGTCGGTCTTGCCGGTGAAAAGAGTGATTTGAGGCAGTCGAAACCTCTCGGGCAACCGGGCCTTCAGTACCGAGTCCGCAAAGGGGGGCGCCTTCGCTTCGGACCCAGTTGAATATACATTCCGGCTGTGCTTCATGTCCGCCATCTCTTTCGCCATCTCTTCCCGCACTTCTCTTTTGAAATTTTGAATATCGGCTTTCCAAGGTTCACTGCTCTCTGCCGTGCTTTCCATGGATGGACGATTGCCCCTTCTTCGCTCTAACTCGTGCCGAAGATCAGTCGGGGGTAGGGAAGCATTGGCTGACTGTGCTGGAGATGGTTCTGATCCGCCTTGGGGTTGGCTCGGCCGGAGAGACTGCGGCGCGGAAGGTTGAGGATCAACCGCCGTAGTTGGTACGTGCGCTATCTCCCCTTGAGGATGCGACATTCGTTCAAAGATCTCGCTTCATCATATTCATATCGGACCGAATTTCTTGAACCTCCTTATCCAACCGTCCATCGTCGCGACCCGCCGATTGTTGCTTGGTCTGGTCGCTCCTCGTTGGCGGTTGTTAGGTGGGTTATGGGCTGCGGGGAACTGGACCCACCGGCCCTTCAATCTCATTCAAATCTTCTTAGGGACCGTCCTTCTAGTCATTACCATTGAAATCAATATAGAGATATGAGATGGCTTTTTGTACGGTTCCCACTGACTGGCGCCAAACTGTTGATGAAAATATCCGGTTCATCCTCTTAGACCTTCGTATACCGGCACAGAGAGAGGACAAAGGAGACCCGGCTAGAGCGGGGACCCTCCGATGCCAAAGTCGGGCCTGGATTCGGGTCTAAGTGTATTGAGGAGTTTTAGAGAGAATTCTTTTCGTACCTCTCAAGTTGACAGGGTCCCTCTTTTATAGCCGGGGCATTTAATCGCACGAGGATTCTCTTCCGATATTGTGCGCGGGATCTTCTCCGGTATCACGGAGATAAGATCGTGCCCATCTTGAGCCTTCATCCGATCCCGTGAGCTTTGGGGTCGGAGATCTTATCCCAAGATATCCGGATGAGGCTTGATCTTGCGATGGTCGATCTGGTAAGGTGGTCCGCTCGACGCATGCCCGGAATGCTGATGAGTCGTCCGAACCGACTCAACCTTTGTCTCGGTTTAGCGAATCATGCCTCGGATTTGACACATCCTTTGGTGACCCGAGGCATTAAGTCCGAGTCTGCGGACTTGTATTTTTTGTCCCCAACAACTATTATACAAGGAAAAGGAAAAAAAAAAATTATTTGCCCACATTCGACTCCAGAATTTGATTGCCGAAACCGTTGGCTCAACTGATTTCATTTTATTCTGGCTCGTCTACATAAGCATCCATGTGATCGACTTTCCTATCGTATGATTCTATTGCATGTGGGCACATGGGGGGAGGACTTGGTAGATGAGGAAAGGTGCCCATCTGCGAAAAAAGAACTTTCTCTCTATGTTTGTTTTTTTCACACGGGCACTCACACCACAGTGAGATTTCACCACAACGGATGCTCAACCCATGACATCATGTTGAAACTCTTTCAGTCTACCATTGAGGCATGTGTAAAGAGCTTTCGGCATGTGGGCATATGGGAGAGTACTTGGTAGATGAGTACGAGTGGCCATATGTGAAAAAAGAACTCTAATTTTTATTTTTTATTTTTTTCACAAGGGCATTCTCACTGTAGTGGGATTTCACCAGGATACTCGAACCCGTGCCATCGTGTTGAAACTCTTTCAGTCTACCATTGAGGCAAGCGTAAGGACCTCTCGGCATGTGGGCACATGGGGGAGTACTTGGTAGATGAGTACGTACCTTTCATTTTTTTAAATTTTATTTTTACACAGGCACTCACACTATAGCGGGATTTTACTATAATAGGTACTCAAACCCATGACATCTAATTGAAACTCTTTTAGCCTACCATTAAGGCATGAGTAAGGACCTTTTGACATGTAGGCACATGGGGGAGTACTTGGTAGATGAGTACATGTGCCCATATGTGAAAAAGGAGCTATTTATTCATTTTGTTTTTTTTACACAAGCACTCACACCACAATGGGATTTTGCTACAATGGGTACCCGAACCCATGACATCATATTGAAACTCGTTTAGTCTAGCATTGAGACATGAGCAAGGACCTTTTGGCATGCGGGCACATGGGATGGTACTTGGTAGATGAGTACACTTGGTTATTTGTGAAAAAAAAAGTCTTTTTTTTTTTTTTTTTAACACAAGCACTCACACCGTAATAGGATTTCATTACAATAGGTACTCAAATCCATGACATCATGTTGAAACTCTTTCAATCTATCACCGAGGCATAAGTAAGGACCTTTTGGCATGTGGGCACATGGGAGAGTACTTGGTATATGAGGACGATTGCCAATTCATGGAAAAAGAATTTCTCTCTTTATGTGTGCACACAATTAACTTTTCAAATATATGAGAACCATTCATTATTAAAGAATATGAGAATGGTTTAAAACAAAAATAAAAGGTATTTATGTAATTTAACAAGGTGAAGCCATATGTTGAGAGGCTCTTCATGAGAGAGACATGCCGTTTTATAATGAGAAAGGCTATTACTCTGCCAAAGACTCTAATACTCTACCAAAGTATGGTGGTTTACGCACAAGTACTCAAAATGTTATATAACTGGTGCAAAATAAACTTAATCAAACTATCTAAATTATTGTTTGTAATTTAAACGGCTTTTAAAAAATACATTGGTTTAATTTTTCAACTAGCTAATTGATAACATTTTTGTAAGATTTGAGGTGGCTAGTAGATGGTGCTCTATGGGCTCCACTATAATGTATGTGTTTTATCCACATCGTCCTATTTTTTTAAATTATTTTAGGGCATGCGCTTAAAAATGAGGCAGATCCGAATGTAAGTGGTCAACACTATAAGAATTAATGGTAATTCAATGCATGTCATTAAAAACTTCGTAAGGCCTATTGTAATGTTCATTTGCTATCCAACGTAGACAAAGGAAAACACAAATATCAACTTCATCCGAAACTTTTGTGACCCCTAAGAAGTTTTTAATGGTAAGCGTTCAATCACCACTATTTCCTATGGTGTGGTCCACACATGAGATTTGAGTCTAACTTATTTTTGGCCTTATGCTCTAAAATGATCTTAAAAAAATGGAAGAACAATATGGATAAAAAACATACACCATGGTGGGGCCCATGGAGCATCGTTAAGTAGGCAATCTGTGTCAAAGACTTACAACTCTCAATTGTAATAGAAAAGGAAAGATAATTAAGTTGGCAAATGATAGTTAAATTCTACATCATTGATTAGATGCAATGTTTCAAATATGAATTTGAATATGCTTGAGGAGTGTGTGGCTAGTTCCATCATCCAGTTTAGTTGACTCGGAGTGAGTCGACTCATTATCCTGGACACTATTTAGAGCCATGGTTCCCAATGATTCCGCTGTAGGCCCCACCCCTTTGTTTCAAGGTTGCCAATCTTGTATAAGTTAGTGTTGAGCTTTATTATTATTATTTTTTTAAAAAGTAGGTGCTTGGATGTATGGTGGATTGCCAAGTTGCTTTTTTTCATTTTCTCTCTTTTAATTCCTTTCCTTCTTTAAAATGGGTTTATGACAACTACCTTAATTTATGAAGAAGATTCTAGAATATCTCTACACGTGTCAGATTTCTATTGGATGGATTTCTGTTAATGAAAATGTGCCACGTGGGTCCACCATTAGACAGTGGTTGGGCAAGTAATCTTTCATTTTCATATCATTATCATTGTCATTATCATTAATCATCAAAACCTAACAAGCTTAAGCTTTACCGTTCAACTTTATAATATTCCAACTCCTTAGGACCATTTCTATGGTCTTGGATTCTCTACAATGCTTACAGGATAAGCTCATTCTCGAAATATTAAAATTGTATGCTTTTGCATCAGGTAAATGATATTAATTTATTTATAAAAGCTGTCCAATTATAAAAGTGGGACACTTCAAAAATCAGGCAAACAAACTAGTGTGTAGCCCATACTTGAATTTAAACCCGCTAGCACACTAAGCTTGATGATGCAAAGGTTCTGTGGGGCCACTGTGATGTAAGGTGTTTTATCCATACCGTCCATCATTTTTCCAGCACAATTTAAGGCATGACTCCAAAAAACGAGGCAGATCCAAAGCCCAGTTGAATCACACCATAGGAAATAAATGTGATTGAATGCCCACTATTGAAGACTTCCTATGTCCTACCATGATGTTTATTTACCATCCGACATGTTTATAAGGTCCTACAAATCTGGATGAAGGGAAATTAAACATATCAGCTTGATCCAAAACTCCTATAGCTTTTCAACGGTGGGCGTTCAATCCCATGTTTCATGTGGTGTGGTCCATTTGACCTTTAGATATGCCTCATTTTGGGGTTAGTAGTTAAAATGAGCTGGCATGGATGGACGGCGTGGATAAAATACTTACATCAAGGTGTGCCCTACTGAGTCTTGACACTACCGACCTGCAACACCACACAATCCCCATCATTGAATATGGAGGTTATGGGTGGTTGGCCGTTGTTTTCTGTGATGTAAAGTACCTGATCATCTGATAATTGTATGGGTCTGATCTTTTGTAAATCTCATCATCATGGTGGATCACTTAATTGTGTGGCTCTAGTAGGATCACATAAAACAACGGTGGGTCACATTTATGAAAAATAGTGACATGGTGGCCCACGTAATGGTTGGATCAGCCTGATTTTTTAGACGTGGCAATTACATGGTGGGACAACCCTTTTGGACGGACTGGATGCCATAAAAGCATAAAGGATCCTGCCTCCCATTTCTGTTAAGGAGAACAGATTTCACCTTCAGTGGTATTGCATCGACAAGGGGTGTTCTGTGGTGGATCCAGACCATCCATCAAGTTGGTCTTATCAGTGCATGGTCCATAGTTTAAAATCTCATCAGATGGACAAACCTAGCCATCTGATCGCTGGCATCCAAATGAACGGTTAAGAGAGAGAATTTTATCTTTGAAAGAATTCTATGATAAGACTCGAAAATGGACTGTCTGCATCCACTGTCCCTACTTTCTTGAGAGAGAAAGAGAGAATTTATAGCTTTGAAAGAATTCCATGGATACATCAAGCTTTCAAGATTTATTGCAATCAACAATCAGAACATGAATTCAATATCACAATTTTTAAAGAAAATTTAAAAAAGAAAAAAAAAAGACAAAAAATAGAAAAATACAAAGGATAGCAAATTACATACGCCTATGAGAGCCCTTCTCATCCACATGCACACAGAAGTCCTAATTTCTAACACACGTGCAAGATCCGAGCTTTCCATCCGTTTTGAATTAATGCTTGGATCTTTATTGCCTAAAAATCATGTATTTTCACTTCTCAGGTGGGCCACAAAGTACAAACTCAACCGACGGTTAAGACAAAATTTCCAATAATCTGCCTGAGGTGTGAGAATCTCCTGTTTTTTGAGCCAGGTGATCTAAACATAAAACACACATCTTATGGAAAGATCTGATCTCCCACACGTGTTTCTTATTCGCACGTGTGCATGCGTGTCGAAACAATGTAATAGAAGGATAGAGAAGGAATTTCCTTTTAAAATAAAAAAAAAAAAATCAACAGCGAGGGAGATCTATGGGAGGTGGAGGGAGAGTGGATGAAGGTGTGGGCCCATTCTCCACCTCAAAAGTGGTAGCTAGGCCCCACGGAAGGTGGACGTCGAGGTGGCAGTGCATCAGCCATACACCTGCAAGGCACAGATTTTCACGGTCAGAGATTCGTTAGAGTGTCGTTTTCACGGCCCAATTCCCAAGGAGTGCTCGCCAGAGAAAAAAAGAAAAGGAAAGCAAGATAATGCACGGCATCCCGGAAACAGCTTTTGCGAACTTTCACACGCTCACCTTATGGACAATGACTACTTTGCCCTGATGTTTCCCACGTGCGGCCAGGTATTTGCGAGGGCAAAAGAGTCATTTTACTAAAGTTTCTTACAATCGGGCCTTACACTTATATATTCACATGTTACCCTTTATCCAGTGGGGCGCACCTGATGAATGGGTCAGATGACATCTAAACAACATGGTGGACCCCACGTTTCATTTGAAAGTTTTGTACTGGGCATCCATCTCCAAAGTCCCACACTGTTTCCCATTTGAGTTATGGATTAGATTGGATTTTGGAGTCTGGGGCTAAGATGGGGAGCATGTAATGTAATGGATGGTTGGGATGTCACTCAAATGTCATGGTGGGCCTCACATAACTCGAACAAATGGTAATTACCACTGGACTCAAACGTCCCTGACCACCCTTGTGTGCCCAAAATTGGCTAAACTGTTCGAATGGTATACCAAAATTCCCTATCTTTAAGGGCCACTCAAATGAAAAGTACCGAGTTAAAAATACACTCGTAGTCCTATGGCTGAATTTGATTGGGTGGCGTGCTGTTACTATAGATAAGATTAAACCAAACACCTTTCAAATATGTTTTAAATGTGATCAGTTCTAACATTCGTGTAGCCACTTTCTCAAACAGTGGCACTTGGCCCAATCAAATCCTGCCACATGATCAGTAATTCTATTCATCATTTATTCATGTAAAATGGGTGCACTTGGAACCATTAAATGTGTTAGTTCACAGCTTCCAATTTTGGAAATGGTGGGACCCACTTGAAAATATTCCCACCAACCACAATGGGCTCCAGAATGCTTGGTGGTCCAACAGACCACTGAATTATGGCCCACTAAAGGAAAAATTAACACGGGAAGTGAGTCTGTATAATGCTTTTTTTTTTGCCGTCCGAAAATTTATCTTACCAAAGGTGATTTTTAAGGTATGGATGTTGATTTTTTTATAAAATACCCTTACCAAGTAGGGTAAATAGCTGAAAAAAGTAGGAGTATTTTCATCTTTCTTAATTTTTCTGTACGAATAGTAGGCTACTTTAATAATTAAGGATTTTTTCGGGTCAATGAAATAACGTGGTAGTCCGTCGGGCCTATACTAACTAAGGGCAATGTTCGACATGGCTGAGAGCTAAATTGTTTCGTAGTCCAGCGGATTACCGAACAATGTACCCAGGGCATTTTCGTTTTCTCATAGTGTGATATTATCACATGCACGTTCATTACCTGGATTATCGGCCCGGAATCTGATGACAGCCCATCCACCGACGGGCACGGCTATGGTGTTCCGCTTCTGCGGGTTCACCAAATTGAACTTTTCCTGGTCCCGCGCACGGTCGAAATTCCCGAACCCCTGCGCGAGCACGAAGAAATTGAACCCGTGCAGATGGATGGGGTGGTTCTCAATCGCCACGATCGCCGTGTTCTGCAGAACTATCTCCACCGTCGAGTTGTACGCCAGCTTCTTCGCACGTGTATCCTTGACGGTAGTCGACACCAACGCGCTCTGATTCGAGTTCGTGTAGTCAAAGACGAGCGGTGGGTTGGACGGAAAATCATCGGT
This sequence comes from Magnolia sinica, assembly GCF_029962835.1. NCBI lineage: Eukaryota > Viridiplantae > Streptophyta > Magnoliopsida > Magnoliales > Magnoliaceae > Magnolia > Magnolia sinica. The sequence continues at coordinate 4,871,573 of NC_080580.1, forward strand.
GTAAATACCCTGTATGTCGAAAAAGTGCGCCTGCAGCATTGACAACGTGGACGGCAGCTGGAATGACACGTTGTTCATGCTCGCTGCAAATTTCATCCCATTGGGTCCCTGACACGTGGCATTCTTCAAATCGCAGGGTACGAGGCCCAGCCCGAAGGTTATGAACATGTTCTCGTCCACGTGGAGCGGGACTATGTCGGCCTCATTCAAGACCAGGCCCGTTAGGTTTGAATAGAACTTGTGGGCCGTTGGGGTGTCATGGAATTCTGGTAGGGCTGGCATCTGGGGTGGGCCCGATGACGTGGCGTTCATGTATTGGAGGATCGCGGTGGTGGTTGTGTTATCGAACGGGAACGGTACTGAAGCAGGAACGCTGACGTACGGGTGGGCCGCAATGTAGTAACGGCCCAGCGGGCGGTTGGCGAGGAGGAGGACGTCGGTGGTCTGGCCGGGAGCCAGGACGACGACGTCGGTGAGGTAGGGTTCGGTGTAGGAGGCGTCGACGGCGACGACCGTCAGATCGTGGCCGGCCACCTTGAAGAAGAGCTGGTTATTGAGGGCAGCGTTGATGATTCGCAACATGTAGGTATTGCCATAGACCACCTTCAGCTTGTGTGTGTCTGGCAGCATAATGGAACACGTGTGAGATCATTAGTTACACTGAGTCGTGGTTGAGTCCATGCTCGAGCTAGACGAGTTGAGTTGACTTGGTCGAGTTGCGAGTTGAGTTACCGAGTTTTAAAACTATTGTATGTAAAGTTGTACATGAGTCGAATCAAGTTGAGCTTGGCCTAGTTCGGATAAGCTTGGCCAGCAGGCTACCCCAGCTCGAACTCGACTCAACTTGGCTTGGGCCAACTTGAGCCAAGTTCGAACCAAGCTTAAGCTCAATCTTTTGAGCGGAATTTGAGTTTGAGTTCAAATTTAAGTTTTAGGGTTTATATATATATATATATAAAATATTTTATTTAAATATATGAATATATACAAACTATTTATATTAAGTGAATCCCCATTTGAGGAATCGATTGGAACCGAGTCAAGTCGAGTTCAGCCTACCTTAGACTCAGCTCGAAATTTTTTCGAGGTAAAAAAATCAGCTCGGCTCAGCTCGAACTTAGTTTCAAGTTGAGTCGAGTGAGTTAACCGAGATGACTCAGTTCGTGTACAGCCCTAATTGTATGTATTATTTCACTTACGTTTCTTGGCACAAGGGAGGAGGTCGCCGGGCCGTCCATTGATGGTGAATGCATTCGAGTTATTCGGTGGGGCCCCAGTGAGTAGGGCCTGATTCTCTACATCCACCACGTTGGCGTCCCACCATTCACCTGCACAAAGGTGTTTTCATCAGTTAATATAAAAATCATGGCCAGGGTTTAGATGGATCATAACCCCAAAAAAAAAAAACTGTCCATTTGAGTCAGGTTAACTCGCGGTGCTTAACCGGATCGGGTCTGACCAAGTCCGAGTTGACTCGGACGAGTTGCATCAGACTCGTCCAAGTCGAGAGAGAGAGAGAGAGAGAGACCTAGAATGATGGGGAATTCCCTATGGGGTTTAGGGAACGGATAGGATCGACCGGCTCTGGGCCGGATGATCAGGGCCCCATAGACAGTAGCGCGGAGCCATGCCACGTGGCCGTGCCACCAAAGGGTTCCTTCCTGCCCAGTGATGTTGAACTTATAAGTGTAATGATTCCCTGGAACAATCGGACACTGAGTCACGTAACTCGGTCCGTCGGCCCACCCGCTGAGTAGCTGAAATATCCCATGCCTGCATCATCACCACCGTCCAAACAATCTCATCCTTAGATACAATAATTACTACAATCATGGGAATTATCATATGAATTCCAGTTGTGTGGGGCCAACCTAAGATTTTATGTGTAATCCAAACCGTGCATCTGGTGAGAATGCTCAGCTTCATAAAATCCTGTATATTCACATGTTGAACCTGATGAACGGGTTGGATTGCATATACACAACTTGGTGGTCCCCAAATTCTGTTTGGAAGTATCTATGGTGGGAGTCAACCTCTCCAATATCCTCCATTGGTGTTGCCCACCTGAGTTATTCATCAGGATGGATTTTGGAATCTAGGACTAACATGAGGGGCCACATCTAATAAATGGCACTCAAACATCATGGTGGGCCCCACGCTAATAAACTGTATAGTATTGTAAGTGATTACTCCCCCCTGATTATATCATGCAATAGAGACAGATAACTAATGTTATCATGCGGCCAGATCTCTCCCACTAATGTGTCCCAGCCATGGAAGGGGCTTGTGGGCCCCACCATGAACATACACAAAAACTAAGGCTGACCCACGCCATCAAAATAAATGAAGTGATGACATATAGGTGGCCCACCTGATGAGTGGATGTGTAATCAGTATTGAAATCATGATGTCTAGGTCTACCAAGTCGAGTTGAGTTTCGACCGAGTCATAACCCGAGAGAGTTTTTCTTGGTGAAATCTGGTCGATTTGGGTTGAAGATTTTTGAAGTTTTTAAAATATGGTTAGCATATATCTGGCTTGAAAATGAAATAAAAATCATAATCTACGCTTATCAGTTAGAATAGCTGAGTCATTATCAGTTCATGAAAATATGTTTTGCATATTGGATTAATCTATACAAGTATGGAATTTTTTTTACCAGTGGATTGTAATGTTGTATGGGGACTCGTTGTAGACATGAACGATGAGCGTGTCGCCCTCACGCACGTGTATGATCGGGCCAGGAAGTCGTTCGTTAACGGCGACGATGACTCGTTGTTCGCACAGTGGCTGGACTGTTAGATTACCCACCTGAAAAATAAAATAGAGGTAAGAGTAATTTAGTCAACACCAAAAAATTGAAGGGTCTCTTACAACAATCCATGCATCCAGCAATATATTGAAGTGTACCATGCAGACTAGTGCTTGAACACCATTTTATTCTTTTGGGTGTGTTTGGTTGCACCAAATTTATGAAATATCAAGAAATTCTGCATTAAATTAGACTGATTAATAATGATATTTATTGCAACCAAACACACCCTTAATCTGATTTTTGATGTTGTTGAGCTATACAATAAAGAAAACCAACTCAACCTACCAAAAACAGAAAAAGAAAAAAGGTGATATGAACTCTTTCGGTGAAGAAGATTCAAACCCTAGACTAGACCCATGACTTTCTTTTCAACTACCCAAATTGTCCTGGACGCATTTGCTGTCCAAATAACAATGGGATTGAGCACTTCCAAGGGTATTTAGGTCATTAGGGAAGATGTAGATATGTTCACATGCAACGTTGCATGTGAACTCATATAATGCTTTCTTTTACGCCTACGTGTCACTTGTGTAAAACATCTGAGCCGTGTAAGAGGTGGGCCACACCATAGAGGTTACGTGGGGTTAAAATTGGGATGGTCTACTCATTAGGCAGCCTACACCGTTCAGATGTGGCCCACATGAAGCAGATCGGTCTGGTTTTTGGCCAGGATGATATTTATGGTGGGACCCACCTTTTGAGTGGTTTAGATGTTCTAAACAAGTGGCAAGTTGGTGTTGTGTGTGAAAGCTTCACATACAACGTTGTATGTGGACATTTCTAGTTTAAATGTACGTGACTATGGATTAGCAGAATGTAGTCCCATAGTGGGGCCCACATGCAGAGATGGTCCAACGGTTGAAACCGTCCAAGTTCTGGTCTCTAGCTAGCATGGATAGGCCTCACCAAGAAACTTACTCTGATGAAGGAGTGATCTTGACCATTGATATGTTTACCCGAATGTGCACCGTTGAAAAGGAATTTTCAACGGCTTACCGTTGGGTCCACGAGTCAATGGCTGGGATCATCCCTCCAGCTTGATGTATCCGTTCACATCCAATAAAATGACCAATTTACCCCCGTGATCCCAAGGATGGGTGCAATTCCACTAGTAGCCCAAGCCAGGACATGGATGCCACAAAGCCATGCAACTGGGGGAATCAATGGGCCGGGCTTAGGCCCCAAAAATCTGAATTTTGAATAGGTTAGCCCGACGGCCTGGCCAGAAACAGTTTAAAATCCGGGCCGAGTCTACCCCAGGCCCGGCCCTTTGACATCCCTACATGCACAGTGCTGCATGGGAAGCAAAATGACCATTTTACCCCCACAATTCCAAAACCTCGTTTGAATTGCACAGTGCTGCATGGGAACCCAAATGACAATTTTACCCCTACATTTCAAAAAACTCATTTGAATGCGTAAAACATCGCCATGCAGCGAAATTTAGAATTCAGCAAAATCTCAAACCTAGAACCCAAAAAAATAAATAAATAAATAGATAAAAATGGATGCATGTTGAATTACATTGAATGTGTGCTCGACGATTTTCGCAGAGGCGACGGAGGCGAGGAGAACGAGTGCGAATGCGAGCAAGAACGAGGGACGTGCCATGTTCTTGCACACAAGGGACAAAGAAATGAAGGGAGGAGAAGCTCTATTTTTATATGCACGTGTATATGGGACCTTCCCACAACGTGCATGCAAGGCGTATACACGATGTCTCGGTGTATGATCTTATCTGGAATTGCCAAACAAGAACAAAAGGAGATTATATATAGGCATCGTTCATACAGGTTTGCGTGACAGGTTGAGTGAGAGATTTGATTAGGAAAAGCTACCATTCAATGCATAAGAGAAGCTTTCGTTATCTGAACATTTTTAAATTGCAAGTTTGGCAGGTAAATTATAGAAAAATGGATAGAAATATAGTGGGAAATCCAATTTTGCAAGCAAACGCGCCAGCCTCCTTGACATTGGAGTCCTTGATAAAATGACTGAAATGCCCCTGGGAGATTGGAATTTGGAAATATCACGTTTTGGGTTGGTCAAATGTTGTTAGGCCTTGTATTGTGAAAATTAGGAAAGGGGTGATGTAGGGCCCACCCAAAGTCCAGATTGATTCATTACTTGGGTGGGCCACACCAAAGGGAATGATGGGTTTTAAATGGAATGTGGGGTCCACTGTGTTATTTATATGTCATCTAGTCATTTAATTGAGTGGGCCCTATAAGGATGGAGGGGCACACCTTGACCTATGCCCGTTTTGAATATATAGGTTTTAGGAGTGATTGTACATTTGTCTATGTTTTGTGTCCCACTTGAGTTTTTGATAGGGATCGATGATTATTTGGATGTATGGACCCTTCACGGGTGGAACCCACAAAGCTCAAACTCAAGGTAATTATCATGCGTCCGAAGGTGGCACATGGAGGGAGGAGTAACTACTCTGAATCCACAGTGCTCTCTAGACTCCTCATTGAGCTTTCTCGAATCAATAAGAGATAATAGAGAGAATAATTCTTAATAAATTTAAAATAATTTAAGTGATAATAAAAAAAAAATGAAATTACAGCTCTTTAAATTAGGATCTCAAACTTAGAATGAAAATTTAGACTTAGAATCCAACTAAAACACCCCAAAAAAGTGGCTTATTGTAAATAGTAAACTTACCATTTATCGACAACCTCTATCCCTACTAGACTTCATGGTTTTCAGCAAAAAATTATGTTATTTTCCTAATTTTTTCTGAGCCCTTTCTTGTTGGGCATAACTTCTGTAACTCAAAGGATTAAAAGTTATACTCGAATTAAAACTTATGTGTCGGCGACTCAATGTAGCTGAGTTGGTTGGCTTAATTAGATTCTCCTACCCTAAAATCATATATAATATATCGAAAAACTATCTCAATTTGTGAGATATGACTAATTTAAGGTTTTGACGGTCCAAATCATTCCTGTCTTCGATCGGGCCTTCCCCGGTCCATCTTTACCGTGAAAGTGTCTGCGACCCACTCTACATCAGAAGGCATGAGATCATTTCCCGAAGAGAAGTTCAATTTATTAGGGTTTTACTAAGCGCACATGTATATAGAGTGCACATGAGTTTTCCATTGAATGGGTCACATTGTTTGGATCTTGTGGCCTAAAAAACAAGTTATTTCACTCCTCAAGTGAACCAAAGTGTACAAAATGAATGATTTCATAAGGATAATTTGTTTTAGCTGTCCATTTGTTTTGTACATTGTGGCCCACCTGAAAAGTGAAATGGCTTGGACTTTTGGCCAAAAGATCTAAACTATATGGCCCAGAAGATGAAAAGATGTGATCTCCCACATACTTGGCTCATGTGCTTGTGTGGAGCCTAGTGGTGTGAGTGGGGCACAAGGTCTCAACATCACAATCATGGGTTCAACCCCACCTTAATGCACCCATCTTCCATAATTTAGGTCACATGAATCCTGAATATTCCTATCCTTCAACTCCTCTGGACTAGACTTTTGGGTTTTTCAACCAAGCCAACTAACTTCGGATAAGTATGAAGTATTCTCTATTCTTAAGAGAATTTTTATAAAAGCGTTTCATTTGCTTCTCTTCAATGGAAATTTCATTTTTGCTGAATGTATTTTAATTTTTAGCATAATTTTTTTCTTTTTTGGATGATCGGAAGTGAAAATTAGTAGGAAATGATAAAGAAGGACAGGCATTAGCCATCTCCATCGTTGTTATTGAAGAACATGTGAATCGATGTAGACCATTCAATCGATGGGGTCCACCAAAAAACATATACAGGTGGAGCCATCCATTGATTCGATATGTTGGCTAAGATCCATCAACATTTATTGGTGCAGGTTTACCATCTTTGGATCATTAATCCGAACGGTCCAATCAATTGTCCACAGACCAAAACTGGTTTATGGTGCCTTATATATATATATATAAACACACACACACACACACACAAAGGTTTATGTCATTTTCTTTTTCTTTAACATATCAGTCACTTTCTCTTCATATGCATGTCAAATGTACATAAGATCCTAACCAACCATCAGAGAAGCTATGGATTGGATGGGCCATAATCTAGATTTGACAGTCAAGTTCTTCTGTTGAAGGACTTTGCAAAAAGATTTTTAAAAAGGGATGGTTATGATAAAATCACCAATGTTCCTTTAACTGTCCATTCTTCACTCGGGAACTTTCTAATCCAATGCTTAGGGTCGTCCAACTGTTGTGAATTTTGGAACATTGGCCATTCAAATCAAGGCCTACCTGATGGTCGGTTTGGATCACATACACGTTTTTCACAAAACCAAAATGAAAATAATATTCTTTCTTCTCTTTTAACAAACAGAGGCAACAACATTTTAATGAATTCTCATGATTATTGTTCTCACAATACTGAGATTTGCTAATTCCATATGGTGTAGAGCTGTACACCTTCACACGTGTGAAAACACAAAGATATGAAACACATGTGTGAGATCTGAGCTTTGAATGAGCCCAGAAACAATTCTTATATCTTCTGCCTAAAAAATCAGAAAATTTCACTGTTCAAGTGGGCCACAATCATACAAACTAAATTAATTATTATGTTTTCTAACCATTCATTTGTTCTGATATATTTAGGCCCACCTGAGGTGTAAAATGACTTGCTCAGATATCTCGCACGTACCACAAATTATGACACACGTGCCCACGTGTGGAATTACCAAGATGGGCGGTTTTGGCAATTTTAAGGGAATTTTGGTAATTTGGCATGATAGGTCATCTCCCCCATCACAAAGTCCAAATCATTAATGAAGCAGAAGTGATTGGCTGGAGATTATCCGATCTAATCAGATTAGCTGTCCAACCTCAGCTCTAACAATCCCTTGACCTGGCTTGGGGTTTGACCCTTTGAAAATGATATAATCTTCCATATTTCTTCCTTTTAATGAATATATAACAATTTCAACATCATGTAAGCTTGCACATCATCTCACATTAACTTATATTATTTAATGAGTTTCTTGTTGCTAAGTCTCAGTTCGTTATTTTGGTCTACTTGGATTCTATCATCCTCCACAGTAGGATATGAACATATCTTCAGGTTCAAGTTTGTACTCGTGGGGCCCGTGTGCGTTAATCCAGACCGACGATCGGATGGAGAACATGACCTATCGGTTTTTCCACAAAAATAGACGGTCAAGAATGGAAGTGAAATGATGGTCCATGTTTAAATGGTGAAGTAGAACGATTTGGAGGCTATTATTGTTGGGTCGATGAGATTTTTGGGTCATGGCCAATCCATGCTAGATACTACTGAATCAACGGTCTTGATCAACAAGCCGTGGGCTACAATTCCACGAACTGGAAAAGCAGAGGACGTTATTGGGATAGAAGATTCTCTGTCAATTGCGTCTGCAGTGACATTGGAAGGTTCTTCATTTATACTCTAGTATAGCCTGGCACTTCATGCACATGCGTTCCAAAATCGTATACATGGCACACATGTAATTAAATAAACCGTCCAAATTAATGGCCCTGCTTCAGATAGTTCAATTACTAAATTGATACACCAAAATAATGCCCTCACTGGAAGATTGACTTACACAAGATGGACGGGCAAGATAAAAAGTAGTATAGTTGACAAGTTTAGGATCATTCGGTCAATCTAAATTTGGGGTGATGACCCACCTAAGTGGGTCCCAACGTTTGGATATTTTATTTTCAACTATATGCATATCAGATTTAGGTGCATGAGTATGAACTAGCTAAATCTATCAGAGTATCAAATACCTCCGAATTTTTTTTATGTCCGGCCGTCTTTGGTCGTTATGGGTTGGTAATCGCCATTTCCCAAAAAAGACTTTAGACTGAGATTTTGATGTGGCCAGTCTATTCAACGGTTTTGATCCTGGGAAGTTAGGTTGTATATTAGGAGATCGGATTAGCTGTTACCAGTGGAACAACTTAGTTGGTGTTACCCTAACCGTGTGGGGCTCATCTTGGTTTATTTATTTTTATATATCTATGCCGTCCATATGCTTTTCCATATCATTTTATGGCATTTTCCCAAATCATAAGAAGATAAAAATCTTAGTTCGGCCATACTACTAGAAATAGTGATGAATGACTATTTAAAACTTTTTGTGGCCAATGAAAGTTTTGGATCAAGTTGATATTTATATTTTGGCTTCATCCAGATCTTCTTGACATTATCAACAAGTTGGATTGAAATAAATATTAATAAAACTTTACGATGAGCTGTTTGAAAATTTTAATGGTGGGGCACTCAATCAATACTGCTTCTAGTGGTATGGTCCACCTGAGATTTGGATCTTCATAATTTTTTGAAACCCAACCTCAAATGGGAGGAAGAAATGGATGAACGGTGTGGATATACAAAATATCATTCATGTGAGCCACAAGGCAGGGGTATACCCACTAAGCTGTTACCCGGGTAACACCAAATTCGCTCCCGTGCATTACTTGCCTTGAGATTAACGGTGGATTTTCTCTTTATTTTTAATTCTTGTCAGCATCCAACTGTTTACAGTTGAGGATTGGATCAGGATGGAACATTCGTTGCACATAAACTTAAATGTGGAAGGCGAGGAAATGGATCGTGGCCTTCAATATGTGGGTCCCATTTAAAACAACATTAAATTAACGGTTCTAGACTTCAATTTCTTTTGATCGTTTCTATTTTCATCCTGACCGTCCTTTCGAAGGAAAGGTTCTGTCTCGATAAGATCATCATATTCATTTTATTTTAAAATTTGAATCATCCACATACATAAAACAATTTTATGGACGGTATAGATCTACTAAAATATCATCTATATGTAAGATAACATGCGAAAAATATATCCTTCTGTCTAGCGCGCCACACGCTAATTACTCGTATGCTTCTGAAAACCGGATTAGGCCGGCTCTCCGGCTGAGCCGGGCCTGTTCAATCACGTGTTATGAATGGATAATTGGAGAGCTTTGGCTCTCCACACGCCACAGATGCCTAGCCTCCACATTATGCCACGTGTACCAACGCTGTCGGATTTGGAAGATCCAAGCTTTCCATCTGGTGGCCCCACCGATGCAATTCCTTCACTGAAGAATCTATTCGGTCCGGTCCATATGGCATCTGATGGCCTGGAAGAACTGACCAACTTTATTTTTAGCCGTCCATTTCTTTCGTACTCCATATGGCATCTCTTGAGTGGCCGGATCTAAATTAAGTTTAAAGTTTGTAGGGCCCACTAGAATGTAAGTACCACGTCTACTCATAAGGTGGGCACGTTCTTGTATCTTAAAAATCAGGCCGGTACAAAAAAACTGGTGGGCCACACCACAAGTAGACCCGCTATTAAAACTTCCTTAGACCCGACAAGGATGAATGGACACCTGAAAATCAGAACATTCCAAACCTCAGGTGGGCCACACCATGTGATTTTAGAGGCTTCAAGTACGATTTTGTGCGTTGTGGCCGACATGATTTTTTGATGAGCCAGATTTTTTTGGGCTCCTGGAAGATCCGGGAAGATCATCATGAGGGGTATCTGTCATTCATATATTATGGTGGGCCCCACACACCTGATTGTAGAATAAGCTGATTCTGTAAACGTGTGGAAGATCCGGCCCGGTGGGCCCCACACATTGCGTGGAGAACCTCAATGTTGAAACATGACCGTTTACCTTCGAACCAGCCTGGCAGTTGGTAAAGAATAAAGAGAAATTTATTGATACTCTGGCAGGGACTGATGGATGATACGCGGGCACTTAGAAATCGTTCAGATATTGCATACGTGAAATACGTGCAATTTAAATCAAACAGTTCAAACTATGGGTCCCACTTTAGATGTGGCATGAACCAAAGTTCATGCTTATTTGATTATCTAGTTACCGGATTGGTGAATATTGTTTTGGACGGTTAGGATGGAAAATATCCAATGGTCCCAATTCAACAAGCAAGTGTCCATGAATCAGAGGTTAGGATTGTTCAATTAATTTTCTTTTGGAATTGTAAAGTAGTAACAGTAACTTACACAATTTAATCGGTTTAATTTAAGTTTTTTTAAAGCCCACGCCTACAGTTTTTAAGGGCCTGCGTATCAAGCGTCATACATTGCCGGAGTATCAAATTAACTCACCGAATAGAAAATCGCAAACGAAATGTGCGGCAGTACGCATCATACCATACAGGTGGGTGTATCAGTCATAGATCGCAACCGTCCAACCTGGTGGGCCTGCCTTGGATTGTTTATTATTTCGAAATAACTTGGTTAGGAAACTTCTAACCATCTTATTGGAGTTTTTGGCTATTAAATGTTGAATAAGACATTCCTTGCGAAGAAACATTTTCAGACTCTCGATTGGATGGCCAGGATCATTCCAACAGAGCATCTCCCCCAGGGCCTTTGGTAAGTCAAGATCAGGTCAACTTGAAGGTCTATATAAATTAGACCTATATAAAACACAGGTGGGCCACACCACATGGAACATCTAAGATAGGGATCTCACCACTAAAATCTTCCAGCCCGATTGTGGATCCCACCTTGTTTTTATCAGCCATCCAATCCATTCCCAAGATGCAGGCAACCATGATAGATGGACACCCCAAAAAGAAGACCATTAAAAAACCCAGGTGGGCTACACCACAACACATATTTTATAAGTTTAATGCATGATTTTAATTTGTGTGGCCCACCGTATTTTTAATCAGATGATTTTGGGATCCATGGACAACATGAGAGGACTTACATGATGGACGGATTGGATGTAATGTAAACATGGCGGTGGGCACTACAGATCATGTTGTAGAGTAAGATTATTCTACATACGTTGTAGAGCATCCGACCTCCATATGCAGTTGTATTAGGCCATTCCTCAGTATTAAAATCCAATTATAATTAAAAATAAGATATTTGAAAAAAAGCATACGTGTGATTGGATTCTCAGCATTATAATGTTATGCATGTGTGTTCCCCCGGGTGTCCATTCTAGTATTTAAATTTTAAATTTATATATTCATGGGATTTTTATTACAAAATCATATTGGAACCGACATTTTACCAAATAATGCCTCCCGAAAGCTGCTTTGAAGAGAGAAATTATAAAAAACCACAGATAGCACAACTCCACGGGTATGTGTGAAACATCCAAACCTCTCATACATGGTCCCCATGATTGTGGTCACACACCAATCAAGCTGATTAAATCATTAAATGGGTTGCAATTGAATTTAAATGTATTGAGTGGTGTATTTTATTTTATTTTTAATGATTTGGACTACTTTATGATTGAATCTTTTAAATTTTTGATTTATTTAATAATAATATTGTTTTGCATATGCTAATGAGTTGGATGTTAGACACACGCCACATATTCCCTTTAAAATTTCAATTTATTTAATAATAATATTGTTTTGCATGTGCTAATGAGTTGTTAGACACGCCACATATTCCTTAATCGCTTCTTTGTAAAGAAAATAAAAATAAAGGTAGTAAAAGTAACCCGTCAGCCATTGGAGGCCACTATTTAGTAAAATTGTATTTAGGATGAATTTTGCAGTTTTGGGGTGTTTGATTTTTTCATGTCCACCTATAAATGATGGTAAACAGGCAATTATGATAATTTATCCATGTTTGGTAGAAAGTCACGTCCCCTAAAATATACATCAAAAATGTGATTTCTTGCAAGAAATTCATTAGGATTGTATACAAGTGTGGAACCCACCGTGATGTATGTGTTTGATCTATGCTGTTCATTTGTTTTACCGTCTCATTTTAAGGCATTATCCCAAAAACAAATAGATTCTAAGCTCGAGTGGACAGCATAATAGGAAACAATGCCGAAAATGGTATTCACTGTTGAAAGTTAGATCCTCCTTATGGCCCACACGGTAGTGTATCACACCGGCATGGATTAAAGGAATACACAAATATAACCCAGCTTGATCCAAAACTTCTATTATCCTGAGGAAGTTTTAATGCGGGGGATTTTCACACTAGGTTTGAGTGGGGAAGCTTGTGGGATGCAGGGGCACACTAGGGGTGGGTGGCCCGCATAATCCATGGATGTGGGACCCGTGTGAGGTGGATGGATCATTTAGGGCGGAACCCATGGATTTGAGGCTTGGACTATGAGATAAAGGGATTAAATTCTCGTGCTCTATCAGTTCGAGCTTCTAGAGCAAGTGGTTAATTGTCCTATATCAAGTTTCCAATGGTAAGTGTTCACTTCCCTCTGTTTCCTATGATGTGGTCCACTTGTTCTTTTGATCTGTCTCATTTTTGATCTCATATCTAATATGAGCAGATAAAATGAATGAACGACGTGGATCATACACACACACATAATGTTTTTGTTCAAATGCCTCGGCAGGAAATCCCTATATTTATTTAGGATAAATATTGTAAATATTTTAATTTTCTGCGACATCTTTTCAATTATCCGAGAAAATTTTCAAATATGAGAATTTCCGGGAATTTCCGGGCAAGAAATTGCTGAGAAGGAGATCTGTCACTATGGCCCTACGTTACATTGGGAAAGTCCCATCATTGATCAGGACCGTCCGTTTGGTGGCACGGCCCAGGATCTCCTACAAATCCGATATGTCCATATGATCAATTCCTTTAATTTGGCCATTTTTCTTTCAAATCCTGGCCATTGGCTATTTTTCATTAAACTGACATTCGTGGGCCACACGACGGTAGTTAGGATTGTTCCATCATAGCTGTTTCGGGCCATTGGAAATCTGAAGCTAGGGAAGCCATCCAGATGTTCCCAATCTATGAAGGCTGCGCCCACGTTTGCAGTTGGTAGGATGGAAATACATTATCATATTATAATGCAAATATTTTATTGGACCGTTCATATGTACTTAAAATATAATAAAAGAAGTTCCATTATACCAGTCGTCTATGCTAAAATATAACAATGATGGATTGAAAGTATAGAAAATATTCTCTCAATAAGATAGTGGTTGGGCCCATTCATGAGGTGACCGTTCTAATGGACGGTTTGGATTTCAAGTTGGGACTTGATGGTAATTGCAGACTGGTCCATTGGGAATGGACTGGGTCCAGCCGGCTCTTTCTTGCAGTGGATTGGATACTAAACACCCCCATCCCGGGGCCATCATGATATATGGGTTTTATCCAAACCGTTCATCCATTTTTCCATATCATTTAGATATCATCCCAGAAATGAGATAGATCAAAGACTCAAGTGGACCACATAATGAGAATTAAATTCGTACCTTGAAAACTCATTGAAGGCACGAGAAGTTGTGGATCAAGCTACTAGTGTTTTCCCTTCATTCTTGTCTATGTGACTTTATGAATAAGTTAAATTGCAAATAAGCCCTAAGAAGTTTTTAATGGTGGGTGACGTTATCATTGATATTTCCTGTGGTGTGATCCACTTGAGCCTGGAATCTTCCTCAATTTTGAGCTTATGTTCCTAAAATGATATTGCAAAATGGATGGATGGTGTGGATAATTAAAGCCCATACATCATATGAGCCCTTTAGAGCCCCTACCTATACCGAGGTCGGGACAGGGGGTAGCACCCCATCCGTATCCCATCCAAATGCGGACTTAATGGGCCATGGTAACTTTAAGTAGAGCTGTACACAAATCGAGCATCGCATCGCTTGGCTCAGCTCAACCAATAACTAATCCCAACTTGAACTCGATTCAACTCGGTCCTCGATCCTACTTAGCCAGCTCAACTCAGTTCAGTCAGCAGCTCGGGCCAGTTCAAGTTGAGTTCGAACCTCTAAGACATTTTCTCAAACACATACAGTGCATTTTCAGTTTCTCACACAGTGCAAAACAATAACAACACTTTATAGGTATTTCATCAAACTCTCAACGAGCAGAATCAAAATCAAGATATGAGGAGAATGTGTGCACTTGAAATATAGTGATTTATTTTTTATTCATTCCTTCCTCGCCACCTGCCCATCCCACGAAGAATGTATGCACCTGAAACAACACTTCATTGAGTCATTTCATCAAATACTTGGTGAGTAACATCAATATCAAAATAACCAAGTCACCAAGCCTATTCGACTCAAGTCAATTTGAGTTGAGGTTTGATACGAGTTGAATTGGACTCGAATAAGCTTGAGCTCGGCTCAAAAAATTTTCCACCTCTAAAAACCAGCTCAACTTGTTCCAAATTCAATTTCCAGTCAAGTTTTTCCAAGTCAAGTTGGGCAATCTGACCGATCTAACTAGATTGGTATAGAACTCTAACTGGGATCCTTGCTCTTGCTCGGGTGGTAGACTCTCGGGAGTTTCAACACCCGATCAAGGGCTCGAGTATCCATAGGTGGTGAAAGTCCACTACGGCGTGAGTGTGTGGGGGTGTGTGTGCATGTGTAAAATAAATAAAAAATAAAAACAAAAAACACTCTAACTT
Organism: Magnolia sinica; assembly: GCF_029962835.1. Taxonomy (NCBI): domain Eukaryota; kingdom Viridiplantae; phylum Streptophyta; class Magnoliopsida; order Magnoliales; family Magnoliaceae; genus Magnolia; species Magnolia sinica. The sequence goes on from NC_080580.1 coordinate 4,886,795, forward strand.
TAACCAATTCTAAATGTGGATCCTTACTCTTGCTCGGGTGGTAGACTCTCGGGAGTTTCAACACCTAGCCAAGGGTTCGAGTATCCATAGGTGGTGAAATTCCACTAGCATGAGTGCGTGGGGTGTGTGTGCGTGTGTTACCAAAAAAAATTAAAAATTTTTTTTTTTTTTTTTTTAAAAAGAAGGGAAAGAAGAAGAGGCAGAGGCAGATCTAAATCTCGAGTGAACCACATTGTAGGAAATAAAGGTGATTGAGCACTCACACTTAAAAAGTTCTTATGGATTAAAACCCTTCATCCAGTTCTTTGTGACCTAATCAACAGTTTGAATGTCAAATAAACATTACAGTGGGCCCTATGAAAATTTTTATGGTGGGTGTTCAATCCCCACCGTTTCCTGTTGTGTGGTCCACCTGAGAGTTCTATACGCCTGAGTTTTGCGATCACGCCCTAAAATGAGCTGGAAAAATGGATGGACGGCGTGGATAAAGCAAAATAAATCATTGTGGGGGCGTACGAAGCTATTCCAGCATCACATAGCACGTGCTGTGCAATCCGAGTCGGGTTGGTACGGTGGAACACCGGAGTAGGGTAGAGCCATCTCTCCAAAACACGTGGTAGGGTAATGTATCAATCGGGACCGTCCATCTAGTTTCCGATGCTGTTGATTGAGAATGGTTGAAGATACACATGCATCAATAATCCTACCCGTCTGATCAGTAGTCTTCAAAGCGAAGGCTCAAAATAAAAACAGTAAGTGATCAAAATTCGGTGCAGGAAAATGAAAAAGAGGATGAAAGGATTGGCTAATATTTGTGATTTCTGAAGAAAGAGGGCCATCTGTAAAAGATCTGATCTGTCCATTTGGTTGGTTCCATGGCCCCAAAATCAGTATGGTCCATTCATCAGGTGGGAAGCATTGTACGGAACAAAGAGGTGACAAAGTCAAAGTTTTTTCGACCATCCATTTTGTTTCCTGCTTTGTGACCACTTGATGAGTGGACGGTCCTGATTTGGAATACATGTACAGCTCATGTTTCAGTGATCCAGACCATTGATCTAATTCCCCACTTAAAATTACTTGAGCCCCACAAATAAATGCAAGAGAGAGAGCACCAAGATATCATACACTGCATTGTATTGAGTGTGTTTGATTTTCTTCAAAATACCATTTGTGTCATTAATTCATCGCAGCCATCCATGTTATCCGTCGATGAATCTAGATCATTCATGCATTGTGGACCCAATCTTGGATGACCACAGAAGGATCCCATGAGTCGACCAACCCTAACCGTTTGATGTAGGTCTCCAAACGGACGGTCAATATCAAAAAAGTCAGCAGTCCACCATGAAGAGGGAAATATCTATTTGAACACGTCAGCTTCTTACTAGCATGCGGACACGTCAGCCATGGCGAGGCAAAACATTTTTTACTATTACTTTGGTTGTGACCGGTTCAATCAACGGACCTGGTTCAACCAGCCGATTCTATCCGTCCATTGTATGGTAACACGGATCAGCTACGACGCCGGATCCACCGTTGTCGGTCGGACCCTGACCGTTGCTCCCACCTACATGTATGCATTGTATATCCACGCCGTCCATCCTTTTTTTACATATTAGTTAAATGTATGGGTCCAAAAATGAAGCAGATCCAAATCTCAGGTGGACCACACAACAGGAATCAATAGTCACTGAACCCGTTGATAAGGTCACACAGACCTGGATGAACGGAAAACAAAAATATTAGCTTGATCCGAAACTTTTGTGGCTCACAAAATGTTTTTAATATTGAATCACCAATGTTTCCTGGTGGTGTGGTCCACATGAGATTTAGATCTGCTTCATTTTCTGGACCATGCATTAAACTAAGCTGGAAAAACGGATGGACGACATGGATATACAACAAATACATCGAGGTGGGCCCTATGGTCAGTGTCCCACCCGTACATCACTGGATCCAGAGTCTTAAAACCACACCTCATCCTTGCATGGTTGGGCTACATGTCCAAGTACCACAAGGGTGCAGAAGATACAGAGCATGTGTGTAAGATCTGAGCTTTTCATCAGGTGGGCCACACTATTTAGATCTTCTGGCTAAAAAATAGACCATTTCACACCTCGCCTGGAGAAGTTTATTTTCGGTTCATCTGGATTTGCAAAACCTCATTATGAGAATGAAGATGTCACTGTGAATAAGTTATAATGTATTTTTATTTCTAGCAGGCACTCAGAGACAATCCAACGAATGGATTTGAGTTTAGTGGCTCATACAAATGTGGAATGGGGCAGAAATTGGCATTTGTGGAAACAGAGGATAGTTGTCTATTTTCTTTTCTACTCTTTTATTTTAAGTTTCCCCATTTGGAGGTTAGTTAGATTAGCATTTGTGGGAAACCTTATTTTATTTTTCTCCCAAAGTTAGTGAGATTGTTATTAGCCTGCTCTTACATGTGCTCATACGTAGCATGCAGTTGAAAATTCAAACAGCTTATGCAACTCTTTTTTCTTTTAAAAATTATATCTTTTTTTTCATACCCCCACACATACGTTGTAATGGGATTTAACCATCTATGGGCAACCTTCGTAGTACCTCATTCTCGGCTCCTGAATTCAATACGTCAAGACTTTAATGGTAAATTTTTATTTTTGCAAAAGATTATAACCACAACTGTACCCAAGTCATAAAATGTCCTCACCATCTATATATATATATATATATGCTAACGGTCTTGGATTAGCTATCATTCACTTTATGATGATTATGAACATAGAATGATTAATATCCAAATCTGGGAACTTTAGAAACGCACCCTATGTTTCCATTACAACTTAGTCTAAACTAGTATTTTTATTTAAGAACTTAGAAACTTTGAACATAACAAGAGGACAAGTGTGCCTAGTATAAAGTTTGGTTGTTGAGAAATTTCGAGGGTAAATTTTTTTGCTAGGAGGGTAGAGTTGTAAGACCCTTAACCTCATGAGACCGATTATATGCTTCGTTTTCAGCTGCGACCCCTGATCCACCGTTGTCGGTCGGACCCTGACCGTTGCTCCCACCTACATGCATGCATTGTATATCCACGCCGTCCATCGCATGCCCTATTGCAAACCCTAAATTAGAAGTTTTAATTTTGGCACAATCTGAGGCGGGCTGTACAACGCGAACTCTTGACCTGATATTGAAACTCTTGTGAGTCTGCGGCTGCCACCGAGGCCAAAGTAAGGGCCAACTTATGCAACTTGGCAACATGGGAGCACGAAGGTATTAAAATAATTTTCCACCAATGCCAATGTCACTAACCTCCTTTTTTTTAAAAAAAAAATGAAGGCTTCCCACAAATGTTAATCTCACTTACATCCAAATAGAGCCATTTGGACGAAAATAGGAGAAAAGAAACTAGTTTACTTTTTGGAAATTTTATGAATAACTATTTAATTGATGTGAAATCTAGATTTTTATACTTTTTCAAACAGATTGTTGCAAGGGCCTGTTTGTTTCTTCAATTATATATATAAATGGAAGTAAATAGTTAATATGACTTTTGAGGGGTGTTTGTTTGAGAGAAAAATAACTATGCAATTGCGCTTAGAAATTAGTATCAAATGCATGCATGAAATCAAAGAGGAATTGGGTACCGTTAAAATCTATGGGTCACATAGTGATGTATGTGTGTGATATATGTCATCCATCTGTTTTACCATCTCATTTTGAGGGGCATGAGCTGAAAAATAAGGCAGATTGGAAGCCCAAGAGGACCACACCACATGAAACGGGGATTTAATGACATTCGCTATTCAAAATTGAAACTTTCTTAGGGCCCATAGGATGTGTATCTAATCATCCAATCACACTGACATATATGAAGGGTCTACACAAATATCAACTTGATCTAAACTACTATGGCTCCTAAGAAGTTTTCAATGTTAAGTGTTCAATTCCTACAATTTCCTATGGTATGGTCCACTTAAGATTCAAATCATCCTCATTTTTAGACTCATGCCCTAAAATGAGTAGTGGAACAGATGAACATGGTGGATAAGATACATGCATTATGGCAGGCCTCACAACCATTACATGTTGAAATTGTTTGAATGTAATCTATGAAGTTGGAAGCTTTGTAAACAAGCTCTCCATCAATGTTAACCTTGGGAAGCTTTGCAAACAAGCTCCTAGGTAATATCAACCTAAGGACAGCAACTTAAAATATATGGGTAAATAATCATTACTCATCTACCCCTTGTCATTCCCACCTTGCATGCAAATTGATGAGTGGCTCAAGTGGGCCCCATCCTGATGTTTATGTAACACCACGTGTATGACCCCATGTTAGGCCAAGAGCTTAAAAATCATCCCCATCTAGGATTTTGGTGGACCACATAATTAGCAGTGTATAGGGTAACGCTCTCCCCCTAAATTGTTTCCATTAGTGTAGTTCATGTGAATAACTGATGGGTATATTTTGGTCCATAGGCCTATATATATATATATAATCATTTTTCATAAGATAATAAAGGAAATATTAGATTTCATAAAGATGCCATTAATTGACGCAGGGATGAACATGATGAGGATAACTACTCCGAATCCACGGAGCTTTTCTAGACTCCTCACGACACTTCTTGAATCCACGAAGAAAGAAAGCAGAAAATAGAAATAAATTCTAAGAAATTTGAAATTGATTAATTGATGAGTAAAAACGAGTTCACAACCCTTTAAATAGGGGTACCAAGCAATGGGAAATAAATTAGAATCAAACTACAACTCAAACTCCTAGAATCCGCGACTTACTATAAATAGTAAACTTACTATTTATAGACGGTCGTGATGTCTACTAGTGCGCAAGGTTTTCGGCCAAAAATAGTAAGTGTCCTATTTGGCTTCACCAAACCATTTTCCTAATTATTCTAAGCTCTTTTCACGTTGGGCGCAACTCCTAAAGCCCGACGGATGAAGAGTTATAATCAAACTAAAACTTACTATTTATAGTAAAAACGAAATTAAAACAGGGAAACGACTGTCGATCCAGAGGTTTTTCGCAATTCCAGGCTGCGCCCTGAGATAGCGGGGTTGGTTGGCTTCAGAAGCTCGTTCTAACCCAAAATCATATATTTTATGTCGATAACTCATTCCGGATTGCAAGATACGCCCGATTTAAGGTTCGATGGTCTCGATCACTTCTGCCGGGCCTTTTTCGATCCATCTTGGCCATGTAATTGTCCGTGACCCACTCTACATCGCCTCTCCACTTTAAAAAAACTCGTCCTTGAGTTCTCATCAGTCCCTTTATGATACTCGGTCAGGTCCGCGACGTTGAAAGTCCGTGAGATCGCCATGTTATCTGGATGATCAACAATATAAGCGTTGTCATTGATCTTTCGAATGATTGGAATGGGTCCAATCTTCTTATTTTTCAACTTGTTGTACGTCCCGGTTGGAAATCTCTCTTTGTGTAGATGGACCATAACGCGGTCGCCCACCTCGAACACCTTTTGTCGCCGGTACTTGTTCGCTTGTTCCTTGTACTTTCGTTCGAGGCATGTAGCTTGGTCCGCACTTCCGCATGGATGCACATGATCTTGTCTGCCATATGTTCTACTGCAATGCTCGTGCCTGGGTGCTTGGGCAAAGGGACTAAGTTAAGTGTGTAGCGAGGCACTCGTCCGTAGATAATCTGGAACGGTGATTTTTCTGTCGAGCGGTTCACAATGTTATTGAATGCAAACTCTGCTTGAGGTAAGGCCAAATCCCACTGCTTCGGTTTTTCTCTTTAAATACAGTGAAGGAGGTTTCCCAACGTGCGATTCACAACTTCGGTCTGCCCATCAGTCTGTGAGTGGTAAGCACTGTTGAATTGAAGTCGTGTATCGAATCGAGTCCACAAAGTCTGCCAAAAGTGGCTAATGAACTTCATGTCACGATCAGAAGTAATGGTCTTGGGGACCCCGTGTAGCCGTACAACCTCCCTGAAGAATAGATTCGCCACGTGTGTTGTATCGAGGGTCTTCTTGCATAGGATAAAGTGTGCCATCTTGGAGAAACGATATACCACCATGAACACCGAATCCATGCCGCGTTGTGTTCGTGGGAGATGAAGCACGGAGTCCATTAATAAATCCTCCCAAGGACCGTTAGGCACAGGTAATGGGGTGTAGAGACCCGTATTCTGAGACTGCCCCTTGAAGGTCTGACAAATATGACAACATTGTACGACTCTTTCTACATCACATACTAATTGCGGCCAGTAATACCACTCTTCCACCGAAGCCACCTCCATGTAGCTCCTGAATAATCTGCTCCCTTAGAGAACTTTGGGGGATGCACAATCGATTCCCTTTGAAGAGAAAATCATCCTGTATATGAAGGTCACTGGGGTGACCTTCTTGGCACTTCATCCAAGAATCTTTGAAGTCCTCATCCTCGGCATACAGCTCCTTGAGACAGTCGAAGCCGACCACCTCGTTGCTCATCGTAACAAGTAGTGATGCACGACGGCTAAGTGTATCCTACAAGGAGGATTTTTTTCCAACAGACATTTATCTCGTAATGAGCATAACCACAAGATTACCCAAATCACAAACGCAACATCATCATCACATATCCACTAATAATCGTTTGAGTACAATACTGAAAGGAAAATACATATATAAAATAAATCAAAGCTCCAGACGACCGCAGCATGCTCCAGGCTCAAACTGCAACCTATCATCACCCGCATGTATCTATCGTGCATAAGCTTATAAAGCTTAGTGGGTGGTGAAAGTATGTGCATAAGGTAAGTGCCAAGTAAGCAATATCGAGTAATCGAGTAAGCGGAAATACCGATAAACCCATAATCATACAATATCGTAAACACTAGAAAGATCATAAATCATACGAAATCGAGTAATACGAAAACATACTAATAGACCCATAAATACCATCTGCCTTATCCAGGCTATGCGACACATAAATATAATAAAAACAATATCATATACGATGAAGCAATGTAGATCAACTATGCAATGCGGAGACAACAAACTAAATATCAGATGTCGCTGATGCAATACAATATATAAATCCCGATGAGTCCACGAATACCGTCATTCTATCTAGGTCATATAAGTGCATAAACATAGTAACCCAAAACGCTATATGCGGCGGATGTAATGCAATATGTGGTGCGAATAGAATGACCATGCTGGAGTGTGAAGTCGGGATGATAAGACGTAGATCGCAGGCTATGGGGTCCATCACAAGGGACTTCTATCCAAATCGGCCCATACCTAAATTTGGATAGCTAGACCCAATGTAGTAGACTCCTCTCAAGTTAGTCGTGCGCCCAACCGAAATCCTGGCCATGCGAAGGTACACAACAGATTAGTTGCGCACTACTAGCCCGAGTGGATAATGAATGAATGAATATGCAATCCTTACCCAATAAGTCCACATATCAAGACGGTTCCTCTCTGGGAATCACCGCGGTCTATTACACTCCAAACCATATTGCCGCCCCATCGCGCGCAACAAGGTGAGTGGAAGAGACCTCACTATCCGCCGCCAATATCGGGCCCGGCGATAGCGGACCCATTCCTCGAGCCGGTCAAACTCACCAGCATTGCCCTCCTCTCGGGCGTAAGGCCATACCCCCTTCCAACCGACCACGACACGTGGGAGACACGGCTTAACGGTATGCGGCCCTCATGCGCTCATGCATCCACTCCGTCTAGACGTTGGAGCAATTTCTGAACCAAGAGGGTTTAGGGACTTTCACCCAGGGATATCTATAAGACCCCATGTAGAGCAAGATTTCTTCCCATTCGGCCATCCACGATATGCCTGTGGAGGCTACAGCCCTGATGTCGTTAGGGCACACAATGCAAGATGCATGAGTCATACAATCCAGTCATGTATCAACCCTGTGCATACCGTGTGCTCATGTGAGATAACCTCCGCCTATCAGGGAGTCTCATAACAATCTGCCTAATGAAATATGCAATGGCCAACCACATCTCATAACAAACATACAAATGATGCGTATGGGCATGTATCATGATGCTATGCAGTCACACACTCATAATCGGTATCAATGACCGGCATCGACAATCGACCTCGACAATGTGGACCAACATTGCTCCCGAGGAATGACCCTCATAGATCCTAACATATAATGGACCCATGACCTCACACAAGGGTCAAATATACAACACCATGGGCCTCACTCAAGAGCTTAATACACATCGCGATGGGCCTTTCACATGGGCCTAACATACATCACAAAGGGCCTCGACTACGAGTTGCATATACACTATATAGGTCTCGATAATCCGCCTCGACAATTGAAATCAGTCAATAATCGGAATCAGCAATTCGGTCACGTCAATCGGAATCGGCAATCGGTCATGACAAACGGCCTCGATCGCTAATCGACAATTGGTCAAGATAAACGGCCTTGATCGCTAATCGGCAACTGCGGCTGGGTGGGTGTCAATCGGTCAAGATAAATAGTCTCGATCGCTAATCGGCAATCAATAATCAACCTCGATCGCTAATCGGCAATCGTCAAGATAAACGGCCTCGATCGCTAATCGACAATCGGCCAAGATAAACGGCCTCGATCGCTAATCCACCCAAGATAAATAGCCTCGATCTCTAATCGGCCATAACAATCAGAATTCAACGCTAATCGGCAATCGATCAAGATAAACGACCTCGATCGCTAATCGAATCGGTCAAGATAAACGACCTCGATCGTTAATCGGCAGCCAAGATAAACGGCCTCGATCGCTAATCGACACCCAAGATAAACGGCCTCAATCGCTAATCGACACGGCCAAGATAAACTCGATAATACCCGAATCGTCAAGATAAATTTCGATCTCTCGATCGGCACTTAAGATAAACGGCATCGACCGCTAATCGAATCGATCAAGATAACGCCTCGATCGCTAATCGAACATTCAAGATAAACCTCGATCGTTAACCAATCGGCAAGATAAACTACCATCGCTAATCGCAATCGGTCAAGATAAACGGTCGAACGGCAGTCGGTAAAGATAAACGGCCTGACCGCTAATCAACAATCGATCAAGATAAACTACGATCGCTAATCGCATCGGTCATAATGATCCGCCTCGATCGTTAATCGACAATCGGAATCAGCCTCGATCGCTAATCGCAATCGGTCAAGATAAACGGCGCGCTAATCGGCAATCGGCCAAGATAAACGGCCTTGATCGCAATCGGCAATCGATCAAGATAAACGGCCTCGATCGCTAATCGAATCGGTTAAGATAAACGGCCTCGATCGCTAATTGGCACTCAAATAAACGGCCTCGATCGCTAATCGCAATCGGTCAAGATAAACCTCGATCGCTAATCGACAATCGGTCAGGATAAACGGCTCGATCGCTAATCAATCGGCCAAGATAAACGGCCTCGATCGCTAATCGACAATCGGTCATGATAATCGGCCGAACAAGGCTTAAGGGAAGGTCACAACGTGGACATTAAACCATCATTGCCCAGCAATGTGGACATTTAACCATCATTACTCGCAAGGAGCGGTCCTCATAGGGCCAAACATACAGGAGGCCCATGGTCTCACACAAGGGCCTTAAATACATTAAAAGGGCCACGCATCATGGGCCTAATACATATCATAATAGGCCTTGCCGATAGGCCACGAATACATCACAATGGGCCTTGCTCATAGGCCTCAGATTCGAACAAGTGGGCCTCATCGTATGGGCCTTAAATATAAGGCAGGTGGGCCCTATCACATGGGCCAAAATACAAGGCAAGTGAGCCCTGTCACATGGGCCAAAATACAAACAGGTGGGCCCCGCACATGGGCCAAAAATACATCATGATGGGCCTCATGGATAGGCCGTACCAAGGGGCCTCAAGTGGGCTTAAATTACACCAAAATTCATTTCAATAGTTGTAGGTGTATCATGTGTATCACTGTACACTATTATAGGGGTACATGGTTCACTAATGTGATTAGCACCATCCAAACAATTCCTAAGTAAATCAGCACCACCCAGACATTGTCTATGTAAATTAGCACGATCCAAACATTGCCCAAGTGAACCACACGTCCATCCAAATGGATAGACAGTGTGAATACAGCACACGCATCATGGAAGGCCACATACATCAAGGTCGGCTCCAATCAGCACCGTCCAAATGGACGGTGTGAATATAGACACGTACATCTCAGTACGCCCCACACCCCACACCACAGAAAATAGATGGACGGCGTTGATGAAACACATGTATCACGGTGGGATACATGGCTGAACGGCCTGGATGCACACATACCTCGCGGTGGTTCCCACAAAACTGGGCGAATGACGTGGGTATACAACATATATATCTGGTGGTCTCCATGGCACTTGCTGACGTCAACTACATCAGTAATATAGCCGATAGGGCCCTCTGATGGACAGTCTAAATGTAACACATAACTCATGTGAGCCCCACGACTTTCTGATGTAGAAGTATAGCAGTCATATAGCTGGTGTGGCCTGCTAGCCCACCGCCCAAATGGACGGTTTAGACATGCACAAACCTCATGATTAGGACCACTGATCTGCTGACATTAGTACAGCAGCTACGTAGGTGGCGGGGCCCACAGCTAAACGGTTTGGATATACAGTACATGGGCCCCATGCCCACGTGGATGGCAGGGATGAGACATGTACATCATAGAGGCTCCCACGTGCTGGGCTACAGCACGTCAGCGAGAAGGTCCCAACGAAATCAGATGGACGACGTGGATGTAAAGCATTACATCAAGGTGTGCCACCGTCCAAAAGATCTGGATGGTGCAGATATGATAAAGACATCAATGTAGATCCCATCTACATGTGTGGGGTGGGCCACGTGAAATGGACAGGCGGTGGTTATACAATACACCCAACAAGGTGGGACCCTCAGGACTTACTGACGTCAATTACACCAGCCTTGTAGCTGGTGTATGATAGACCAGCCAATCGGCATCCCAGATAGGTGGGTCCCACGTAGGGCCCACCATATAACATTATTATATAATATATAGATTATATTATTAGTATATTTATATATATATATATATATATTACAAAGAAAAAGCATCCAGGCCACAGGACGGCCTGGATTTCAACACATAATCATCATGGTGGCATCCCACTCCACCTGACGTCGGCTGGGCCTGCCTGTGTTGGTCCCAAGTCCTAAAATGATCTCTCTGATGGACGGCTGGTGTGTAGACACCATGCATCAAGACGGGATCCACCTCAGTGTGGCCCACCGGCTTAGGAACAAGCTGGTATTTGTTTTCCCCCCCATTCAAATGGTCAACAGCCATGACAATGCAAATGGAAGCCTCTGCTGCTTGTACGGTGCAGCTCACAGAACATTGTGCAGATGAATGGTATAGATGCAGATCACCTACATCCCAGGGTGGGGTCCACGTACACGTAGCCCATTAGAGGAGATGAAACTGATATTTGTGCTTGCCTTCATCCCAGCAGTCAGCAGCAAAACAGGGTGGCCTGGAGATCCACGGTACCAGCACACCACTGTTGCTACTGCCATGGTGCGACCCACGAACATTGGGTCTGGGCCGTGCAGATGGACGGCTGGGGATATAGAACATACGTACATCAAGGTGGGATCCACGCATGTGGCCCACCAGCTACAAGTTCAAGCTGATATTTACAATCTCCCTTCAAACAGCCCTACATGACCGGACGGTCATGCAGGCCCTATGACGGCAGTAAGGTGGTCCCATTAAGTGGGCGTCATGGATAAAATACATACATCAGAGGGGGCTTCACGTAGGTGGGCCACCTAGCTTGAGGTCAAGCTGATCTTCGTGTTTTCCCTTCAATAGGGCGTGCCTAGAAACGGGCAGCAATTGTTGCCCCTGGATGGTCCAACAAGGCTGGCCCATTTTGTGGACAGCGTGGATCTCATATATACATCCATGGTGGGCCATCAAACCAAGAGAGAGAGAGCGAGAGAAAAGCACCCACCGTTAGATCTCTTCTTCATTCTTCCGCCAATGCAGGCTAGAGCTCAAATGGGTGGACTTCAACGGTTGAGATCGGACTTGGATGGTGGAGATGGAAGGTAGGAAGGTGGGCCACACTAGTTTCTCTCCCATGGAACCCATGGACGGTTGCTTGGAGAGAATGAGGGAGAGAGAGAGGTTGGAAGAGAGAGATGGGTGTGTGATGTGGTGGGTGTACTTTGTGTAAGAGAGTTTGACTTTAGGGGTTGCTTGGGGATGGGGTTGTACTTTGACATGAGAGGTGATGTGTGATTGATTGATGAGATTGATGGGATTTGATGTGATGTTCTCTTGAGTTTACAACAGCGCGGTGTTTTCCTCAAACTGAATGCGAGCCCACATCTTCTGGCATGGGTATCACCTCGGCGCGCGAGACGCGACATCGGAACCGCGGCGACGGCGCGGTCGCTAGGGTACAAGTCTCGGGTCGAACCGACTCTAAAATACAGGGTACAACTCAGGATCGCGCGCCACTGCTATTTACGCGTCGTGGGTCGTCGAAATTCGACCGGGAGGACCGCGAAAGCCAACGGAACGGTACGAGCTAGGACACGAGTCTTACATCATCTTTCTATGAATGCCTTGAATATCTTAAACGTGTGCTAGAGAGATGCGAGCAAAAGAACCTTGTGCTTAATTGAGAGAAATCTACACGATGGCTAAGTGCAACAACCACCTTGTTCTGCTGCCCTGACTTGTACTTTAGAACGAACGTGAATTCCTGTAAAATTGCAACCCATCTAGCATGCACACAATTCACGTTAGTCTGACTATTAATAAACTTTAATGCTTGATGGTCAGTGTACAAAACAAACTCTCTTTGAATCAGATAATGCCGTCAATGTCGCAGCGCCAGAACAAACTACGGACAACTCAAGCTCATAAGTCGACCACTTCTTTTAAGCTTCTCGCTGTAGAAGACTACCAGCCTGCCTTCCTGTGATAATACGCCTCCAATTCCGACATATGAAGCGTCACACTCAACCTCAAACAATTTGTCGAAATTATGAAGCACCAAAACCGGTGTTGTAGATAAACAATGCTTGATCTCATGAAAGCTCTGTCAGCTTTATCGGTCGGCTGTAACGGTCTTTTTTTCATGCAATCTGTTATAGGCGCGACTATGGTGCTAAAATCTCACACAAATCGACGATGGCAAGTCGCTAACCCGTGAAAACTCCTCACCTCATGAATGTTTGTCGGGATTAGCCATTCCCTAATAGCTCGCACCTTTTCATCGTCCACACGAATGCCTGTGGACGTTACAATAAATCCTAAAAATAACAGGCTGTCAGTTAAAAACTACACTTCTTCAAGTTGAGGTATAACTTGTTAATTTGTAAGACTTGCAGCTGCCTGAGATGTTTCCTGTGCTCCGCCTCATCCTGGCTATATATCAATATGTCATCAAAATATACTACCACAAATTGGCCGTGAACGGTTTTAGAACTTGATTCATCAAATGCATAAAAGTACTTGTGCGTTCGATACGAAGGGCATAACTAGCCACTCATACAAACCTTCCTTGATCTTGAATGTCGTTTTCCACTCATCACCGGTTCGAATACGAATCTGATGGTATCCGCTCCTTAGATCCAGTTTAGAGAACACCTTCGCCCTTTCTAACATATCGAGCATGTCGTCCAACCGTGGTATTAGGAACCGATATTTAATGGTAATTTTGTTGATTGCCAGGTCGACACACATGCGCTAGCTTCCATCTTTTTGGCGTTAATAATGCCGTACGGCACATGGGTTCATGCTCTCTCTCAAAAGACTCTTGCGAATCAATTCCTCCACTTACCTCTGAAGTATCTCACACTCCTTCGGACTCATCCAATAATGAGGGCGGTTGCGCAGCCCAAGGATGAGGTCTATGTGATGTCGATGTCCCTCATGGGGCAATCCATCGGTAAATCCTCGTGCCAAACTTCTTTGAATTCGTTTAGCAATAGTCCGAAACTTGGAGGGATGTTTGAGGGTTCCCCTTCCTCGCCCTTCACCACTACAACATATACCTCGCCGGTTTCCTTGAATTCCTCCATAAAATCTCGAATGGTCAAGAGGGAACTCCTCCACTTTAGAGGCTTCAGGGTGGATCTCTGGTGCCATAGGTCCAAGGATTATTTTTCGACTATTCTTGACGAATATGTAAACATTATCTCGTCCCCGATGGGTCGCATCACGGTTCGACTGTCAGGGTCGACCGAGTAGCATATGACAAGCTTCCATGTCGACCACATCATAAATATTTGATCCTTATAATTTTTACCAATTGAAAACGAGATAGTGCATTGTTTAGTTACCTTAGTCTCATTCACCTTTTTTATCCAGCCGATTGAGTACGGGGAAGGATGCTTCATCGTTGATAGCCGCAACTTGTCCACCATCACTCTCGAAACGATATTCTCACTACTACCACCTAAAGCTATATAGTCTTCTTCTGCGGCACCGAGTACGAAATATATTGTGTCGTTGTGGATGTAATTCCTTTCGTGGGGCATTCAGGAATCGCCTCACAACTAGAAATTCGCCACGATCTTCGCCCGTCATTTCATCGCCACCGGTTATTTCTTTAGTGATTTGTTCATGTTCATCAAATGATGGTCTTCTTCTACGGCCTCATCTTCGTGCCCCCTTCATTTATAGTCAAGTGTGTCATGGACGTTGAGGACAAGTGTTTATAAGTGGCCTAGTTGGCCACAGTGGTAATAATTATTCGACCTTGACGAGCATAAGGATTTGGAATCCTACTCGAGCCCGTGGGTGGTGCACGTTGAGGTCTGGATGAGCCGCTCACCGTATCACGGCTTGCGGTTGTAGGAAGTTGAAGTACTAGGTCTTTTCCTCGTGCCAGCATTAATCTTGTGTGGGACCCGTCATGGGGGTCGAGTTGAAGGATATGGACGAGCAGAGCTCTTGCAAGTTGTGTTTCGCCCTACCCACCAATTGAATCGCTTCATCCATAGTCCCGACTAGGTACATCTGAACTCGGTCCGAATTGTTGGTCGCAACCCATCTATAAATCGTGCCACCTTCGTGACTCGATTCGACAGATCGCTTCGTAGCTACCGTTGAAATTCTTCGTGTAATCTATGACTGCTCGATTTTCTTGTCTACAATTTTGATATTGCTGGAATAATATCTCCTCATAATCACGGGGAGAAATCGAGATCGAAGAAGACGCCTCATCCGTGGCCATGATGAGATGGGCGCCTTGTTCCGCGGCTCGTGAGAGTTGTAATTGTTTCCACCATGCAGAAGCACCAGATTTTAATTTAAACGCTACCAATTTTACCCTTTTATGATCTGACACGTCCATGTAATCAAAATATCTCTCTACTTCAGCTAGCCAATCGAGAAAATCTTTTATATGTAATAAACCGTTAAAACTAGGAAGTTCAGCCTTACCTCGATAGTCTCTTTCAGCACGATTTAGATGATCACCTCCATGGATTGGTCGTCAAGCAAAACCCTCATTAAGGTCCTCATCGCTAGAACTTGAATCATCTGGTGTAGCCCTACGGTTTGCCACTAGTAGTGCTCTACGAAAATCGTGGTTGCGTCGTACAACAACCATGGGTGGTGGAGCAACCAAAGGTGGTGGAGCACCGCCTAGGGCTCGGGGCGGAAGTAGCGCATCCGCAAGATGGTCGAGAGTTGCCTGCAGCCCTTGCATGGTCAACTGACTCTCCCGGTGGAAAGCTTCCATTCTTTCCGAAAGATAACGAATCCCTGGATCACCGTCCACAGGATTTTGATTCATACCTTCATTGTTTGCCATCGGCCCGAGGGGAATCCTCGCTTTGATACCAATTGACGTAGGGATGAACGTGATGAGGATAACTACTCCGAATCCACGGAGCTTCTCTGGACTCCTCACAGAGACTTCTCGAATCCACGAGGAAAGAAAGCAGAAAATAGAAATAAATTCTAAGAAATTCAAAATTGATTAATTGATGAATAAAAACGAGTTCACAACCCTTTAAATAGGGGTACCAAGCAATGGGAAAGAAATCAGAATCAAACTACAACTCAAACTCCTAGAATCCGCGACTTACTATAAATAGTAAACTTACTATTTATAGACGATCGTGATGTCTACTAGTGCGCAAGGTTTTCGGCCAAAAATAGTATGGCTTTACCAAACCGTTCTCCTAATTATTCTAAGTTCTTTTCACGTTGGACGCAACTCCTAGAGCCTGACGGATGAAGAATTATAATCAAACTAAAACTTACTATTTATAGTAAAAACGAAATTAAAACAAGGAAACAACCGTCGATCCAAGGGTATTTCGCAAATCCGGGTTGCATAACCCAGCATAGCTGGGTTAGTTGGCTAAAGTAGCTCGTTCTACCCCAAAATCATATATTTTACGCCGGATAACTCATTCCAGATTGTAAAATACGCCCGATCTAAAGTCCGATGGTCTAGATCACTTCTGTCGTCGACCGGGCCTTTTTCTGATCCATCTTGGCCATGAAACTATCTGCGACCCGCTCTACATCAGTCCCTTCAAATCAAGGGTGGATGTCTCTCTCCAAACTATTTTCATTGGTATGGCTCACTAGAATCACAAGTCAGCTTTATCTTTTTATCTCTTAGTGTAATAGATGACTAGATATCCAATAATTGAAGTGGATCTTACCTACACATCATGGTAGGTCCAGTCAAACTACTTGCTTTTTTATGGGCCAATGCGTATGCAAAATTCACTTGAGCATTAAATGCATAATCCCAATTTAATGCAAGAGCAAAGGAAAAAAAAGGACGGTTAACTCATGATTCAAGTGGATCACATCAAAGAAATTTATTAAGAGAGAGATGCTCCCATGATTTTTATGGGCTCACCTTCATGATTATATGAAATCCACTCTAACCATTAAATGCCACATTAAAAAGAAAAAGAAAAAGAAAGAAAGATTGGTGTCTAAAAATCAAGCCTATCCATGATTCAAGTGAATCAGACAATTGAAAACAGTAAGGGAGAACATTGCCTTGTACACTCTTTCTAATCATGTGGTCCACCTGAATTGCAAATAAAGATATATTTTGGGCCCTTGATCTGGACTATGCCATGGAAATCAGTCAGGATTGAGGTAGATTTTACATAAACACCATGGTAGGACCCATGAACAAACCTATGATTAGAGTCCCCCCAACCGTCCAATGATAATTATATCGATTAATGATTAATGAGGTAGTTTAAAAAAAAAAAAAAAAAAAAAAACTTGTTAAAAAACATCAAATTGTAAATTCCATATTAATTAGATAGTTCTTTGTCTATAAAAAATATAATCATTTTTCATAAGATAATAAAGGAAATATTAGATTTCATAAAGCAATTATTATCCAAATATAATACAAGATATGAAGCATCTCTTACAAGAGTTTCTGAATTTTTCAGCTGCCATTAAAACACATCCTTAAATATAAAATTGATGGAAATCCATGCTTCAACTATGCTCATAAAAATCTAAAAAAACTACCATTGAATAATTATTATAATTTTCTCTCTTGAAACCGAGACTTCTAGAACTCTCCATTTCCAGAAGAAAAGCTTGGCCATGAAAAGGCCTAAGACACCCACCGCCCACGCTTTAAAAAAAAAAAAAACAAAAACCAACCCATTGCATAATCCAAACGATGCCTTAATAACCATCAATTTATTTTTGTAAATTGTGGCCCACTTGATCAAACTAACATGTAAACCATGTGGCCCAACAAATGAATGGCATGGATCGATTTGTGATCCCTGCGCCACGTGAGCATGTGCTCATGTTGATGGGCTTACCTTTTACAAAAGCGTGCAAGATTAGCTAAACTTCATGACCAATATAGAGATTAGTTGGAAAACCATGGTCTCTCTACCCTTATTAAAGTGGCAAAGTCAATAACAACTTTCAGAACAATCTTCCCATTTTCATTTACATAGTAATTAGTTATATTTTCATTTATATAGTAATTATTTGGGCTGTAAACGGGTCGGATATTTGAATATCGGAATCAAAATCCCAGTTGAATATTCTATATCTGTATTTTACTTATATCTGACTATTTTTCTATATTATTTGAATTTGAATCTATATTTAATAAATAAATGAGATTTCATCGAGAAATTGGATATCTAGCTCAGACCTGGTAAGAGGAGACTATGGTTTGCCAACAACACCGGAAGGAGAGTAGAAGGAGAGCAGTTCAGGTTTACCTGGGGAGTTTGGCTAATGACGCTGCGAGTAGCTAGGTGGTTAATTCTCCGTAAGCCCCACCATGATGTATGTGTTTTATTCACACTATCTATCTATTTTTCCAAATCATTTTAGAGCTTGATCTTTAAAATGAGGTAGACCTAAATCTCAGGTGGACCACACCACAAGAAAATAGGAGTGATGGAATGTCTCCCATTAAAAACCTCCTAAGGCCTACTGTAATGTTTAATATTTGACATCTAACCTGTTAATTAAGTCATACAGACATGAATGAAAGGACACACATATACATACAAACAAAATGCTATGCTGCGCACCGGTTCCCAAGGAACTCGTGCGGACTTTTTGAGAGCTCATCATATGTGATGTGATTCCAAAATCTGAAAGGTCCGACATGATGCATCGCCCCATGAAACCCCAAGGCACAACTTTTTCTTTGATCCAAAACTTTGGTGGGCCACGAAAAAGACAAACAGTTTCCTCCCTTGATTTGCATCTCTCTTTCTATAGCCCACCAAAGTTTTAGATCAGGGTAGGTTTTATGGGATGCCGCATCACATGGACCGTTCGAATTAGACAGCCATGACACGTATATCCCGTGATGTTGTGCACTTAAATTTACACCTATCTCAATTTTAGGGTCATCCTATAAAATGATTTGGAAAATGGATAAACAAGGTGAATGAAACACATACATCATGGTAGGGTTTACAGAGCATGGCTTCTGGTAGCCTAAATGCCGGGATATCCCAATTAGGAACTCCGGTGGGCCATATGATCTAAAATTGTGTGAAGACATGCCTAAAACATATGAAAGCACTTTGTGTGGGCCCATCCGAGATTTGGATGCATCTAAAACTTAGTTTGACCTTTCATCCAAGTGGGACACACATAATGCATGGGCTAGATTTGTGAACCACATCTCAATGGGCCCAATAAATGATTATGAATGTTTTAATGGGAGGGTAACATTTCTCAACTTTTGTATGTGGTGTGGCCCACACAAGTCATGGATTGACTTGACTTTTAAGTCCTAGACCCACTATGGAATGGTGCATATGACTGATGCGGTAGATGTTCGACGAGCATCATGGTGGGGCCCACATAGCTTGACCTCAAGGGAAGTTCCCATGAGGTGGACCACGTAGAACCATTTCCCATATGTGTGTGTGTGTGTGTATGTGTGTGGTTTTTGCCGGAATGCTCACCTATATATATATATATATATATATATATATATATATATATATATATATATATATATATATATATATATATATATATATATATATAGACCTATCTCAATTTTAGGGTCATCCTATAAAATGATTTGGAAAATGGATAAACAAGGTGAATGAAACACATACATCATGGTAGGGTTTACAGAGCATGGCTTCTGGTAGCCTAAATGCCCAAACCACGTCCAATCATAGAGCCTAACTTGATGCATGTGTTGTATATCCACAGTGTCCATTATCTTTTTTGCTCATTTTATAG
This sequence comes from Magnolia sinica, assembly GCF_029962835.1. Lineage (NCBI taxonomy): Eukaryota > Viridiplantae > Streptophyta > Magnoliopsida > Magnoliales > Magnoliaceae > Magnolia > Magnolia sinica. The sequence continues at coordinate 4,906,542 of NC_080580.1, forward strand.
CATGGTCCCAAAAATGAATGACATCCAGATTTCAGGTTATTCAAATTAAACTGTACAAATTATAGGTGTCAATTTAGATGCATCATGACCCAAAAATTCCTTTTATTTAATTAAGAGAGCATTGGATTAGTGGACAATAATTGGGTGGATAAAACTGAAAATAATCCTAAGGTCCTATTTCAACTAGTGTCATCAATAAGAGAGGTTAGGACTGTTAAATGAAACTGATATTGGTACTTAGCCACAGTGAGTTTCCTAATTCAACTAGTTTGTTTTGAGTTAATTTATCTATGTATATAATTTCTGACTGCCTGTGTATCAAGCATCATGCCCAGCCGGAGTATCAAATAACCCCCATTTATTTACAGTTTGGGATGTGGGAGACATACCCATCCATACGGGCGTACGTATACATATGCCACATATATGCAGTATTAGAGATTTCCATCAAGTGGGTCCCATTATTTAAATCTATTCCCTAAAAAGAAGTCTATTTTACTGATCAGGTGGGCCACAACGTACAAACGAAAGTATGGCCAGGAGAAACATGGTTTTGATTATGGGAAACGGATTGGCTACTCCCCCTGACACCAGCCAATGGCTGATGGTCGGTGCTCTGTGGGGCCCACCATGATGTATGTGTTTCATCCATGCCGTTCATCACTTTTTACAGATCATTTTACTGACTATTCAAAAAATGAGATACATCCCATTCTCAATTGGACCACATTACAGGAAACAGTGTTGAATGAGCGTCGACCATTAAAAACTTTTTGGTGGCCATAAAAGTTTTTGATCAAGCAGATCTTTGTTTTTTCCCTTCATCTGGGCCTGTATGACCTAATCAACAGATTGGATGTCAAATAAACAGTACAGTGGGCCTTATGAGGATTTATCCAATCACTACTTTTTTTCTATGGTGTGGTCCACCTGAGATTTATATCCTTCTCATTTTTGGGAGAAAGCTTAAAATGATCTGTAAAAATGGATGAACGGCATGGATGAAACACATACATCATGGTGGGGCCCACAGAGCACCGACCATCAGCCGCCGGGCTGATGGCAGGGGAGAAACATGGTTTTGACCATCTGTTGGTTTTGGACTCTGGATTCGGTAGTGACCCCATGATGCTTGGTACTGCTTGTTACTGGAAAAGCTCAGTGGGGCCCACCATAATGTATGTATTTTATCCACGTGGTTCATTCATGTCTCGAGCTCATTTTACAGTATGACCTGAAAAATTAGGAAGATCCAAAGCTCAAATCGACCACACCATAGGAAGTAGTTGGGATTGAATGCCTACCGTTGAAGGTCACAAAGACCTAGATGAAGGGAAAACATAAAAATCAACTTGATCCAAAACTTCACTGGCCCACAAGAAGTTTTCAATGGTAGGATTTCAATCCCCACTGTTCGTTATAGTGTGGTCCACTTGAGATTTGGATCTGCCTTATTTTTGGGATTATACTCTAAAATTAGCTGAAAAAATGGATGGAAGGTATGGATAAAATACATAAATCATGATGGGTCCACTATCGACCAATACGGAGTCCGTTTGTGGCCCACCTGATCAATATAAATATATAATAGACTTCTTTCTAAAGCCAGAAGATCTAATCATTGAGTCTCACCTGATGGAAAGCTCAAATCTTACTCAGGGTTTTCCCATATTTGCACGTGTGACAACATGTGAATAATATTTGCACGTGTGACTACATGTGAGTAGGGCAGGCTCGACACGTGTGAAACTATAATTCAAGTCTACAAAAATGGAAAATAGTTAGGACTTGGTAAACCACTTTTAGAGCTCAACTTTTACCAACCCTTAGTGCGTAATCATCTAAAATACTTACGCTAACTAATTGATAACGACTAGATAACTAGTGATGCCGCCACGTGGACAATGGCACCGTATGCTACGTGGCTCCGGCGTAGACCGCGTATCAAACGGTATTAAGAAGACCCACCAGAGTACAATGCGTAGAAGATAGATATGATTTTGGTCCCTTTCTCTTCCTTTTTTTTTTTTTTACTTCGTTTTGGTGTTGGTGGTTTGAGGAAAACGAGAGGTATAAAGAGAGAGGATCTTAGACTTTTGGGCTTTTAGGTGAGGGGTTAAGCTCCCTGACTGACCCATGTGGGCCAGCTCTATTTGGATGGTCCGTTGGTTAGAGGTTTGCTAGAGGTCGTGATCTCTACCTATTACAAATGGATATGTTGGATCTTTAGCCATTGGATTTGGATCCTTTTTGACGATCCAAACCGTTCATATGATGGCCTAAGAGCAGAGGAGGATACCCAAAAGAAATCTCAAATTGGAATATTTCATCCGTTCGATTATTCAAAGATTAAGGAGACCGTTCATATACAAAGGAAAAGAGTCGAATGATCCAAGGGATAAGGTATCCTCATCCAAGGTGAGGCCCATCATATAAATGGTTTGGATCATTAAAAGATGACCGTAGATCCAAAGATTGAGGTCCTGACGTACAGTAACATGTGAGGACGTTTTGTTACAAAATCCCGTAACTATCATCGATAGCGTAGACAGGCAGGCAGCGGCTACCTGCGAGTGTAGATATCCATTCAAACCCTTCTACCCCCGGCAGTGGATTGCCTAGAGACCCGGTAACCCATGTCTGTGGGGCCCACCGTGATGTATTTGTTTTATCCACTGGTCCATCTCTTTTTCCAGGTTCTTTTAGGCTACGAACCCAAAAATGAGGCAGATACAATGTTCAAGTGGACCACACTACGGGAAACGGTGGGGATTGGATGCCTACCGTTGAAAATTCCTTGGGGACCATAGAAGTTACTGATCAAGCTGATGTTTTTTGTTTTTACTTCATCTATATACGTGTGGCCTTATGAACGTGCTGGATGGAAAATAAACATCATGGTGGTATTCAAGAAGGTTTCAACAGTTAGTGTCAATATCACACTGTTTCTTGTGGTGTGGTCCACTTGAGCTTTGGATCTGTCTAATTTTTGGGCTCATGCCATAAAATGATATTTTTAAATGGATGTACGGCGTGGATAGAACACAAACATCACGGTGGGCCCTACATATTCGGGTCATGTCTCTGGGCAAATCCGTGCCCCTCCCTCACTATTTGCCAGATCTAGTTCGACCAGGGACCTTATTTTCACCAAAATAGGCTGATCCGACAATACATCAGATCAGATGGACCACTCATGAATGGAATGAAATGGAGGTTTATAAATGAATTTAACAAACAGGGTCCACATTTAACATACACATGAGGCCTCCCTGATGATCCAACCGTCCAGATCATTACACGACATAACATAATCGTGGGACCCACCTGATGAAATACTATAGTCTTCACAGACGTGGGCCACTTAACGAACGTGCAGCGTTACTGCGGGTGGGGGAGAGTAGGATTTTGAGAGCTACTCCTACTCTCACTAGTAATTCTAACGTTTCTCCCATGGAGTGTTATTATACTAAGAAATGGTCTAATGCATGGTATGACAGCTGATGAAAACAACGGTTGTAGTTTTTTCTAATTAAAATGATTATTTTTTTAAAATGACCAAAACACCGAGTCTTTGGTATTAGTTCTAAAGAAAAATAAGGATTAATTTTTAATAATTACTTAAGTGTCACTAATCACGCGTTTAGGGATAAATGATATTAAGGACCATAATGACAAATCTTATTTTCGGCAATCTCTCAACATGGGAAATTCTCAGGAGATTTTCAGAATTTCTCGGGATGATATTATGTAATATTTATTATAAATTGATAAATTGTTCTATTTTAAAAAAATGAATTTATCTAAACTTTTAGATACTTATTTAGTAAAAATCATAATAATTTTGTGAGAAACTAAAACAGCAGTGTTTTGAAAACCTCGCAGTATTCTTGGGATAATATCGTGAACATATCGAGGTAATTTCAAAATCTCGGCGACGCACTGATAAGGCTTGAATTTTATTTTATTTTTCTAGAAGATAAAAGTCTCTTTGCCTGACGTAGGGTTTGGCTTGGATAGGGAGGATTCAACCCAACCGACCGGATCAACATTGGGTTGGGCTTGGATAGGATGTATGGGGTTTGGTCTTGGGCCTGGGCTATACAAACACCAATCCCAAAAAATTTAGGTCGGGGCTAGGTTGAGATCTAGGGTTGCCCAACTCAGCCTCAACCCGTTCGATATATAAGTTCCTTATAAATTATAATTGAGTGTGGATCGTTTGTGTTGAAGGCACGTGAAATTTCAATGTCGTCAGATTTCATTGGTCTACATCGTTTTTTTATGACTCAAGCTAATAAGATATGTTGGATTTCTCTTCCAAATAGATTGCGTTCTACGCAACATGACTTCCAAAGAATAAGTTATCTTATATTTTAGCTTGTTTGTTTAGAAAAAGTGAACTTATTTATCATAAATAACTACATAAATAATTAATAAAATCATACTTACAAAAAATAAGCGTGTATTGAAAATATAATACAACCCAAGCCCACTTGGGTTAGGCTTGGGTTGAAAATTTCCAACCCGATGTTGGGTTGGATTAGGTTAGGGTTGAGGAATAGGAACCTTAGGTTGGGTTAGGGTTGAGCACCAACATGACCAAACCTAACCCGCGGGACTTTCAACCCTACTGTTCAAGTACCACCGAATAACTAGCCATTTAACTTAATAAGTTACTTTTTAACTTAAGTTAATTAGGTAAGCATAGTTGTAAAAGTAACTTATGTGAAATGCTACGTGTGGTGTGAATGCATGGGTGCGAGTGGGTGTGTAAAAAGAAAAAACTTATGTGATAAAAGTTAACCCCGTTAAGTTCGTGTTTTTTTTTTTGAACATTTGAATTTTTTACCCCTCCCCCTCCGGATGGTTCATATTAAAGGAGGTTCCACATGATAGGTGGTCCACATCAAAGGTGGGCCATGTCAAAGGTGGGCCCCACAATATGGATTATCCACATCAAGGTGAGCCCACATAATGGATTATCCACATCTAAAGTAGACCCTAATAATGAATGGTCCAGATTCAAAGTGGGCTCCACATGATAAGACCCACACCATGTTCCTTTGATTCAAAGGTGGGCTTCATATGAGGGACCGTGAACATTGAAAGTAGCCCCACATGTAGGACAATAACATTGAAGTTGGGCCCACATGATGGATGACTCGCATCAAGGTGGGCTCCATATAATGGATGGTCGACGTCAACCCCTAATGATGAGTGGACCACATCCAAGCAGGTCCTGCATGATGGATGATCATCATCCACTATAACGAAGGTGGGGCTTGCACCATTGATGGTCCACATCAAATGTGGGCCCCATATGATGGGCAATGGACATTAAAGGTGGACCCTGCATGATAAACAAATTATTTGGATGGTGGGCCCACATGATGGATGACCTATATCAAGGTGGGCCCCACATAATGGATGGTCAATATCAAATATGCCGATGATGAATGGCCCACATCTAAGGTGGGCCCCGTATAGTGGACGACTCACATCGAAGGTGGGGCCCACATGATGGACAGTCCACATCAAAGGTGGGCTACATATGATGGGTGGTGGATATTAAAGGTGGGCCCACACATGATGGGTAAGAACATTGATAGTGGGCCCCACATGATAGATGACCCATATCAAGGTGGGCCCCTGTAGACACGCTAAACAGGCCAAGTGTGAGCTGGTTCGGACCAAAATTGGTAGACAAACAGCCGATTACAGGGGCGTAGCCGGTTCTGACCAAAATCGGTTGACCCTCCACTAGTTGTGGGTCCTGCACGTGGTTCAGGCTCAATTTGCATGCGATTCAGGCTTAAGTTTGCACAAGCTTCACTTTTAAACGAAACTTTGGCCCGGGAGAACCGAACCTGGCCACATATCCCTCCCTAAATGCCTATAGAAGGGACAGTCTGGCGAGTGAGATGGGAGGAGAGTTTAGGATATGAAAAGAAAGTGAGAGACAAAGGCAGATGCACCATTCTATGGTGGGCCACTAGTTTTTATGGGGTGAACATTGATTTTTAAGCTCATGATCCACCATAAAAATCAAGTCAATCCATAACTTTTATGGGGCAAACCTTTGATGTGGACCATTCATTGTATGGGTCACACCTTGATGTGAGTCGTCCATCATATGGGGCCCACCTTGGATGTGGGCTATTCATTATTATGACTCGACCTTTAATGTGCACCAATCACCATGTAGGGTACACCTTTAATGTTTGTCATCCATCAAGTGGGGCTCACCATCAATGTTATTGTCCATAATGTAGCCCACCTTCAATATCCACCGTCTAGCATGTGGAGCCAACCTTTAATGTGGATCATCCATCGTGTGGGCCTTCCATCATGCAAGGCCAGCCTTGGATATGGGCCACTCATCATTAGGGCTGGCCTTTGATGTGGACCATCTATCATGTGTGGCCTACCTTGACGTGGGCCATCCATCATACAAGGCCCACCTTGGATATGGGTCACTCATCATTAATGTCAACCTTTGATGTGGACCGTCCATCATGTGGGGCCAACCATTATTAATTGCCCATCATGTAGGGCGCGCCTTGGATGTGGGTCATTCAATCATTAGGGCCCGACCTTTGACGTGACCGCCCATCATGTGGGGCCACCTTAATATAGGCCATCCATCATGTGGGGGCCCAACTTCAATGTCCAATGTCCATCACGTGGAGCCCACCTTTGATGTGGACCATACACATGTAGCCCCACGTTTGAAGTGGGTCGTCCATCATACCAGCTTGCTTTGGATGTGGAATTTTTATCATTATAGGCCGACCTTTGATGTGGACTATCTATATGTGGGCCCACATTAAATGAGGTCATCCATCATGTGAGGCCCACTTTTTATGTTGATGGTCCATCGTTTGTGCCGCACCTTCAATGTGGACTGTCCACCACATGGGGCTTCCTTTAATATAGATTATGTCTCACAGCCTCCTTTGACATGGACAGTAAAAAAAAGAGAAGTGGAAAAGTCATAAGTTAGAAAGCCTAAAAAATTTTACTTATTAAGATAGGCGGATTTTGGGACATAACTTACTTTTACTTTGAAATTAACTTTAAGTAAAAAATAATAATAATAATAACTTAATTACTTAATCTAAGTTAAAAAGTAATTTATTTGGTGGTATCTAAACGGGCCCAAGAAAGATTGTGATGTAGCACACGCAGTGTTTGTGTGGGCCATCCAATCCTTTCAAAAGATCCAAACCATTGGGATAAATGGACACCCCAAAAATCATGCAATAAAAGAAGCTCAGGTAGGCCACACCACATGATTTTAAAAGTTCCATACATGACTTTACATTGAGTGGCCCACCTGAGTTCTGAATCCGCCTGACTTGTGGGATGTTGATCATGTGGTGTTGCCCACAACACCGGGATGATGGTGTAGGTGTTGGACGCTGTGGGGCCTCCTGTAATGTATGTGTTTTATATTCATATTGTCCATCTATTTTACTAGTTCATTTTAGACATGAATTAAAACCAAAGCAAATCCTAAGCTTAAGTGGACCACACCACAAGTAAACAATGGTGACTACTGGCCACCACTAAAAACTTCATGGGGCCCACAAAAGTTTTGGATTAGGTTGATATCTTATCAACAGGTTGGATGGCAAATAAACATTATGATGGGCCCTAGTTAGTGGTGTACATCGAGTCGAACCAAGTCAAGCTGGCCTCTGCTCGACTGGGCTCAGCCACTAGCTGACCTCAGCTCGAACTCAACTCAGCTCGGTCCTCGAGCTTGATTGGCCAGCTCGGCTCAATTCGGTCAGCAGCTCAGGCCAAGATCGAGCTGAGTTTGCCATTAAGGCATTTCCACAAACACCTGAACTGCACCTTCAAAACCCATCTGTATGTGAAACAGAAGCAATGGTTTTACAGGTATTTTATCATACACCTCCTAAGCAACATAAAAACCAAGAAAAAAAGGGTATTTGTTTCATGTACATACCTTCCTTGCCACTAGCCACACTTCGTTGAGTCATTTTATCAAACACTTGGTGAGCAACGCCAATGGCAAAGTAACCGAGTCACAGAACTAGTTTGATCCGAGTTCAATTCGAGCTGGATTCAAGTTGGATTTGATCCGAGTCGAGTTGAGCTGGGCCTGCTCAAACTCGGCTCAAACCCATTTTCAAGCTAAAAAAATCAGCTCGACTAGGCTTGAACTCAGCTTCAAATGGTGGGTGTCATTATCCTCATTGTTTCATGTGGTGTAGTCCACTTGAGCTTTAAATCTGCTTCATTTCTTGTTTTATGGTCAAAATGAGGTGGCAAAATGGATAGATGGAGTGGATATAAAACACATACATCACGGTAGGGCCACACAGCACCGCTGAGGGTGATGTGAGCAACACCACCTAACCACGTCCTGGCAATGGGATCCCAGGTGGCTGAATGGACTGGGACAAGATATCAGGCCCAGTCCATTTAGATTGGGCTCCTGGAATTCAGCCCAATTGAACTCATGGGCCTTCTGGCCCAGCATAGATCAGCCCAATCACAGCGCAACGGAGTTGGCATGACTAGTCTCATCATCAGCTGAGCAATTTATTTGAACATGGCTGTCGCATATACGTCGGACACAAGAGACCAAAGGTTGGTTGGTGTCGTCAAGCAGGGCAGATCACCTGGCCCATTGCCACCCTTGTCAATGATTAGAGCTGGACACGGGACGACTCGACTCGGCAAACTCATCTCGTCCGACTTATTCAGACCCAACTCGATCCGAACTAAGTGGCCGAGTCGGCCCAACCAAGTAGACTTTATCCAATCCGAACTCAAATTGAGTTGAGTTTGGGTCACCCAGTAATTCAACTCAGACCCAAAATCTAACTCGGTACTGACTCGACTCAATTTGAAACTTATTCGTGTGTGTGCGTATGGAAAAGGTTCTATCCGGTGGAGCTTACAGGAACTTCCTATGAGGTTGAGCTGTGTGGGCCCCGCCCTGATGCATGTTGAACATCTACCCCATCAGTTAGATGCACCATTCCATGATGGACCTTAGGCTTAAAATTCAAGTCAATCCGTGACTTTTGTGGGCCACACCAAATACAAAAGTTGAGAGGGGTTACCGTTCCATTAAAACATTCATAATTATTTGTTGGGCCCACCGAGATGTAGTTCACAAATCCAGCCCATCCATTTGTGTGTCCCACTTGGATGAGGGGTCAGACCAAGTTTCAGACACATCCAAATTTCAGGTGGGCCCCACCAAGTGCTTTTATATGTTTTAGTCATGTATTCATGTGATTTTAGATGGTATGGCCCACCTAAGTTCCATATACGGCTGATTTTTGGGATATCCCATAATTTAAAGGGAACCCATCAAATGCACGGTGTTGATGTTCAACATACATTAGGGTGGGGCCCACATAGCTTGACCTTATGGGAACTCATGGAGCTGTGTGGGCCATATATATATATATAGAAGTACTATGAGGTGGAAACGGATTGGCTATTCTCCTGCAACTGGCTAATGGCTACTGGTCGGTGCTCCGTGGGACCCACCATGATGTATTTGTTTAATCCATATTGTTCATCTATTTTTCCATATCATTTTATGGTATGAAATTAAAAAATGAGGTATATCCCAATCTCATGTGGACCACATTACAGGAAACAGTGTTGAATGAGCATGGACCATTAAAAACCTTTTGGGGGCATGAAAGTTTTGGGTCAAGCTGATCTTTGTTTTTTTCCTTTCATCTGGGTCTATATGACCTAATCAACAGATTGGATGTCAAATAAACAGTACAGTGGGCCTTAGGAGGATTTTTATGGTGGATATCCAATAACTATTGTTTTCACGTGGCGTGGTCCACCTGAGATTTATATCCCTCTCCTTTTTGGGATCAATCTGTAAAATGATCTCTAAAAATGGATGAACGGAATGAATGAAATACATACACCATGGTAGGGCCCACAGAGCACCGACCACCAGCCACGGTGCTGGTGGCAGGGGGCGTAGCCAATCCGTTTCCCTATGAGGTCGACCTCATGGGAACTTCCCATGTGGTCAAGCTGTGTGGGCCCCATCATGATGTGCATCGAACCTCAAACAACAACACCGTGCATTTGATGGGTCGCCTTTAATTTATTGAATACCCCAAAACTCAACTAAATTCGGAACTCAGGTGAGCCATACCATCTAATAATATGTGAAGACCGGCCTAAAACATATAAAAGCACTTGGTGGGGCCCACATGAGTTTTGGATGTGGTAAAAACGTGATCTGATCCCTCATCTGAGTGGGACACACACAATGGATGGACTAGATTTATGAACCACATCTTCATGCACCCAATACATAATTATGAATGTTTCAATGGGAGGGTAACCCCGTCAACTGTTGTATGTGGTGTGGCCCACCCAAGTCATGTATTGACTTTATTTTTAAGCATAAGGCCCACCATGGAATGGTGCATCTGACTGATGGTGTTGATGTTCGACAGACATCGCGATGGGGTCCACACAGCTCGACCCTATGGGAAGTTCCCGTGAGGTCGACAGCATAGAACCATTTCCCATAGGGTCAAGCTATGTGGGGCCCATCGTGATCTGTGTCTAACAACGACACCATCAATCAGATGCACCATTCCATGGTGGGCCTCAGGCTTAAAAATCAAGTCAATCCATGACTTTTGTGGGCCACACCACATACAAAAGTTGAGAAGGGTTACCCTCCCATGAAAACATTCATAATCATTAGTTGGGCCCACCAAGATGTGTTTCACAAATCCAGTCCATCCATTATGTGTGTCACACTTGGATGAGGGGTCTGACCAAGTTTCAGACACATCTAAATTTTAGGTGGGTCCCACCAAGCTCTTTTATATGTTTTTGGCATGTCTTCACATGATTTTAGATGGTATTGCCTACTTGAGTTCCATATATGGCTGATTTTTGAAATATTTGATAATTTAAAGGAGACCCATCAAATGTACGGTGTTGATTTTCAACTCACATCACGGTGGGGCCCACACAGCTCGACCTCATGGGAATTTCCCATGAGGTGACCCGCATAGAACCATATATATATTCAAGGTCGGGTCAGCCCTAACTCGGTCCGACTCGACTACCGATGAGTCTTGATGCAGCTGAGAGGCAGCTGAGACTCAGCCCAAAGCTCGTTGGACTGAGCCTGTCATAAAGCCCAGCCTGTTTGGGGTAAGATTAGATTTTCACCGTGATCCAATTGAATCAACGGTCCATATTCATCCAATTTACATAATTTATGGCTGTGATCCTTCCATGTGGGGCCTTACTAAGATAATCCAATCCGAGTTTCTGACCACAAAAGGTGTCTGCCACTGATTCAATCTCTCACAGTCCACCTATTCGACATGGAGAACATGTATGACTAATCAATACCATCCAAACCATGGGCCCACTGCTGATACATCATTTCCAACCACAGTGATCAGACTACCTTAGCCATTTGATTACTAGTTACTTCTCCCAAACCTAATCTGATGGAAAACAATAAGGCCCAGTGTTGGGCCGGCCATGAACGGTGGGCCTGAAAGCTAAGCACGAGCCTGGCCCATGGAAGACGTACACTGGGGGTGTACACCAAGTTGAACTAAGTCGAGCAGGCCTCAGCTCGACTCGGCTCGGCCACTAGCTGACCCTATCTTGAACTTAGCTCGGTTTGGTCTTTGAGCCTGACTGACCAGCTTGGCTCGGTTCAGTCAGCAGCTTAGGCCAAAATCGAGCCCACGCAGCATTTTCACAAACATATGCATTGCACTTTCAATTCATCGCTATATGTAAAACAGTAGCAACTATTTACAAGTATTTCATCAAACACCTTGTAGGCAATATCAAAATAAAAAAATAATAATATTTATTTCGTATACATACCTTCCTTGCCACTAACTGACACTTCGTTGAGCCATTTCATCAAGCACTTGGTGAGCAATATCAATATTAAAATAATTGAGTCACCAAACTAGTTTGAATCAAGTTGGGGTTTGATTCAAGACGAGTGGAGTCAAGCTTAGGCAGCTTGAACTTGGTTCGAAATTTCTTCGAGCTCAAAAAATCAGCTCAACTTAGCTTGAACTCAACTTCAAACCGAGTCGCGTCGAGTGAGCTAACCGAGCTAACTCGGTTCGTGTACACCCTACGAACACACGTGCCACTGGGACCCAACCTCCAGTGGGGATATTCCTGGTTACCTACATTTTTGGGACCCAATCGTGATGTGCGTTTCTTATCCACACCGTCTATCCATTTTTCTAGATCATTTCAAGGCATGAGCTCAAAAATTGAAGTAGATCCAAAGCTCAAGATCACAGCACAGGAAATATTGTGGATTGAACGCTTGCGATTGAAACTTCTTGCAGACCACGAAAGTTTTGGATCAAGCTGATATGTGTCTTCTCTTGCAGACTCATTTTGAATGGCAAATAAATATCATGGTGGGCCCAAAGAAGGTTTCAACAATGGTTGTCATTATCCCCACTGTTTCCTATGATGTGGTCCACTTGAGCTTTGTATCTACCTCATTTTTTACGTTCGTGACTAAAATGATCCAACAAAATGGATGGATGGAGTGGATAAAACACTTACATCCTGGTGGGTCCCACAAAGTAGGGTCATCAGCAATATATCCCTGGTCACCGGGTCTCCAAGTGATCCGCATCCTTGCATTCAAGCTCTGCCTGTCCATTTATATTTTTGGGCCCGAATCTATTCCCAATCCCAGCCGTTGGAGTTAATGGGCCAACTGGGCCCATTAACAGCCTTAGCTGGAGGGGATTATGGTAATTTTCTGAGGACTTTCGGTCATTGTAGAAAAGTATCAGTGGAGTATAAATGCTGAGGTTTTCACATAAGAGAGATTGAACGGGTGATACTCGTCACACGTGCTGACGTGGAATAACTGTAGACATCCAGGCCATTTATCTTGTGGACAACAGCCTATGTATGCCCTGGACAAAAAACCAAGAAGGTCCACTCCTCAGGCAAGCTGCACTTGTACTTTGAATATGGACGTCATAGATACATTAAATGGGATTTACTTGAGAAAATGAACGAATTATTTCAATAAATGGATTATTTGAATTTAATCAAAATTATGAATGGGTCGGATAGGAAACATGTGTACCAATTTTGCATGTGTGACGAGAATCGCGTATTAAATCTTACTCGCGCAAATCTCCAACTTATTTTCGTTGAAAAGCGGCTTGAGACCAATGATTGGCCCGACGGACTTCGGTGTGCGTCCGTCGTCGTGGACGCGAATTGCCTGTAGCCCCCGCCAACAGGAAGCTATGTATGAGCCCTCTGAGACGCACGTGAAGAATCCATCCCGTCCATCAGTTTTAAAAGAAAACCGTAGGATAGTACTCCAAAACTGAAGTATATATGAATTTCAAGTGGACCACTCTACATGAAACATTGGGGATCGAACTTTCACGATTGGAAACTTTTGTGGCCTACAGAAGATTTGGATCTATATAATATTTGTTTCCACTTTTATCCCGGTTTTAATAAATCTATTAACGGTTTGGATGTCAAATGAACATCATGGTGGGGTCCAGTAGCCGTTTCAATTCTCACTGTTACATATAGTGTGGCACATATGAGTTTTGGATATGTCTCATATTTGGAAACCTGTGTTATTGTAAGCTTTTGAAACGGATGGACGGAGTTGATTTCTCACAGGCATCTCGGTGAGCCACGCATGGCTTCTTTCTACGTGAATTTCCTGTTGGCGGGGATGACAGGCAACTCGCGCCCTCTCGCCTTTATTTAGGACGCGTCCGTTCGTCACGCTACGTTAGACGCCATGCCTCGCCGACCATACACGTGGCAGAAACTAATGTAGATCAAGACCGTCCAAATCTCACAGAATAATCTAGATGGAGCCTGAATAGAAATTCACACCGATAAGATGGCTTTTTCCATCAGATTCCGCCCATTGACCGTGGGCTTTCCAACTGTACACTTGATGGCTTTCCAACTGTACACTTGATGGACAGTTCGAAATCCCAACGGTCAGGATTTTTCTTTGTTTGGATTATTCTCCATATGAAGGGACCAGGATGGAGGTCCTATATGAATGAACGGTGGATTGTATCGGTCAACTCACTAGCTGTTCCAACACCCACTTTGAGCATAGATCATTGCTCAATTATTGGTGGGGCCCACCTGATGAGCCTGTACTCTTGGTTTCTCCGTGAGGGACAGCGTAACGTGAACTCCCAACCTGAAGACCGACGAACCAGATTCAGTACACATGCGCCACGGTGGCACGTGTCACAGCATTTTCTCCTCAAACAACAGTGGTAAACGCACAAGGTAGCCTGGACGATTAAATAGAAAAGAGCAGTAATTTGGTACTCCGGCAGACTATGTCACTTGATACGCAGGTCTCGGATTTGTAACCAACAATTTGTGGAGTCCACTGTACCCGAGTCACAGTCTCAGAATCAGATTGATCGAAGAATGCTAACCTCTAATTCGTGGACGCTTGTTTTTTGAAATAAGACCATTCAAAGTTTTTCATTTTCAACAGTCCAATAAATGTCCAACAACCCTACCATCATTTTTATTCATGATACAAACAATGTGGGTCTCAAAATTTTCACAGCCTAGTTACGTTTCAAAAAACAAGTTGATGTAGAATGGATTGCATATAATTTCATGGCTAAAATAGATCAAAAAAGGCTTGATCGAAGCCAAAGTAACTTGGATTGTCAAACGATAAAACTAGAGGTGTACACAAACCAGAAGGAATTATCCTTAGACCGGAAAAGCTAACTTAGCCACCCAACATTACTTACACCAGGTTGCTCATGCCTAATTTAAGAGATTCCATGAAAGTAATAGTTAAAATCTCATTTTATTTTCATTTTTATTAATTATAATAAGTTTTAGTTCAGTTATAACTTTTCATCCATTAGGTTATAAGAGTTGTGTCCAACATGAAAGCTGCTAATAAATATTAAACGAGTAGAGTGATTAAGCAAAATGGGACACTATTTTTAGCCGAAAACCATTATGTCCAGTAGAAATCGTGATGCCATGTTTGAGAGTTTTAGCTGTAGTTTGATTCCTAAACTTATTTTTAGGGTTAGGTTGTAAGTTTTTTTAATTTATACTTGTATTATTATCAAATAATTTATTATAAGCTTTTAGAAATTATATCTATAGTGTAATTTTCTCAGGGAATTTGAGGTATTTCCGGAGCGGGTCCGTAGAAGTTCCATGGATTCGGAATGGTTATCCCTAAGGAAGACTGCGCTCCACCTCATCATGTCCATCCCTACGTCACAAAGTGTCCTTGAATCTGATTTTGGGCGTGAGAATTATTGATAGTGGGTCCCAGAGTTCAGTCGATTTAGTGTAAGTCAACTTACGGATCGTATGCAGTTTCTGAGTGCCTGTGTATGAAGCGTGGCAGTCAGCCAGAGTATCAAATATAGAAAGGGGTTGTCTTGTCGTGGGAAGAGAGAGAGAGAGGGAGCGGTTATAGTCTGGTAGGAAGAAGTAGTGCATTTCTCGTCGGAAGAAAGAAATGAAAGAAAGAGAGGAGATGAAGGAGGAAGAAACAGATACAACAGGCGCTGCTGCTGCTGAGTCGAGACGAGTCGGGACTGAGTCGGAGGACCGAGTCAAGGGGCCATGGTCTCCGGAAGAGGATGCGATCCTCAGTCGACTCGTTGGTAAGTTCGGGGCGCGGAATTGGAGCCTCATCGCCCGAGGTATCGCCGGCCGCTCTGGCAAGTCATGCCGCCTCCGTTGGTGCAATCAGCTCGATCCTTCCGTCAAACGCAAGCCTTTCTCCGGTAACATCCGCCAATCTCTCTCGATTTCTTGATTTTTTTAATTTTTTTCTATTGCCGATTGTGTTTTTTGAATTAAGATTCTAGGGTTGATTATTTAGATTGTAGGAATAATTGTATTGTACATGTGGCACTAGTTGAATTTTAGGGGTAAACCATGTCGACGGGCTGTATATGTATGATTGAGGGGTTTGGAGTGTGGTAGGTATCCGCTCAGTGAAATGAAGGACTGGATGGTTCTATGGGAACTGATTGACTGTCTACATTCGAATTGAAATTTGGATGGTTTAACTCTGTCAAGTCACTTGGATTTGCAGCCCACCAGATTAACTGTCCTAATTGCTGCTGCTTAGAATGATTTTTGTTGGGAATGAGATCATACTGTTTCTTTTATGAGGCATTGAAGTATATGGGAGTTGGAAAATTTCGCTGAATTGTAGATATTAAGGTTCCACTTGAAATGGATGCGCCGTTGCACTTAATTTTTATGCTGCTGGCTTGAAATTGAATTTGGGTTTTGCTTGGAATGAGTGGAAACCCCATTCCTTATTGAGTGAAGTGGAAAAAAATCTGTTAAACTGACTGGAAATGGCAAGTAAGCACAATATAGAAAATAGCCAAATTGAAAAGAATTTCAATTTCAGTGAATGGCCTCTACACTCAATGTGCAGATAGTAACTTGCAGAATGGGCTCAAGAGCAAACAATAGTATCAAACCTGAGTATGGATTGTTGGGGGACCGCGGAAGCACACAGAGATGAATCAAGTGGAGTAATCCAATAGCACCAATCAAGCACAACACAAATACTCTGAATTTAACGTGGAAAAACCCTTGCGACCACGGCACAAAGCAACAATAAATACTATGAAAGAAGAAAATTACAAGAGATAGAGAGAATACCCGATTCGAACAAGCCTCGAATCTCCCTTACAAGCCCTTGAAACCCTAGAAATGAATTAGAAAGCCTTAGATTACCTCCCAATCCTGATTACACCCAAATATATAGCCTTTGGAAGAATCCCAATCAGAATTGGAAACAAATCCCACAAATTCGCAAATCTACGAAAATCTGCGTGAAACCGTTCGATGACTTCGAACACACTTTGATGACATTCAAACTTAACCTTCGATGACATCGAACTAATACCAAAACGATCTAGCAAGCAACTAAAGGAAATCCGCAGAATTTCGATGGCATCGAGCCGACTTCAATGGCATCGAACCTATCATCGACAGACTTTTGAATTATAGATTTAAGACATCTATCAACATGGATTTCTCAAAAGTCTGGCAATCCAAACTAAGAGCTCATGAAAGGTGAAGAAGAATCTTCACACGTAATCAAGAACGATATCCAAACTAACCTTCCACTGATTTCGTCAAGAGCAAACAACCCTGCAATATCACAATCTTGTGCAAAATAAGGCTCTAAAGCATGAGGACATCTTGAAAATATAGTTCCTATATCTCTGCTTCTTCTTCTTCTTCTTCTGTTCCCCTCGTGTAGCTGCTAGCCACTTTCGGAGGTTACTGTTAGAGATGTTTTCTGCTGTTTCATTTGTTTAGAAAAAGAGGTAAGAGCAAAGATAGAGCCTTTGTTTAAGAGTTTTGGGATGTGATTTTGTTGAAAGACAGTAAGACCCAATTTATTTGATTGAGGCTTTTACTTAGTGGAAACTGTCTTGAAAGAAGGAACTGGTGTGTTTCGCTCTAGGAATAGGAGAAGTTGTGGATAGGGGGTACATGCTAGTTGCGGATAAGTCTTGAGTTCGGATGCATTATTGAATTGAATTGCAGTTATTAGTTTGATGAAGTGGAAATGCCCAATTTCAATCACTGCCATTGGTATTCATGTTGAGGGAATAGGATCCAGTTTTCAATTTTGTTACTTTCTAGTGGACTTGCAATGAATGATGTATCTAGAAATTCAAGGGCTAATTCTCTTTTCAGAATAATGTAACTAGAAATTCAAGGGCTATTTCTTCATTATGAACACCACAGATAGTAATTAAAATAGGGTCATTTCCTCTCAATTGGACTGATTATTGCATTTTTTTTTTTTTTTTAAATTGAGCAAGCAACTAGATGATATAGTAACTAATAAGGGATGGAATTTCCGACATAGAGAGGGGCGAATAGTGCCCTCAACCGCTAACTTTGAGCTTTGACATTTGACTCTTTTCTTACATGAGTAAATGCAATGTCTAATCTAGCAGCTAGAGCTCTAATATCATAAAAAATGAAACGCAACCCCCAAGGTTTGGCCTGCAAAACTGACCAATGATTGGTTACTGCCAATTGCTCTATAACAACAACTGGGACTGCACGGTCCTCATCAATAAGGCAAGAACTTCTCTAATTGCTTTGGCTTCTGCCTGCGCAGGTGGCCATTGGGGGATTGGGCCCAAAAAGAAAGAAAGAAAGAGAGAAGAGAAAGCTAAAAAAGCTTGGTCTGACCGCAGTCACTTGGGGACCGTTAGACACACCGCATATGTTGAACTTCCACGAGCCCGCAGGAGATGGAGCTCTTTACTTTGTTGATTAGAGCTTCTATTGGCACCTGAGAGTCATTGAAAATATGTTTATTCCTTTCCTTTCAAATCTCCCAACAGATGGCAAATGCAAATTATCCGACAAAACCCTGCCATCTTTCCGGAATGGTCAGTTGCCGCTACACCATAATTCGTCACCAATGGATTGCCCCAAGACCCACCTATTTTATTCGGTAATGCATCCAATCACAGCCTAAAGTACTGCAGGAAACATGATGCTGGAATGGGATGCGAAAAATGATGAGGCATGGAAAGTGACATGGTAATAAAGGAAAGTATCTGATTGATGGGACAGCAAGAGAGGGGAGAAAGGTTTCTAACATGAGTATGAGGATGTATAAGAATGATCAGGACACTTGTGATGGTATAGTTACTGATTGGACCATCAAGTGTATGGGGATTTACTACTGATTCAATTCATTGGAAAGTCTGTATTGATGTGGGCTAGAGAAAGGAGCGGCTATAAGAGTTCTAGTGATTAATAGGAATACATTTTTCATATTCAAGGGATCCATGGTCCAAGATGTGATAAAATTGGTGACATGGAAGGAAGAAGGATGATAAAAGTACCCTCCATGGAATCTTTAGAAAGGTTGTGGGCAGCTCCGGTATGCTCTCATTTACTTTTCAGGATTGAGTTATTGCTGTCCTCCATTGCTGGACTGTGGGCCCTGCGGGACTTTGATTTGGAAGAAGAACCAACTTTCTACTTGAAGGAAAAACAAACCGAATAGTTCTCTACTTACCGAAAGATAATCTTAAGAGAATTTCACATAATCACCCGAAGGATAATTTACAAAGGGAATTGGAAACAAAATATGTCATCTCTATAGAGTCAGAACAACCACGCCCAAGCAGTAAGAGCTCTATTTTTCTAGCACCTAGCAGCCTTTTTTACAAGCAATAGGCAACAAAGGTAGTGTGATTGCTCTCACCCCAAGTGTTGAGTATTCGAACTGGAGAGAAAAAAAAAAAAAAAAAACTCTAGTCGGCCTTCTCCATTTGCAGACTCATAGACATGTTTCTTATCCTTTTGAGATTCAAAGAACTGTTGCTTGTCATGCTCATCACTTGAAACCCTTTTATGTCATTTGAAGTTGAATGCTCTCTTCATATACTCATTCCTCAATACAACCACCCCGAAAGGTATCATCCATTAAATACTCCAAAGTATTAATGTCATCATGTAACGAAGGGGTGTGGAAGAGGTTAGAAGTTAGCAACCCAAATTCAAAATGCAATAGAGTCGTGAGGGACCTTGAGAGCCATAAATTATTTCTAAGCCAATGGATTAATCATGCATGCATTGAGAAACAGCAAGGAAATGAAAGAATATAATGTGGATGTGGATAAAGTATCTTTTGTAGAGGTGGGCATCGAGTCGAGGCGGACCGGATGGGGTCCAACTCGACTTGATCCGATTTTTCCAAGAACCTGACCCGAACTCAATCCGATCCAGGACTGAGTCCAGCATGGCTGACTCGATCTAATCCGAATCTTTGCTGGCTTGACCCAAACCGAGTCCGACTCGGCCAGGGAAACCAAGTCAGATCGAGTTGAGTCTGTTTGGTCGATTCAGACTGGGCTGAGTCAAGCCGAGCCGGAGACTCTTGTGCTAGGAAGGAAACAGGAGGGAAATTGGGGGAGAGAGAGAGAGAGGGAGGGAGAGAAAGGAGGAGAGAAAGAAGGAGAGGAGGGAAGTCGGGAGAGAGAGGGAGAGAAAGGAGGAGAGCGAGGGCCAGACGCTGCGGCCGAGCCAGCGAGGTCCTGACCTCAGCCAGACCACTAGCGAGCCAGGGCAAAATACACAGAGAAAAAAATAAATGGAACCTACTTGATGAATGGAGGAGGATGAATGGTGAAGATGGGTTGTTGGGCTGCTGAGTGGCCTGGATTAGGATCAAGATGGGTGCGGCACCGCTTGGGTAGGGGACGGGTTAGGGTTCGTCGTTCGGGTAGAAAAAAGGGGTGAAAGTTAAAAAATAAAAAAAAATTAAAATTAAAAAGATACTTTGTACTACCCAACTGTATTGGATCGGATTGGCTACTGACCCGAACTCGACTCGTTTTGTGGTCGGATCTGAGTGGGTCTACTCAATCTGACCAGGGTTGGATCGGATCCGACCAGTTCGATCAAGTCAGATCCGACGAGTCGGGTCGGATCCTGCCCACCTCTAATCTTTTGTATGATTTAGGCTTAAATATGATGATTATCTAAGTAATTCATTCCTTTATTATCAATCCTAGTGTTTGAATCTAGGTCCTAGGACCATGAACATGAGAACAACTACCATTTCTATACAGAAAGTTCAATTGCACATTATGTGGTTAAAGTCACCACTATAGTTGCAAAAAAGGTCCGAGGAAAAAGTCAATTGTCATTGGCATGTTAGATAAATCATAGCTTGAGTTGTGTTGTAGACGCTAATAAACCTACCGTTATCATTTTATAGTTGCCACTAATGTTTGATGAGGAGGAAAAGAAGGGGGGGAAAAAAAAAACAGAAGTGTAGTGATGATTTCTGCCACCATGATAAAAGAGTGGGTTGTGCTTGATTTGCAAGGAAAACTCGTATGAAATCCCATATTTATTAGATAATGGTCACCTCATATCTTCTGCTAGTGAAAAAGTAATGTGGATAAGGCTAATGATGACTTCATGGAATCCATCATTTCCCTTAAATCAAATAGGAGTAAATATCAAGCAAAGAGATTTTTTTTTCTTTCTTTTTTCTTTTGCCAAGGAATCCTCATAATCAAACAAGCCCTTGGGTATACATTATACACTATCTCTTACTTATATCATATCATACGAGGATTTTAATCTTTTAATATGCACCTTTGTTGAAAATACACCACTCATTTCTTATTTCATTTTTTCCAAGTATATATGTAAGCATGAAATTTGTCATCTAAAATCACAACTTACCCGTACTAAGGGTTTGGGTGAAGACTGGCTTAGGGCTTCCCATCGGCGAAACCATTTTTTCAAAAACTGATAACACAATTTCATTGAGAAGAGAAACAAAACCAAAAAAGAAAAAAAGAAGAAGCATGCAACATGAGGAACAGAAAACATGTGGGGTCGACTACTTCAGATTAAACAAACTGGGCTGATTGCTAAAAGCCTACTACAGAAAAGATGTGGATGGCAAATGGCAATGATGTGTTGCCTGAGTGGTTAGAAAGGAAAAAATATATTATTGCTGTACCTTTTGGCTGTTTTATTCTTCTTGTTCTTTTTTTTTTAAAGGTTTGTTGTTTACAGTGAGATAGATTTATTTGAAGGAGAAGGGTCCTTGTTTGCATTGGCTGCTCCTTGGGTTTGAACCTTACACATTTTTGTGTTTTAAACCCAACTAAGAACTTGAAGGAAAGCAAGTGCTTCTTAATGTTTCAAAGGAAGAATTGTACTCCCTTATTTAATTTTACATTTATGCGGGATTTTTTAGCTGCATTACAAAAGATACGGGCAGCATCTTGGTCATTTTTGTTTAGCAAAATAACATTCTATTCCTTTTTTTGTTTTCCTTTCTTTCTATAGAGGTCTTCGTGTGAGTAACATTTTGAGGTGTATATTGTGTGGTGTCACATGCATTTTAATGAAAATGGACACTATTCTTGGGAACTTCGTAAATTAATAACAGTCTCTAGTACAACTTCAAGGCATTCCA
The DNA here is from genome assembly GCF_029962835.1 of Magnolia sinica. Lineage (NCBI taxonomy): Eukaryota > Viridiplantae > Streptophyta > Magnoliopsida > Magnoliales > Magnoliaceae > Magnolia > Magnolia sinica. The sequence continues at coordinate 4,928,596 of NC_080580.1, forward strand.
GTGAATGTGTGTACACTCGTACTGGTTGGAGGCTAGCTAATTTCAGGGGGCACTAGATATTGGCATTCAAGCACTACAAGTAAAACTCGAGCATTTTTTTGTGCTGGAGAATTCTTTTTGGCCTTGGGCTTGTCGCCATCAATTGTTTAATTTATTCTATCAGATGCAAACCGTTTATACATGCCTACAAGTAGGCTTTGCAATGGGTCGTGCTTGGATTGACCCTATCCCAACCCGACCCATGATGCAACAAGCTCATGTTTTTCTTTAGTGGTAGAGATATGCGGAGATCAAGTGGCGCCAATGGTACACGGCTATTTGACTCAAAGAGGGCGATAAAAACATAAAGTTCTTGCACAACATTGCTCATGCCCAAGCTCGTTGCAACAAAGTCTCGTCCCTAACAGTGGATGGCAAAAGTTTCAACAATAAAGACCAAATCTGCTCAGCTATAGTTAATTTCTATTAAATCTTCTCTCCAAGGAGGATTGGGCTCGGTTGAGCCTAGATAATTTAGTCTTCGACCGCATCTCAGCCAAGGAAGCGGAAGCTCTTGAGGGGTCAATTTTAGAGCACAAAACAAGGTTGCAATAATGGTGCTTGGGAAGGACAAAGCCCCAAGGCTGGACTACCAATAAAGACCGCTATCGGTGGACCACGTACACACCTGGGTCGGTGACGGTCCTACACAAAGACCTACGCATACTCACCGTGTTAGTGGAACATGTTTCCACCCATGTCGATGGCTCCCGCGGAGACTTACTAGATTTTTCTATTGGCTCACCTAGAACCAATGCGGTCTTAATCCAAAGACACGTACACTCCCACTGGAGGCTCTCACGGAGACTAACACATACACACTCATGTCTGGTGAATTCGGTCCTACACAAGGACCTACGTATACTTCTGTCAGAGGCAGTCCTACACAAGGACCTATTTGAGTTTAGATCTCAATCTCAATGGACTCTAAAATAACAACCTTGTTTGATTAAGCTTCGTTGCTACGCCTTTCTTTATATGCATCTTCTCTTCTTGAATCCATTTCCCTCCGATCTTTGATGCAGATGCTTCAGCCCCTACGATCAACTACCTTGTATATGATGTACCTATGAGGTTACCAAGACAATGGGTGGATGGTTAAATTTTCTACAACTATTGGGATAGTTGTTTTCCAATTAGGGATTCACTTAAATGGGTATTTTAGAGGATATAGACAAGGATATATCTATAGGTTTATGTTTAATATCTAGAAAATAGAAGAGAACATGAACACCTTCATAATGGAGCATGGAATGCTCATTATAATTATTAATCACAAGAATAGTATCATGAATCTCTTTGGTCTGGAGTCTACGAAATGGATAATGAGTGGGGGAAATCATTTAGGCTCTAATTGAACAAAAAACCTATCACTTTGCCCAAAAATCGGATGCCCTATATATAGAAATAATTTTGCAACAGCTATAAAATGGGCAAAATAACGGATCTGTCTATAGAATTGAGCTGACCTTTGATAAGATCGAATAATTCCATAATTAGGCAGTTAGCTCGCTAGACTGTTTTGGCCAACTTCGATCCTATTGAGTGGAATCTTCGATACTATCGAGTCCCATCACCGACCTGTTGATAGGATTGAGATCCTATCGAAAATGGCTAGAGTTCTGCTGTTTTGGGCTATGTGTTTTATAGTAGCTCTAAACCTCTAAAGCCTGATAGGTATGATCAAACAAGAGTTTACCCATTGGAGAATTGATCATCTAAATGTTAGGTTGTTTTGGACCTAAAAAGATCTATGGTTAGGGTTACCAAGGCACCTCAATTTACCTGTTTCTTCACTCCTTGATGCTTCAAGTCTTCATGCGTCTTCGGTCTTCAGCTTCTAAGGGCTCAACCGGCTCGTTGACACACCGATACGCATGATTGACAAACAAGTCCGCTAACAGGTTGGGCTGTGGAGCAAAATGGAAGTTGTGTATCCCTCTTGGTGTTAGGTTTGCTAAATTCTTTGTCCTTATTAACGGGTCTCCCTTTGGTTTCTTTAAGGCTTCTAGAGGTTTCTGTCAAGGCGATCCTCTTTCCCCCTTTCTATTTGTGTGAGTGTTGGAAGCCCTTAGCAAAATCCTTAGTATGGGACAATATATGGGCTTGTTGGAAGGTTTCAAGATCGTTAATGTTGTTTGTCCTATTTCTCACCTCCAATTTGCAGAGGACATGCTAATCTTTTACAAAGTGGTCGAGTTGATGGTGGGCAATTTACAGAAGATCATTAGATGTTTTGAGGTTGTTTCAGGTTTAAAGGCAACCTTTGTAAGAGTAAAATTCTGGGATTCATATGGTGGTGGGGGAGTTGTCTCGATGGTTGTGATTTTCGGCTACGAATTAGGGTCCTTTCCTTCATCTTATCTCGGTCTTTTTCTCTGTGTTGGTAAGCCCGCCAAACATCTTTGGGATGTAATGCTAGAAAGAATGGAGAGGAAGCTCTCACCTTAGAAAGGTTGATTCCTCTCTTTGGGTGGCAGAATTACATTGATTAAGTCTGCGTTATTGAACCTTACCCTTTATTTTATGTCCTTGTTCCATTATCCTAAGTCGGTTCTTCTTAGAATCAATAGGCTTCATAAGGAGTCTTTGGTGAGGTGGGGTGTCTAAAGGGAAGTTCCATCAGTTGGATTGGGGGGAGGTTTGCAAGCCAATCAAGGAGGTTTGTGTGGGCATCAAGTTGTTAGAGGATGTCAATTCCGCTATGCTAAGTAAGTGTGTGTGGAGATTTGGGGTAGAGGAAGGGAAGTCTTTAGAGGTCCGTCATTGCTAGAAAACATGGAGTTTCCTTGCATCATGAGGCTATGCACGGTTGAGAATATCTCGATTGCCAAGTGTGTTTTTTTAATTTTTGGGTGAAGGCGGTGTGTGGCTTCCCTCTTGTTAGTGCAATTTGTCGGATGACAAAATTGATGAGATGGCATGGCTTTTATCTCATCTAGGTGGTCTTTGCCCCACCCTGGGTGTGAAAGATTCGTTGATCTGGTTAAGAGATAAGTCAGGGGGTTTTTCAGTCAAATCCTTCCTAGACATGGTATCCCAACCTACATCTGAAGCAAGTGGTAGTCACACGGGTAACACCACCCCCTTCCCCCAGAATAATAATAAAAATAACAATAAAAATAAAAATGGCCACTTTTGCTGGCTCACTAGAAGAAATAGGGTGTTCAACATCATTAACCTGTAAAAGAGGGCAATGGTATTGCCAAATGTCTGTCTTCCCTACTTGAAGGACAAGGAATCGATAGAGCATATTTTCATCCATTGTCCTTTTGCTAAGGGGGTGTGGGATGGCATTCTTTTAGTTTTAAGGTTCCGTGGGTTATACCGAACTCAGTGGAGGGGATTTTTCTCTTGTGGCACGAAAGGGGTCCCTGGTCCAAAGACAGGTTGAAATGGCGGCTTGCCCTGCTTATAGGTCTCTGGTCCCTTTGGGGTAGAGGAATAACCTGATGCTTTAGAAACTGCAACGGTTCCATATTTGATATTGTTAGGAAGGTTCTCTTGTTGCTCAAGGAATGAGACACCTGAGCTTTTTGGGTGTTGGCTTGTCCAGCTTTTGCTTTTGATTTTGTTTTTGCTTGCTGTTTCTAGCCTTTTGGCTTCCTTGGTAAAATTATTATTTCTCGAAAAAAAAAAAAACTGACAAACATAAAAGATTGACTGCCGGAGCCTTCGCGGTGCTTTTTTTCTTTTCTAGGTAGGTCGGTCAGGCTCGGTGTGGGTTTGGTAATCTGCTCATAGGCGGCCTAGTAATCTCATTTCTGTCACAGGCTGGGTTTTGAGCCCTGTCTGGTAAACAGGTCAGGCTAGGGTGGACTCAGACCTGACCCAAACCCAAACTGCTGCCACACCTACAAATATTCAAGAATACATATATGCATGAATACACTTATGCATAGATCGGTATGTACAAATGTATCATCCACGTCTGTTGAACAGGAGAACCACTTCTCCCTCTCTTTTTTTTTCTTTTCTTTTTTTTTTTTTCTTTTTCTTTTTAGTTTCTACTATTCTCTTGGATTAATCTTGATTTGGTTGTATACATTTTGATTAGGAAGTAGGTCTAAACTTAACCTAACCATGGCCATACCTACAAATCTACATGCATATGAATGCACATACGCACGCGTACAAATTTGACCCATAAAATATCTTAAGCATCTTCTGAACAGGATTACATCTTCCATATATGTTAGTTTCTAGTGTTCTCTTGGATTAATTGTGTTTTTGTTGAGTTCATTTAAATTATCGAGTGGGTATGAACTTTGCCTAATCATAGCCAAACAAGCGGGTCTGAGCTTTACATGTCACTGAGTCCAGAGAGAACTAGAACCAACATTAGTTTGATAAACTCACATATAATCTCTACTATATATATGACACCCGTAGGTCTTGAGCATCTTTGCCTCCACAATTAGTTTTCCTGGACAGAACCTTGGCTATTTTAAGGACATGGTAAGACATTTGAAGTAAAGTTAAAGGGTATTCAAGGAAGTTGAAAATGTGGCTGGTGTTCATTGAACAGTGTAGATTTCACGATGGGCATTCCTCCAGAATGTTCAAAATGGACTTCAGCAGTCTTCCGTGCACGGATGGCTTCAAGGCAGGTATTGGGGGAATACGATGTGGAGGGTGGTAGTTATGTTCTGTGGTCCTGTCCCTCATTGCAATCAGCCAAAACCGGAGGCTTTTGGTCTGAGAGAAGCTCTTCGAGTCTTACTGTCCCACAAGATCAGGACGATGGTGGGTGAATGCCATGCATCTCAAGTATTCAGGTGGATCACAGTCGACAAAGAGCCATGGCCCCTGCACTATATTCCTTTTTTTATATTAGATTTGCACATGTAGTTGTCAATTGATGCATCTCACGGCTTGATATATGTAATGCTTCTAGTTTCAGTGAGAACTCTGTTCTGTTTATTTATATAAAAAAATGATGGATGTGTGGTGGTTTTTAATGAGGAAAACTGACTTAGCCAAAGTTCATTGCAGACGAAGAGGACCGGATTATAATTACTGCCCATGCAGTCCATGGAAACAAATGGGCCGTGATTGCAAGACTACTAGAAGGGAGGACGGACAATGCCATAAAGAACCACTGGAATTCCACTCTGAGGCGGAGGTGCATTGAAATTGACAGGTCGACGGCCACATCTTGTAATGTGTTGGAAGATCACAGCATAGAGAAAACCAAAGGATCTTCAGATGAAACTCTGTCGAATGGGGATGGCAATTCCTTCAAGTCCTTGGAAGGAAAAGATGTTGTTAGCTCCCTGGAGAACACATCTGACCGCTCTGAAGACAAGGTTTGGATGGAAGATGATCATCCCAGGATGGAAGCAAGAGATCCACCTACCCTCGTTCGGCCAATGGCAAGAGTAAGTGCATTTAGCCCATACAATCGAACAGATGGAGCAAACTTCTCTATATTGTCAAGACCCAGTCCAATCCATGGGCCTTTGATCCAAGCCTCCAAACCTAATGTTGGCACCTGCAAATCAGACAGTGTTTACAGTGAGACCCAGGTGCCATCCCGATGTGGGCATGGTTGCTGTGGTGGGACCAAAACCGGGGGCCATTCTCGAAGGTCTTTGTTGGGGCCAGAGTTTGTTGAGTTTGTGGGGCCTCCGCCCATCTCAAATCATGAGCTGGCCTCAATAGTCACAGATTTAGGTAATATTGCTTGGCTCAAGAGTGGTTTGGAAATAATGGCACCATGGCACAGATGACAAGGGCCTCAGCGACAACCGGCATATAAAGGCAACACTGGCAGTGATCATTTACAATTCGAAGATGGCAGAAACCCGTTAGTTTGCATGATGACAGAAGTGATGTCGACTCAGATGGTCCACCAGCCATCTAGGCTACCATCTAAACTCGAAGGATTGATTTGAGCATCTGGAGAGGCACTCAAATCATAGAGACTTGCTGTGTTTTTTTATGGAAACCAGAAATACTTGTGTTGAAGATGAAACATCCCTGAGTTGCAGTGGGATCGGCAGAGATTGACTTTGCATGGAGAGGATTGGTGGCGCCTGTACTGAATTCGCTAATGAAGCGATTTCTTTGGTAGGTGGAGGACCAAGGTCAGGATTTTTCTAGATTACTATTTTATTTTTCATTTCAAGAAATCTGTGGATCTAAAAACTTTCTATTGCTCTTCGGTACCCATTGTGCAAGTCTTGAGATATATTTCCTGGAGTTGTTCTTCTCATGGTCAGCTAAGGGTGTGTTTGGATGCTAAATTGAAATGGATTGCATTCAACTCCAGTCGATAGAGAGGAAATGACCAATGTGTGGGAAGCATTACTTCCATCCATAAAAGGGCTAGGCCATGGTTACCATTACGATGATTCCACTTGCAACCTGAAATGCATGGAATTGCAATCTGGGGTTTGGCTGTCAACATAAATCAGAATGGTGCTGAGCCCACTTTGGTCGTTACCACTTCAGGGAAGTGATTTACCCAAAGGGAGATGATAAGGTAGAGCTGGAAGAACTAGAATATGGTGGAGCCATCTAGATAGCTACACATGGCAGGGTGTTGTGTTAATCAGGACTGTCCATATATTGACCTCATTATAGACAGCCGATGTTTCAAAAATCACACTTAGGAGACGACTGTAGCCATCACTTTCTTCCTTCTCGACCACTTTGTGTCGACCATTAACAGTTCTTTCCTTTTCTACTGTTGTTTTGAAGGCAACTTGTCAGATGGCTAAGATTATCCAATCTGTTTATCTTGGCTGTTTTCCATCCATATTAGGGCCCATGTCCTATAATGAGTAGTTCTTTGGGCACTACCGTATCATTCCGTTACCTTAATTCAATTAATGAAGCATCCAAACATGCCCTACCTCAAATGAGATTCTAGAGTTCTACTCACATTCATATGAGATAACTGTGACTTCACCAAAATGAAGCTTACTTTGTTGGGTATACAAGTACCTAAATTGAAACATCCAAAATACTTGCGGTATACATTATACTGGGAAGATTCTCATCTCTAACTAATGTCCATTTTTTTGTTGAATTCAAACCATTGATTGCTTCTCATTTCAGCCGTCCATAAGATGCATACACATTGGCTAGCTGAGATAATCAATCGTCTTTTTGTAGGTTTGACCCATCTAAGTGTAGCCAGCAATTTGGACCGTTTAATTCGAGGCGCATGTGCCATGTGTATGAATCATAACACAACCACACTGTCCAAATACTCCAAACCAGTGCTCCCTGTCCGCCGTGCATGTGGTTGTAATTAGCATAGTAACACTCACATACGTGTGTACTATGTACATGTTGACATTAATGGCTCCACTGAATCCACTGGTGTGGCCCACATAGTGAATGGATTGAATTGATTTTCATCACAGCCTTTAAAGACAAACCCCATTCACATGTATGGTTTATGTTAAGAAAACCTAACGCATGTCTTAAAAAGTCCAAAAAGTGGGGCCGTGGTTAGATCTTCTAGATGGCTGATCTGTAGCCTCCCACCATGGCTGGACCATGCCCCAAGAGTCCCTCCATTGGAAGATCCTGGTGACCAACAACCTCTTTCGGTTGAATTTAGACATGCTGTCTCTAACTTTCTATTGTGTAGGCCACAAATTGAAAGGTTGCAATTATCCAGCTGAGGATATTTTTGGGGCATATCCGTGATGGAAGTCAATAGGTAAGTGGACTAGATTATCAACTCTTGGGCCCACTTTGTTAGAGTACGAAGATTTGCATATGTTTGGCAAAACTGACAAATGACGCTATACCCTTATGATCCCCAGTAGTTTTAGGGTCTATCAGTCCTAGAGCTCTTGCCTGCTAGTTGTGTTCTTAACATTTGGTATCAGATCCAGTACCATATCCTTTCTCTTTTAAACTCCCATATGGGGGCAACCTATGGAAAGGTAACCTAGGCTAGAGTGAAAGTCTCCATAAGGTGGAAAATGATACGAGGACATGGACACCACAAGGCAGGTACCTCGGCTCTTGGGGGAAGCCATGGAAAGGGCAACTTGGCCCTGAGTAAAAGCCGTCACAAGGTGAAAAGGGCTACTTGGACATAGGCTCGAGTGAGTGCTGCCATAGAGTGGGCCACCATAGACTCAATAATGTTATGTTCCAATCCCCATTGGCTCAAGGGCCTAACTTTATGCGTTCCCTTAGTCTTCATTCATCTTCACAACATACTCCCGTAGATGTGCATGCGTGTAATCTAGATGTCCTTGGGGTTGCTTTTGTTTCTCCATAATATATGTGGTGGGTCAATGAATCGATCCAAGCTGTTCATGTAACTATACCAATAATGGATGGACTATGTTCACACCTATTAGACAATCCCATCCATATGTTTGCTTCAATTCCTGGTACTAAATCTTGACCATAAACTATATATGTTCATCCGTCTCTTTGGACCCCACTAAGATGGTTAGGATCTCACAATTTTTCCAGTCGCAGCAAACGAACTACATGGAAGGTCCCGATCTATACATCACCATGTCACATGCTGGTTCTACCAAGGTCTGCCATGTCGCCTGCGTTTAAGGCTAGTTTGCTGGGAGCAAAATTTTAGCCCACACGCACGCAACGGTGGTTTTTTACCACGATGGGTACTCGAACCTATGACCTGGACAACTTAAACTAAGGTTACATTCATCCCATTAAGCTGTTTTGGGTTAGTTATGGTCTTGTTTATCCAAATATGTTGTGTTGGACTAGTTATTCTCATGTTGTTAGTGCTTGAAATAGAGGAGAAAGTATTTAATACCTTAGCATATGTTGTTTATCCTATGGTGCTTGAAAAATATATGATTGCATAAATGGTACATGAGGAATGATTCAAGATGCCCAATAGCTCATGCAAAATATGCACTGGACACATGTGACAAATGCAATATATGAAGAGCAGTAGAGGTTAATGTGACAAATAAGCCACATGAAGCACACCAAAGTTACATGTGACACATTTGCAATGCTTGAAGATTAATGACAATATTTCTAGCACATGTGCATGTGTGGCACACATGGCAGAAGTGTACTAAAAAGGTAGTCCTTAATGTAATAGCAACATAAGCCATGTACTCATCAAAAAGTTTGGAAAAGCTATCATAGATAACTTTCGGTGCTACCAAATAACCTCTTGTTAGTAAGGGACATGTTTGACATACTCTGTCCAGGCAGGGGCTATGCGAAGCCTACTGTGATGTATGTGTTTTATATATGTTGTTCATCTATTTAAATAGATCATTTTAAGGCATGAGCCTAGAAAGGAGGTAGATTGAAGGCTCAAGTGGACCATAAAATGGGGGGATTAATTGCCCACCACTAAAAACTTCTTAAGAACACCGAAAGTTTCGATCAAAATAATATTTGTGTTTTCCAGTCATCCAAGTGTCCGTGACCTTATTAATAGGTTGGATGGCCAATAAACATCATGGTGGTTTCCTAATGTGAGCATCATTATTACTACTATGTCCTATGGTGTAGTCCACTTGAACCTTGGATCTACCTCCTTTTGGAGCCTATGCTCTAAAATGATCCATCAAAATGGATGGATGGCATAGGAAAAAAAAAAAAAAACAATGTATATTATGGTGGGCCCCACAAAGCTCCTAGCCAAGGGCAGGATGCAATCCACATCCATTGAGGGCTCATTTGGGGGGTTTAAATAGAGGTACGTGAGACACGGAATTGGAGGTAAATGAATTGGCAATAAATGAATTAGTCAATTGTGTTTGGATGAGAGTAAATGAAATGCATTTTTTATCCAGACATTCCATTTGGACCAAAGTAAATGAGAGGAATTGAGATGCATTGGAATTTTTTAATATATTCACAAAAACATAGCTGATGTTTCAAATTAGCTTTAATATTTCAATTTAGTGTACATATGTAATTATTGACAAAATGATTGTAATAGTTCATTAAAGTATATACTTTAGTTAAAATTTAAAAATTTTGAGCTCCAGGTAAGCCACAAACATAAGGATCATAAACAAACAACTTGCATGTTTTTAAATCATCCATTTAGATGGTCAACCTTTGGACAATTTAAGTTATGTACCAGTAATTGAATTGTTTCATAGTATCATTAGTGTTCCACATGTATAGTGGACATGTACCTAACAATGCCTTTGTTTACTCATGTAACCGTCGAAGGGAGCCACAAAAAAAAAAAAAAAAAGTCATTTCACCCTATTTATTTAACCATCCCTTGTCTAATAAAGGATTTGGACGATTTCATTTATAGGCCTATTTCCTCCCAATGCATTTCATTTTCATGCATTTATTCTCCATTTCTCTCATTTACCTCCATCCAAACGACCCGGTGATTATTCATTTAAGGTACATTTTACTGACTCATGCAACCCTAATTTTGAATGGAGTATAAGCCCATTTAATTTCTCCATTGAATTTTGACCGTTGATTCTATTATTTTCTAAGCATCATTTCACGTTAGTATAATCCAATCTCTATGAATTTCAGCCTATGGCCCAACCAAAAGAGGCCCTTCGATTTGGAAGATCAAGATTGCCCACACATGCATGCAACGTTTACGATGAATGAATCACCACCGTTCGTAATAATAACGCCAGCGGACTAGCTCTCCAATGCAGAATACTCGGATAACCCGTGACCGTTTAAATTCAAAGTCCACAGGAGTGAAAGACTTTCAAGCATTGATCTGCCCTTACACGTGGGTACGTCACCGCATTTCACGAGGCTGGTGCCACGTGGCGCTGATCTGTCGGCATCACGGGCAGCATCTGAGGTTGGTGGGCCCTCCTAAATGGACGGTGATCACATTGCCTCATGGGGTGGTGGCCTGACAGAGTACCCACACATTGACGGTCGGATCGAGCCCGAGTTGGCCAATCAGCCCAGTGGGCCATTTGCTTCGTTTGGTAACCAAACACACATGGTAGATTGGTTGATAGACCCAAACCCAACGATTGGGACCGTACGTTGGGTAATGATGCCATAGGAACAGAAGAATGGAATCCATACACGTGGCAGAGACTGAGTGGGCCGCACTTGTATTTGTTATTTATCAATGGCTAAATATTATTTTCTACAATGTGGCCCACTTAATGAATGGATGAGGCTGATTTTTTTATAAGGTGTCCCTCACAGTGGGGCGAACCTATTGGAAGGGTTGGATCTCACACGAACATAAAAGGATGGAAGTTATGAGTGGACCATAAATTTTAGTGACTTGATAACTTCTCTTTATATATTATTTTGGAATTTTTACTTTTTACTACAAAATTCCTTCAGACTTTCAATTGTATATAACGATGCCTCTAAAAATCCGAAACACCGATGCCTTTTGAGCCATAAATTACCAAATTATCCTCATTTTTTTTTTTCAAATTAAAATAATAAAGTAGAGAATTGTGGGCCTTTATTTTATGTGTATAACATCCCATCTGCCCATCAGATTAATTTGTTATGAAGATTAGACAAATAAAACTTCTGACAGATCCAACCAGAAGGTGGGCCACACTATAAAATATTTAATATGCACTGCCCATAAACTTCTAAATTCACACATATAACCCTTCTGATGATTCTTTCAACCCGATTTTTATAGGTAGAGTGATCATTACGGTGGGCCCCACGACTCTAGACTTTATAATCTTTTGAAAGAAAAAAATTTATATGGGGGTACTTTTGTAATTTCATCTTAGAGACATTGTTTGATAAAATTCAAATTTTGAAGGAATTTTGTGGTAAAAATGCCTACTAATTCTATTTAAAATATTAAAAATTACTATAACTCATCCGAATTTTAACTATTTCTGGGTTTGGAGTTAAGTGAGTTTTCAACTATTTTTCAACGGCTTTGACAGCGCGTCGATCTGGAAAGGGATTTCAATGCAATAAGTCTGTCTGGCCTGAATGCGGAGGTGGGCCATGCCTCAAAAAATCTCTTTGATAGCATAATCCAACCACTCAAGAATAGAAATAGAAAAGTGAATAGACGGCCCATGTGGAAGGAATTTTGGCAGATGATCTTTATCCATGAGTCTATTTCAACTGAACAATGGTCCCACTTACTGAAGAATGGGCCCCACTTGTCAGAACTAAAACATACAAGGTGCAAGCTTAATATACTACTTACGAGTAAAAAGATAGAAAAGTACTTTTGGTTTTCAACATTACATAAGTATCTATTTCTAAGTTTGTTTGTTCCACTGTTAATATCCACCATCTATCATGTGGCCCCAATCTTTAATGTGCACCATCTATTATCTTAAGCTCACCTTGGCCCTGTCTTTAATGTGAACCGTCCATTACGTAGGGTCTATCTTCAATGTGCACCATTTACTTTGCAAGGACCACCTTCAATGTGGGCTATCCATCATGTGGGTCCAATCTTGGATGTGGGTTATGCATCATGCAGGTCCAACCTTGAATGTAAATCATCCATCATGCAAAGCCTGCCTTATATGTAGGTCATTCATCATTAGAGACTGACCTTCGATGTGAAGTTTCCTCATATGGGGTCCACCTTAATATGGGTCATTTATAGTATGAGCCCCACCTTCATTGTAGGTTGTCTATCATGCAAGGCTAAAAAGTTTTACCAATGTTTCCTGTTAGAGCTAGGCATTGAGTTGAGTCAGGCCGAGTTAGGGCTGACCCGACTCGATTCGGTTTTGAAATAGGCCTGACCCAAACTCGACTTGACTCGGTATCGAGTCCAACATACCTAAACCGATCCGAATCCGGATATGGCCCGCACTAATCAAGTCCGAGTCCGACCTGGTAAAAAGTACCAACTTGGATTGAGTTGGCACCGATTTGGATTGAGAGAGAGAGAGAGAGCCACCCACATTCCCAAACCTAGCAAATTCCTAATCCATGCCCAGATCGACACCAATATGCAATGGGCCCCAACACCGCTGTGCCCAATTGGAGCTCTCCTTCAGGATCCCGAACGAGCTCGATCTCACCTCTGACCCCATTGATGTAACAATTGCAGAAAGTTTCGAAGAGATCGGCTCGGAAGACGATCTCTTCTGACGTACATGGACAAATTTGGGTCGGGCACAGACGGTTGCCCAAGTCGAGTCTGACCGGATTGAGTTTCAGGTCGAGTCGGGTCAAGTTACTAGGTAACTCGAATGCGAGCCGGTATGAGTTTGGATTGGGAAAAGCCTACTCAGTTCAGGTCAAGTCGGATCAGAACCGAGTCGGACGGGTCGAGTTAGTGGATCAAGTCGTCCCGCACCGCCCTCTATTTTCTGTTGTCCAACTGACATTTGTATCGGTTTATTTTTTGTAAATGACCGATGCCTTAAAATGAGCTGGAAAAACGAGCGGAAAGAACGGACAACAGCTGGACAGCGTGGATATACAAAGCATACATTTCAAGCTGTTGCCCATGGTCAGGGGCCCACCACATGGCTGGATCAGGGTCCCAGCTAAGTCACGTCCCCACCTGGGGGTTTAAACCTGCCACCGTCGAATGGCACCCTATCAAAACACCCTCTCTGATAATAACAAGTACACTGCGAAAATGGAGTGGTCCATATGGAACCTTCTAGAGAAATGTCACTGTCCGCCGTGGCTTGAAAGTTCTGTGCATCTCAAACACGTGTGACGACCAGGACCAATGATCTGACGGGTCACCATGTAGCTCAGGGGCTCTGTGATGCCCACCGTGGTGTATGTATTTTATCCTAGCCGTTCATCTATTTGGCCAGATCATTTTAGAGTATGATCCCAACAATGAAGCAGATCCACGGCTCAGGTGGACCACATAGTGCGGATTAAATGCATCACGGCCCTTGAAAAGTTTCAATGGTGGGTGTCATTATCACCATTGTTTGGTGGGATTCACCTGACCCTTGACCTACCTCCATTTCCGTCTCGTGCCTGGCGTGGACGAAACACATACATTACGGTTAGTCTCTATCTGTTTGGGCCCACAGAGATGTTTGTGACGAATCCACTCCGTCCATCTCTTTTAAAAGACTACAATAGGATAAGAGCCAGAAATTCAGGAAAATTCAAAACTTAAGTTGAAATATCCACCGTTGAAACCTTTCTTGAGCTGACCATAATATTTATATGCTATCCAAACCGTTCATAGGGTTATTATCACTCAAATAATTCCGTCACCCTATTGTGGTCTTTTGGGACAGAGTGGATTTGTCAGGAATATCTCTGTGGGGCCCACACAGCCCTGGCCTCCTTTTTTACAGTGACATAAATTTCTTGTAAATATCATGGCGGGCCCACCTAGTTTTTGATAGGCAGTGGATTGCATCACGAGTGATGGGTGAGGTCACAGTGAAAAGTAAATATTTTCACGCTTCTCAATGCAGATTTCACAGTGACAGGTGTCGCTGCTGGCCGGTGATGGGAAAGCTTTGTGGGCCCTACCTCAATGGAAGTAGATTTTATATATCAGGTGGACCACACTAGAGGAAACATTAGTGATTAATCACCTTCGTTAAAACCTTCCCGAAGGCCACAAAAATTCTAGATCTAGCAAATTTTTTTGTTTTTCCTTTTTGCAAATTGTTTGAGTTAATGGTTGGATGGCAAATAATTATTATAGTGGGCCTTAAAAGCGAGCATTAAATCACTACTGTTTACTATGATATAGCACCTGTGACCTGGATATATAATATTTGTTTGCTCATGTCCTAAATTGGTCTAGAAAAATGAATGAACGGGTACATAAAACATATACGATTATGGCAGGGCTCATGGAACACCAACCAATACCCCCACCACTTTTAAGAGGGTCACTATCATCTTAGTCCCTCGATGTGGCTAAGGGCATGTTTGGTCCGCAGCACTAAATGGTATGAAATTGTATTAAATGGGATTAACACTATCATCACACAATGATTATACGATTAAGCAAAATCTCTTGGCTTACTTTTACATGTATATAACTACAACGTCATCTATAAATGATGTTGATGCAAAAAATTGGTTAGCATTTTCTAGGCCCATGAACCTGCATAAAGAGCTTGTTAGGACTTATGCCACTGCTTCTCCTCACCTATATATGAGTTTCAACGGTGAAAGGTACATATAATTTTTAGCCCTATACCTTCGACATCCAACTAGACTCAGATTCTTGACTTTCACATCGGAGGATCCCCGGCTTGAACCAAGGCCTTCTTAGTTTGTTCTTTGTGCAGGTTCACAAGTCAGAGAGGGCTGATCAGATTTCTGCATCAACACATAATATTTGTCCAAATTTTGAATTTCTACATTAATAGGAGGCCCATGTGTAATGAATTTCAAAATCCACGGTAGACTAAATGCAATTCCAACGTACTTAATCCTAAACCTTTCCTTCTTACCCCAAACTTTGGATGGAATTTGCACAAAAGTACAAGTACGTGTAATTCCATTTAAGTCCACATAATCTTATATGTACAGACGATGCTTTTTCATCTGCACATCATTACTAAATAAGATAGGTGTTGGGTGTTGGCATTGTTGGATATAATCCTCTCCATTGATTGTATAGCTGCCAGAGTCTGAACCCTTTGCTTTTGAGATATGGGCCATGGTGAGACCCACAGGGACTAAATTACAATCCCAACACCACATTGGTTTGGCTACTCAAATCTCTGCTTAATGGGGGATTTGTTTCCTTTGACTGGACGGTCAGAATATTTCTCATCTCCACCGTCCAATAAATTTCCACGGAACCATTGTTTGGATAGCATCAATTTGGAAACGGATGGGCTACTCTCCCTGCCACCAGCCAATGGTTGGTGGTCGGTGCTCTGTGGGTCCCATCATGATGTATGTGTTTCATCCATGCTGTCCATCTATTTTTCGAGATCATTTTATTATATGATACCAAAAATGAGGTATATCCCAATTTCAAGTGGACCACATTACAGGAAATGGCTTTAAATGAACGTCAACCATTAAAAACTTTTGGGGGGCCATAAAAGTTTTGGATCAAGCTTATCTTTGCTTTTTACCTTCATCTGGGTCTGTATGACCTAATCAGCAGATTGGATGTCAAATAAGGAGGATTTTAATGGTGGATATCCAATCACTTGTTTTTCTATGGTGTGGTCCACCTGAGATTTATATCCCTTTCATTTTTTGAATCAAGCCCTAAAATGAACTATAAAATGGATGAACGGAATAGATGAAACACATACATCATGTTGGCCCCACAGAGCACCGACCATCAGCCATTGGCTGGTGGCAGGGCGGTATGCGGTAGCCAATCCGTTTCCCATCAATTTCCACAATTTAAAAAAGGCTGGTGGTTTATCATTCTTACATCCGGCACTGGTGCGCAGCTATGCAGACCGTCTTGATTGTGGGTGGTCCCATTGCCAATGGATCCTGTTTCTAAAATTACACTGATCAAGATATCCTGGCCATCCAATTAATTACTATCAAATAGATGGTTAAAAGTAAAAAGTGAGTGGTCCAAATTCGAAAGGAAAAAATCAGATGGTTGTTGTCATCTTCTCGGTAAGATTTTTGTTCTACTCCATTGGTTCATCGATTTGGACACTCCCAAATACGGTACAACCATCCTAGGTGTACGGTTAAAGGGTCACCGGCCTTTTTAAAACTGTGTTGAACTAACACAAAATTCTCTCCAGTTTATCATGCACTTTACATATTTCCACAGGTGTACGGTTGAGGAGTCATTTGTGCAAAATGACACAGGAGTATGGCCCATTTATCATGTGGATGTGGATTGCCCGGAGACCGGGTCACCAGGAATATCCCTGGTAACCCGAGTCTGTGGGCCCTACCATGATTTATCTATTTTTTCTGGCTAGATCATTTGTTTTGAAGTCATTTCAAGGCAAGAGCTAAAAAATTGAGGCAAATCCAATGCTCAAGTGAACCACACCACAAGTAGCAGCGAAGATTTGGTACTATACCATTTAGATGCAGAACAAATAATCATTTGCTTTAAAAGATCAAATTAATAGATCACGGTGAATTAATCTTTTTATCTCATGTCTCAGGCCCCACATCGCATGGGTTAAGACCTTGGCCGAACTCTCCTCGTAGGCCCAAATCACATGCGTACCGCTTCGCACGAGCCACCCGCCTCACATGAGTGGAGCTGCTTCACATGAGTCGCCTACTCTGAGTGTGTCCTCACATCCCACAGGCTACCTCACTTGAGCCAGTGTAAAAAAGCCCCTGCATTTATCACATTCGGTGAGGAGTATCAAACACAAAACATTAAAAGTAGATTGAATGAAAAATAAACATTGCGTGAGGGCGTAATAAGGATTAAACAGGGGTATTACAATCTCACTTTATCTCGTGCTGTGGTCCAATCCAACTTTGGATCTATCTTATTTTCGGACAAAAATGGTCAGATGACATGGATATAACAGATAAATCTTGGAAGGCCCCACAGGCCTAGGGAAATCCCTGGCGACGAGGGTATCCTTTATCATGCATCTAAGGTGGGACCCATGATTTAGTCCGTTCAATTTGAATAACTTTTCTATGATACTCTGGTGGAGTGTGATGGATGATGCACAGGCACTTAGAAATCACCGAGAGATCATGCTGGTGACACATCATAATTCAAATTAAAAAGTTTATATCATGTGTACAATTTAGATGTATTATGAACTAAAAAATATGCATATTTGATTATATGACTTTAAGATTATTAGGCATTTTTTATACCACCTAAAAAAAAAAATGGATTACCCTACTTATAAAACGAGTGTCCACGAATCAGCAGTTAGGATTGTTCAACCACTCTGAATTTTGGATTGTAACTTAGTGACTTTAGGATTCGAATTTAGCCCATCTAACATGAGTTGGTATATGTTATGTGGACCATTGTCGAGTGCCTGTGCATCAAGTGTCATATGCAGCCAGAGTATCAAATAAATCTCCTTACTTTTATGATATTTGCACAATTGCCCAGGCAATGTTCTGGTCAGAAAAGCCATTTCAACCTTCTTTGCTGTAAAGATGAGGATCCAATTCGGACATTTTCACGTGAGGAGCGTATTCGGTTGGACGCGGCTTGGGTCATACCCAGCCTGCTCCGAGCTCGGCACAGATAGGGATCTGAGGGGCCCATTATCCCCACCGTTCATCTATTTTTCCATATCATTTTAGGGTATAAGCCTGAAAAATAAGCACATCCAATGCTTAAAGTGGACCACATAGTGGGGATTAGACAACTACTGTCCGAAAAAATTTGGAGGCACTTTTGGATCCTTTCATCCAGCCGCGGATTTCCTGGGAAAGCCTTTCCCAAAAAGTTCCTGCGCTGAAAACCTAAATGGGGCTATCGTGATGTTTGTGAGAAACTAACTTGTCTATTCATCTTGTGAGATCATTTTATACTAAAAGTAAAAAAGATCTGTTGGAGAAAAATATGATAAGTCCATAGACCCGGTTATGAAATGGACCAACTCTACTGACACTGCCCGAGGATCTGGGGCAACAAGTCGGACCGAGACAAGACGAAGCGTAAATGAGAGACTTAGCTCGGATTATAGGAAATAAATCCCGACCGAGAGTTAAAGGTTCAAGACCTATAGGCAAAATATATAAAATGCATAAAGTTGACTCGGTTAACGAGGCAGCAACATCTAAAGAGATTGATTAAGACCCGAATGGTAGAAGTCACTTGACCGACCATAAAACCATCCTATATTAGGTCGGTTATAGCGTCCGCTATCGGATTAAGAAAGGGTATCGGTTACGGATCGACTCCGTTTCATCCGACAGAAGGTAAAAAGCTTCACCCTTGCAGTCATCCGAGACTCATTTACTATCAAAGTCGGTTATGGCCGAGCTGAGCAAGGAAGAGACGGTGTAAACCTAAAATACCGTCCCGAAAATTCAGTATAAGGATCTCCGATCCTGAGAATCTCAGGATCGGATGAAATCCGTAAACAAATCAAATCAAATCTCCTAAGAATTGGGAAGAGAATCCCTGCATGTCGGGACCTCTCACTCCTATAAAAGAAGAAAGTCTCCAGGATCAAAGGTACGCAAAAAACACCTCAAAAAGACCTTCTTTCTTGTCCAGTAACTAACTTAAGCATCGAAGGTTCCCCGGCTCTAGCCAGGGTCCCCTTTTCTTGTGCAGGTGGTGACGAAGAAGGAGGTGAATCAGGTTTTTTGCATCAACAAGATCCAAGACTCAGGTAGGCAACATTAAAGTTAAAGTTGGGTGGGGAAACTCTTGGCATTGAAACGCGTTCTAATGGCGAGAACTAGAAGAACGGTTCAAGAAGAGCCAAATAAGGCCGCTGTCACTGGACCACCAGGTGCGAGCGTGGCCCAAGGAGCTCGGGATCAACCCGACAACCGTCAGGATTCCGCTGCTCGTCTAGCAGCCTCTGATGCGACAAGAAATACTCAGCGGAATTAAGGCAATGAGCGATTGGATAAAGAGGTCCAGGAACTCAGATCCGACATAAACATCATGAAACAAATGTTGGAGCAGATGTATTGGTAGCAAGTTCAGCCCCATGGTCAGGCGACGAACGTCCCACGACAAGTCGTCGACCCTGAGCCTATCGCTCCACAATTAGTCCCTCAGCGAAGTCAGCCCCACGGTTCGTCCGAGCCAGCGCCTGCTCATTTTGTGATAGTCGTGCTGCCCCTCACTGATCTCCGACACGAGATAGATTGGCGGAGGTGCAGCTGGCCTCCGGTTAAGGGAATGACAGAAAGCGACGAGCCTTGGAAAGCTGACTTACAAGACTTCAAGAGAGAAGTGCGGGAAGAGATTACGGACATGAAGCAGAGTCGGGATGCACATTAAACCAGGCCCAAAATAAAGGCATCCTCGTTTGTGGAGGAAGTAATGCAGGCTCGGCTACTAGAACGGTTTCATCTTCCACAGATTACACCTTTCACAGGTAAAATCGACCCAAGTGAACACATCGAATACTTTCAAACATACATGGAATTGCATGATGTCTCGGATGCCGTGATGTGCCGAGCTTTTTCCCTCACCTTATCTGACGTAGCTCGACTTTGGTTCAAACAGCTAAAATCAAAGTCCATTAGCTCGTTTGCGGAGCTCAGTAATGCATTCCTCACCAACTTCATTAGTGGAAAAAAGAAGTTGAAGCCCCCAGCGCATCTGAACAACATAGTTTAGAAGGAGGGAGAGCTACTGAAAGACTACATCAAGCGATTTGAGTCGCTCCAAGTTCGGAAACATTCATATGAGAAAGTACTCAATTCAATCATGCAAGGCATCAGGGATAAGCCGTTTCTGGCATCCCTGGACAAGAATCCGCCTATGACTATGGCTGAGTTCATGACTCGGTCGGATAAGTACATGGACGCCGAGGAAACACGAAACTTATGTGAGGCCGCCTAGAATGCAAAAGCCCCGGCCAAAGAATCAGCTAAAAAGGAAGTTGGCTCGGCTGGAGGGAAGAAGCGCAAGGACGACCAAACGCGCGATGAATGTAAGTCGGGAAAACGACCCGAACGAAAGTTTTCAACCTATATCCCACTCAACAAACCTCAAGAGCAGGTTTTGATGGAGATTAAAAGTGAGGGATTCGTCAATTGGCCACATAAACTCCAAGGCAATCCCAATCGATGGAGTAAGAACAAATATTGCCACTATCATCTCGATCATTGGCACAATACAAGTGATTGTTTTCATCTGAAAGAAGAGATTGAAAGACTCATCTGAAAAGGCTGACTCAGAGAACACGTCGAAAGAACCAGGACGACGGAAAAACTCCCAGGTGACAACCGACCCGCGAAGGAAATCCGTACTATTGTCGGTGGTCCCCGAGGCAGAGGCGACTCAAACAATGCTCGAAAAATCATGCCAGGAGCATTAGTCGACCCGAGTCCGAGATCCTGATCATAGCTCAGCCTTCGAAAGAAAAAAAGAGAAAAAAATATTGTATCTCGTTCACCGATGAAAATGCTCTAGGCATTCACCATCCCCATGATGATGCATTAGTCAACACTCTCACCATCGCGAACCGAAGGGTGTTCCGCATACTCGTCGACACAGGATCGTCTGCTGACGTGTTGTTCACTCAGGCATTCGACCAAATGGGTGTTGAACGATCAGCATTGCGGTAAATTCGTACCTCATTAATCAGATTCTCAGGAGGACAGACACTCCCAGAATGAATCATCTCACTGCCACTTACTGCTGGAGACCTTCCGCATCAAGCGACAGTAATGATCAACTTTCTGATAGTCGATCAATCGTCCGTTTACAATGCTATACTCGGTCGACCCTCTCTAAGTCTCCTTCAGGCTGTGGTATCTACATACCACCTTTTCATGAAATTTCCGACTGAGTCGAGAGTAGGAGTCATTAGAGGAGACCATTAAGATGAAAGACGTTGCTACGCGACAGCCGTAAAAGCTCCGGCCGAGGTATCCATGATTGAGTCACTGGATCCTTGGGTCAAAACTCACAAACAAAGACCACCGGTAGAAGACCTTATTTCGGTACCTTTGGTCGAAACAGATGAATCCAAAACAGTGTAAATTGGCTCATCTCTACAATCAACCCTGAAAGACAATCTGATAACCCTGCTCCGACGATACGCTGATGTATTTGCATGGAGTCATGAGGATATGCCGGGGATCGATTCTTCGATAACTCACCGACTCAACATCGTCCGACCTATCGGCCTATCCGACATAAGCGACGCCCGCTCGGCCCTGAAAGGTACGCTATCATTGAAGAAGAGATCAGCAAGCTCCTCAAGGCCAAATTCATAGAAGAGTTATACTACACAGAATGGGTAGCTAATGTCATACTTGTGAAGAAAACCAACAGGAAGTGACAAGTCTGTATTAACTATACCAACCTAAACAAAACCTACCCAAAGAACAGCTTGCCTCTTCCGAGGATCGATCAGTTGGTGGATAGCACTGCTAGGCACAAACTTCTTAGCTTTATGGATGCTTATTTTGGGTACAATCAAATTGTAATGTATCAATCTGATAAATCTAAGACTACCTTTGTTACTGACAAATTTCTTTATTGTTACCAAGTGATGCCGTTTGGTTTGAAAAACGCTGGAGCAACATATCAAAGATTAGTGAACAAAATGTTTGCTCGGCAAATCGGCCGAATTATGGAAGTATACATTAAAAATATGCTCGCCAAAAGTATACAAGCGACCGACCATATAGCTGACCTAGAAGAAATGTTCTTGATCTTACTCAAGTTCCAAATGAAGTTGAATCCGAGCAAGTGTGCCTTTAGCGTAAGCTGGAAAAAGTTCCTCGGATTCCTGGTTAGCCAACGAGGGATCGAAGTAAATCCGGAGAAGATCAAGGCATTGCTCGACATGGAGTCTCTGAAAACAATCAAAGACATATAAAGGCTGACTGGATGAGTAGCCGCACTCAACCGCTTCCTCTCCCAAGCTACTGACAAATATCTCTCATTCTTCAAACAACTGAAGGGAAGGCAAATGGTGGATTGGACGGAAGAGTTCCAAGCAGCGTTCCAAGAATTGAAATCTTACCTCGGATCTCCACCACTCTTGTTAAAACCCGAGTTAGGGGAGGCTCTGCTGTTGTATCTCGCCGTGTCTGATGCAGCGGTTAGCTCGGCTCTGATACAATAGCACGAAGGAAAGCAGCTGCCGGTCTACTATGTCAGCAAAGTACTATTACCGGCAGAGATAAGATATCCGCCTCTAAAAAATGTGGCCTTAGTCTTGGGAATCTCTTCGCGGCGACTTCGGACATACTTTCAAGCTCATACTATTGTTGTTATGACCGACCTCCCACTGCGTCAGATTCTTCAAAAGTCAGAAGCATCCGACCGATTTACAAAGTGGGTGATCGAACTTAGCGAATTCAACATTCAATACAAGCCGAGAGTAGCAATCAAAGGGCAAGCCGTGGCCGACTTCATTGCTGAAGTGACATCACAAGCCGATCCAATGACTGAGCATGCTACTGAACCTATTGAGGAAGTGACGACCACTTCTCCAGAGTCAGCTCCCGACCCAATCTCCTGGAAGTTGTATGTCGACGGCTCCTCCAACTCTAAGGCAAGCAGGGCAAGAGTCGTCATGGAAACTCCCGATCAAACCTACATGTAGTATGCCTTAAGACTTGGATTTCAAGCCTCGAACAATACAGCAGAATATGAAGTTTTATTGCTCGGCCTCTAACTTATGGCCAGTTTGGGCGTTACTCATCTCAACGTCTTCAGCGATTCACAATTAGTCGTCAATCAAGTCACCGGTGTATATCAAACACGTAAAGAGCAATTGAAAGCATACATGGACAAAGCTAAAGAGTTAATCGACGAATTTCAACAGTGTGTGGTTACTCAGATCACTTGGACAGAAAACGTTAAAGCCGATCTACTAGCAAAACTTGCCTCTGCCGACAAATATGGCATACCCAGGTTCATTCCAATCGAATACATCGCTAAGCCGAGTATCATTGACCCGGTTAGCTCGACCGTACACACAATTGATTCGGAACCTATTTGGCTCGACACGATCATCTGATATCTCGACAATGGAGAGTTACCCGAAGATCATGCCGAGCCTCGAAGATTGAAGATCCGAGCTTCCCGCTACACCATTCTTAACAAGATGCTATATTAAAAAAAAGGCTTTTATACTCCTTTATTACGATACCTAAATCCTGATGAAGCCAACTACGTACTACGAGAGATCTACGAAGGGATCTGTGGAAACCACTCAAAAGGGCGATCACTTGCACACAAAGTCTTATGTCAGGGATACTACTGGCCGACTATCCAACACGACGCTTGTAAGCTCGTCCAGAGATGCGACAAATGCCAATGATTCGCGTCCATTCCAAAACAGCCTCCCGAGGAACTGACTCCTATGACCAGTCCTTGGACCTTCGCGCAGTGGGGGAATCGACATTATTGGACCACTCCCTATGGGAAAAGGCCAGACCAAGTTTTCTGTCATATCAGTGGACTACTTCACAAAGTGGCCCGAGGCAGAACCATTGGTGAAGATAACCGAACAGAAGATCACGGATTTTGTATGAAAAAATATTGTCTATCGGTTCGGAATATCCTGAACTATTATTACTAACAATGGGAAGCAATTCGACAATAGGAGCTATCAAGAGATGTGCGATAATCTCGGGATCAAAAATGTGTACTCATCGCCCCATCATCCTTAGACGAACGGAAAGGTTGAGGCGGTCAATAAGATCATTAAAATTAAACAGCATCTCCGAACTAAGCTCGACTGAGCCAAAGGATCATGGGCTGAAGAACTCCCGAAGATATTGTGGGCATACCGAACCATAGCTCAAACCGCTACGGGAGAAACTCCTTTCTCCCTTACTTATAGCTCGGAAGCCGTCACCCCAGTCGAGATCAGGTTGCCTTCAGCCCGAGTTCGTTTGTTTAAAGAAGAGGATAATGAAGAACTCTTAGCCCTGGGACTCAATCTTATGGACGAACAAAGGGAGAGAGCTTGGCTACGAATGGTGGGTCGGCAGCAACAAGTAGCTCGGTTCTATAATGCCCAAGTCAAGGTCAGATGTTTTCGAGTCGGGACTTGGTCCTCCAAAAAATGTTCTTCAATACTAAGGAAGTTAGTGCGGGCACACTGGGACTCAATTGGGAAGGACCATATGTCGTCTCAAGCACTATCTGACCAGGAACGTACCGATTGGAAGACCTAACAGGGCAATTGCTGCCTTATCCGTGGAATACCGAGCATCTAAAAATCTACTAGCCTTAGGTCGGCTGAGTGAAGCATTTAGGAAGACTCAAAAAGGAAAAAAAAATGTAAACTGAGTCACATGAATAAAGAAAACCAAGTATATTCATTCATAAGTGCGCTTGTTACATCGAGTTACATCTTCCTTCGACATTACATTGATGGAGTAAAAGAGTTAAAGGCAAAAGAAAGGTTGATCGTGACGCGCGAGCTTCTTCCTCGGCTGTAGATACTCCCAAACCTGCCCTGGAGCTTAGTCTGCTTAAAGTGCTAGTGTGAGTGCCAAAAAATCAAGCTCCAAGGTTCATCAGGAGCTAACTCAGGAAGTGACTCAGACTCAACTACTACCACCACTTGGAGCAACCTCTAGAGCTACCTTGGACTCGACCTCGATACCAGACGCAATATCAGCAGACCCGGCAGCCTCGACCTCCGAACCTTTAAACCCAGAAGCACCTTCTTCGAATCCCAAGAGATCAAGGTAGGGAAAAGATTGCTTCATCAGCTGGATATAAGCTGTGTACTCACCCTGATACAAGCGATCTCTCTCATCCAAAAACTCTTGGGACTCAAGAAAGGCCTTTTATGGCTTGGTCCTTGGCCTCATCTTTGGCCTGCTCAATGGTTGCCCCGGCCTCAGCTTTGACCAGGGCTAGCTTTTCCTCGCAAGAGGCATGAGCTTGACGAGCTCGCCAACTTTCCTCCTGAGCCTCTTTCAATAGCAAGGCCGCGCGGGCACACTCGGCCTTGGCATCCTCAGCAGCTTTTCTGGCAAGACCCAAGTCGCCAGACAGCAAGCCGACCTGAGTTATAGCACCTTCAAGTTGCGCCTCTAGCTCAGTGACTCGCTTCTTAGCATCAACAAGATCTGAACTACCCCTAAGCACGCAAGGGGCAAACTGCAAAAAGAAATTTTGAGGTCAAAACTAAGTCGCTGAGACGAGTGGTGAACTACTTAAGACAGCAAAGATCAAAAACCTTATCTCCAGCAGCACCTTCGCCGCGTGAGCAAGAATCCGCCTCGAGAAGAAGCTACAGAGGCTAGCATAATCCGTCTCTCCCCTATGAGAGATAGCCCAAGGGACCATGGTCAACACGTCCTGCTGAAGGGGCGAAGGCTCCTGTTGAGTCATCTCCTCCCCTGAGGTCTCCCCTCTCTTCTCCTCTCCCGAGACCCACTCTGCAACAGGTCCTGGCTCAGGAGCCACTTGGGACTCGGCAGGAACTGTGCCCACCTCTTCCGCCCTCTCTTCAGAGTACGACCAAGGTCGGGATGACCCGGGCAGGTGCGACCGATGCGGATGGCCCCTTAACCTTTGGAGCCATCTTCGGCTTCTTCGAAGGCCGAATCTCCGACAGAAGCGCCGACCTCGGAGGAGCCTTCATCTTGGAAGCTGGTTTCAGAAGGGGTCGAGCTTTAGTCATCTCTGTACCAGACAAAGCATAGAGTTAGAATAACATCCAGGAAAAATGCGTCAGAACAACCAGCGAATACCTGTCACGGTCGAGTCTAAGCCTGAGAGAAGAAGACGCTCTGACTGAAGAAGTGTCTTCCAAGACCGATCCTCCGGACTTAGCGCCTTCAGATCCTTGATCTGAGCTAGAGCACTGACTTCTAGCTTCGGCCTTCTCTTAGAGATATTTGCAAAACGCGTTCAGTTAAACTCGAAAGTATCGTAGCAAGAAAAAACAGGAAGGAAACGCTGAGTCACCTGCTTTAGAGAACGCTCGAGGAACACGAGGTTCGAAGAGCCCAGGCTCGACAGTCTCCCAGCAACCGCATGCCTAGAACCACCTCTCTCTAGTGCTTGTTGGAAGTAGGAGGGTCAGTTATCAAAGGACCGCCCTTGTTCCACCAAGCGCATAAGAAGTACCAGCCGGGCTATTGAGGGTTTGGCCGTACTTGATACATATAGAGAAACTCATCGATAGTCAGTGGGGGTTGCTCTGTCTCAGCCCACTGCACTAAGCATCCGAACAAGTTCCTCCACCCGTTCGGAACTATATTCTCGGGAGTGATTTGGAGTTGGGAAAGAAAATCCCGAGCAACGGGTTGGATGGGCAGACGCAAGCCACATTGCATAGCGACTTGGAAAATCGCGACCATCCCAGCAAGAGGATGGTTGGGTAATTCACTTGGGAGGGGGAGACGAAGAATAACTGAGTCGGGGATATGGTACCTGACTCGGATTCTATCCAAGTTCGCCTCAGTTAAGATCGAAGGGGTCGGACCCCTCTGCTTGTCTCTAGCCTCCCCTTCCTCGTCTGTTGATTTAACAGCCCGTGCCGATCTTTTAAGAGGAACCAACTCACTGGGCCCCTCAATCTCTTCATCCTCTTCTTTCAGTTCCTCCCCGGGTAAATCAGGAGGGTTAGGTCTGCCTAGGGCAGCCACCAGAGACGCCTCTCCGCGAGAAGAGCCTGTCAAAGAAGGACGTTCCGCTGAAGTCCCAGACAGTCTTTCAGAGAACTAAAAAGCTTCGTTAGCGTCAATCGTCATCTCCGTGAGCAATGTGGGCGATTCCGAGACATTCCAGAGATGTCTCATTTCGTCCTCATCATCGAAAATCCTCTCTCGGGGACTTAAAGAATGCATTGCCATTAAGATTGAAAAGAAAATGGAGGTAGAGAAAACTCACCGGAGAGGTGAAAAGCACACAGACGGGGAAGAAAAAAGGAAAAGGAAGATGAAAACAATGGGGAAAATGGCGATAACGAAGAAGAGAAATCGGAAGAAAGAGCTAACGCGCGAAAATGGGGAAGAGGCTTCCCGCTCCTCCTTTTATAGCCCTGCCATGTGGCAGAGGCATTTAAGGAGTCGAATCGACTCCTGTTTTGAATCCCCCGCCCGACACGTGTCGCATGCCGACTGACGCCATTATCGCCCTCGAAACGCGTCTAGCGTTGATAAGCGTAAAAAATGCTCTAACGGCTGTTCACTCGTGTGACCTCGAGCAACAGACCGACGCGCGTTAAGGACGACCTAAAGAGTATTGAATGCTCCATTATAACCCCAGTCTCAAGTACAAACCGACTTAGAGATTTGTTACTCCTCAGCGTCAACACGGTTGACACAAGGAGTAAGGGGCCTTACTGTTGGGGAAAAATATGACAAGTTCGAAGACCCGGTTATAGAATGGACCAACTCTACTAACACTGCCCGAAAGTCCGAGGCAACAGGTCGGACCGAGACAAGACGAAGCCTAAAGGAGAGACTTAGCTCGGATTGCAGGAAATGAATTCCGACCGAGACTTAAAGAGCCAAGAGCCATAGGAAAAATATATAAGATGCATAAAGTTGACTCGGCTAATGAAGCAGCAATGTCTAAAGGGGCCGATTAAGACCCGAATGCTAGAAGTCACCTGTCCGACCATAAAACCATCCCATATTGGGTTGATTATAGCATCAGCTATCAGATTAAGAAAGGGTATCGGTTACAGATCGACTTCGTTTCATCCGACAGAAGGCAAAAAGCTCCATCTTTGCAGCCATCCAAGACTCATTTACTATCAAAGTCGGTTAAGGCCGAGCCGAGTAAGTAAGTGTAAACCTAAAATACTGTCCCGAAAATCTAGTATAAGGATCTCTGATCCCGAGAATCTCAGGATCGGATGAAATCCATAAACAAATCAAATCAAATCTCCTAAGAATTGGGAAGAGAATCTCTGCATGTCGGGACCTCTCACTCCTATAAAAGAATGACGTCTCCAGGATCAAAGGTACGCAGAAAACACTTCAAAAAGACCTTCTTTCTTGTTCAGTCACTGACTAAAGCATCAGAGGTTCCCCAGCTTTAGCCAAGGTCCCCTTTTCTTGTGCAGGTGGCGACGAAGAAGGATGTGAATCAGGTTTTTTGCATCAACAAGATCCAAGACTCAGGTAGGCAACATTAAAGTTAAAGTTGGGTGGGGAAACTCTTGGCATTGAAACCTTCCCAAGTAGACAGTGATGTTTACTTTAAAATTTAAATATTATCCAGATTCAAAACTTATTTAGCCTGCCAAATATTTCAAATGTGAATGTTTAATCCTTACATTGAGTATAGGATACGGCTCATTTTTTGCTCCAATGTCCTAAAATGAGCTCACAAAACAGATGAACAAGGTGAATTTCTCATAAACATCACAGTGGCCCCACCTAAGTTCCCAACTCCAGAAATTCTTGCAAAAGGCTTTAACAGGGAATCCACATCCCCTTCATCCAAGTCTACTTGACCTTAATGAATAGGTTGGATGACAAATAAATATCACCGCGGGCCTAAAAA
This sequence comes from Magnolia sinica, assembly GCF_029962835.1. Lineage (NCBI taxonomy): Eukaryota > Viridiplantae > Streptophyta > Magnoliopsida > Magnoliales > Magnoliaceae > Magnolia > Magnolia sinica. The sequence continues at coordinate 4,957,583 of NC_080580.1, forward strand.
GGCTTCAATAGTGGGCGCCATTTCCACCGCTGCTTCAGGCAGTGTGGTTTATATGAGCCTTGAATCTACCTCATTCTTTAGATTCTCTCCTTCACCAATATAGCAAAATCAATGGACAGTGTGTGGATAAAACTTATATTTCACAGTGGGCCCTGCCTTGCCTACGCTGACTCGAAGGGTAGTACCCAATCCTTGTCCAATTCGGTAGACCTGGCTAATATGGGTTCCACCCGCCGCAACGTGGCACCGTTCAATTAGCTCTTATAAGTGCTAGATCTAACCACCTTTTGAAAGTTGGTGGCTTAGCAATCTTTCAAAAGATAGTGGGCCCATCTTTGACAAGCAATCCGGCGGACCAATAAAATGATGCCATGTCACAACTCAACAAAGTTACCTTAGCCTAACCGAATCTACCCCCATTCCAATGCACTTGTATTAGACCATGACTAAGGGCTAAACTCATACGTTAAAGCCCGGCGTAAAATGTGGTAGTGGATTAGGTCAAGTGGGGTAGCACCAAATTCGGTGATGTAAGCATTATTCATATACTTAATCTAACAATATTTTGAAAGTTGGTAGGCCCCTCTTTAATAAATAATTGGTAGGCCAATGAAATGGTGCCACGTCATGTCTTGATGGAACTTAATGTCAAGCCTAATCGAATCCACTCCACAGACTATTTAAATGTACATTTAGCATAGCTTTATGGAAATCTAGACCATCCATATTGGTAAACCAACTTTGGATGAAGCATAACCTAACAATTATACTGATAAGATAATGTTTACTATCTGACAATTCCATATATATTTAACTTCTAACCATCCATTTGATAGCTATGACTTTAATGGTTAGGATTGTTTGATCAATATGATTTTAGATGTGTGATTCATCCATTAATGGGACTTGCAATATAATTCAATGGATGGTTGAAATTAGTGCCACGTGTGAGGATGATGAGTCGGCATTAATTCCAAAATGGTGATGAACTAACACAAGAGATCTGGCCAATATCTAAGCAATCTCAAATGAAGACGTTAAAAGGGGAAATGTTCACATCCAACCGTTGGATGATAAGTTGCAGTCCACCAACCTCCAAGTACTGGGTGTCACCACTAGTATCATCTTGGGAGGTAGATTGGCAGAGAAACATCCGGCCATTGAAAGCTAGGTGGGGTCCACCATGATCTTTGTGAGAAATCCATCTTGTCCATCCATTAGGCCGCTCCACCTATGCCATGCACTCACACCGTAACGGCATTTCATTGCAATGGATACTTGATTGTAAATCAGACCGTTGGTCATGTGGGGAAACGATAGATCCATAGATTCTCTCATCCCCATTGCATGCATGGCCGGGTAGATGGTGATCTGGACCGTGAAATTAGTTCAATCTATTATGGATGGAACATGGTTTAATAGTCACCCAAAAGGGATGATCCTAGACATCCAAATGAATGGCCTTCAAATGGACCATCAAAAGCAAAATAGTTTGTGGTTAATTAGCATCTACCCGGACAGGTTTGAGGAAGCAACGGCTTGGATTGTACTATCAGTGAGAGTTTTAAACCATAAGCCATCTATAGAAGAGTCCACGTGATGGGCGGTCCTGATGGTCTTTACCTAAGAATCCGCCTCAGTCTGAAGGATGATAAGATGCACCTCCACATATTGCAATAGGACATGCCCAGATTACAGCCGTTTGATCCAAGGTCATGATCCAAACCGTTTATATGGTGGGCCACCCCACGAATGGGGGACACCCAGTAATGAAACTCTCATATATTGAAATATTTTATCACTTGGATCATTCAAGCGCCGTTCATTGAATATGGACCGTCTCTTTAGCAGTTGTTTTTTGTACGCCAGTGATAGAACGTTCTTCCAATCTTGAAGATTTTCGTGGCGTCTTTATCAATGGACTTCGTACAAACCAACAGCTTCCATTGCTAGTTAAGTGAGACTCTAGATCTGTACATGGATTCGAAAGCGACCCCTCTATACAGATACTGAAGTCAGATGCTCATTGGTGCTGAAAAAGAATTGTGGAGCCCACCATGATATATATTTGTTTTATCTGCGCTCGTATTCATTTTTCTAGCTAATTTTAGGGCATCCGCCTGAAAAATGAGTCGGATCTAAATTTCAAGTGAACTATTCGAAATACTTGTGATTAAAGGCTTAATGTTAAAAACTCATTGGGCCATGAAAGTTTTGGATCAAGCTGATATCTATGTGATCTAATTGATATATTAAATGGAAAATACACATTACAATGGGCTTTAGAAAGTTTTTAATAGCGTCTGTTTAATCAGCCACAATTTCCTATGAGGTGGTCAACTTCAGATTTAGATATGTGAGGAAGCAAAGGGCATAGATAGTGTGGATAAAACATATATACATTATCATGAGGCTTATGGAGCTTTTCCAACGCCAATCTCAATTAGGGGCGTACATCGAGCTGAATCAAGTCGAGCTAGCCTCAGCTCGACTCGGCTCGACCACTGACTAACTTCAGCTCGAACTTAGCTCGGTCCTTGAGCCTTACTAGCCAACTCGGCTTGGTTTGGTCAACAGCTCCGGCCGAGTTCGAGCCAAGATCGATCCGAGTTCGCCATTGAGGTATTTCCACAAACACCTGGATTGCACCTTCAAAATTCATTTGTATACGAAACAAAAGCAATGATTTTACAGGTATTTTATCAAACACCTTCTAAGCAACATAAAAACTAAGAAAAACTAAGGAAAAAAAAAAATGGTATTTGTTTTATGTATATACCTTCCTTGCCACCAGCCACACCTCATTGAGTCATTTTATCAAATACTTAGTGAGCAACATCAATGCAAAGTAACCGAGTCACCGAACTGGTTCGATTCGAGCTAGATTCGAGCTGGATTCGATCCGAGTCGAGTCAAGCTGGGGCCTACTCGAACTCATTTTCGAGCTCAAAAAATCAACTCAACTCGGCTCGAACTCAGCTTCAAATCAAGCTTTTTTGAGCCAAGTCAAGTGAGCTAACCGAGCTAGCTCGGTTCGTGTACACCCCTAATGTCAATGTTGGAAGGGTAACTTACCTATCCACCCATCTTATTTTTTCAGCTCATTTTAGGGCATGACCCCAAAATTGAAGCATATGCAAATCCCAAGTAGACGACTGTATACCAAATAGTGGGAATTGTGCTTTTACCGTTGAAAACTTCAATGGATCACAAAAGTTTCATATTAAGTTGACGTTTGTGTTTTTCCATCATCCAAGTCCGTGCGATCTTATAAACAAGTTAGATGACAAATAAATATCACCGTGGGCATTAGGAAGGTTTCAATGCTGGCCATCACTGTCCCCTCTGTTTCCTGTAATGTGGTCCACCTAAGCCTTGGATATGCTTCGATTTTAGACTGATATCTTAAAATGATTCAGAAAAATGGATGGATGGCATGGATAAAAACACATTCATCCTATGGGTCCCACAGAGTCAAAATGTTGGGATCACCACGCAATCCGATAGATTCAACGGCCATTTATCCTACAGCAATGCATATGATGCATTCTACCAAAAGTGTGGTACACTTATTTCGAGACGGTAAGAAAATTTTATACTGTGTAGGAGGGTGATATGTGAGCTCTTAAAAACTACACAGAAGACTACGTTACATGATACACATGCACTTAGAAATTACACACATGGTATATATATGTAACTCAAATTAAATCATTCTACTTGTAGGCCTTGCCTTAAATGGTTTATAATACAACAACATACAAAAATGATGTCTTAATTGGTTGATTAGTTCATATTTAATGGACAGTCAATATGAAAAATAATCAGTAGCTCGAATTCGATAAACAAAATTTTCATAAATTGGGGATCATGTATTTTCAGTTAAATATACATTTTTAAGTTTGTCACTTGTCATTATTTAAGGTGTGGGACTTAGTTCAGACAGACCGAGTTTGGCACCATGAATAACCTAGAGGATTTATCCTCAACTCGAACCGAGTCCGAATTGGGTTAGTTCCGACTCAACTCGAGATCAAATGAGTCAGTCCATGTCATCGACTCTTTTAACCTAGATATGTAGTAGAACATATTGAATAGTTCCTTCTGATCGATTGGTACAGCGATCGATTTCGATTGATCAATCGTTACAACAATTGATTTCTTGATAGATTTACTCGCCACAATCGATTGATTGATGTCTCAATGAACTTACTCGTTATGGCTGATTTTGTAACGACTTAACCTAATTGCATTATGACTTACACCAGGCCGCAATGGTCTACGGTAGGTTGCGTACACATGCTGGGTTGAGTCAAGATCAACCCAAGGCCTGACCATTGACTTAAATAGGCCATGATTTCTAGTTTAAATCTAAATTGAACCTGATTCAATGCAACCCGACTTGTAAGCGGGTTTGGTTTGTTAGCTTTGGGTTGCAATGAATGTCATCATGGCAACCTTAATTGATTATCAGATTAATGGACATTTATTAGATGGTTGAAATTGAAAGAATCCAACGGTCCATTTTCAATGAACAAGTATCCATGAATTAGAGATTAGGATTGTTCAACCAATTTGGTTTTAGGAATGTATTAGTGAGTTCCATAATTTAGTGGGTTTATTTTGACTTAATGTCTGCCACTTGTATAATTTCAGTGCCTGTGTACCACGCTTCATTTGCTGCTAGAATTAGATTACCCTCGGGCTGTCAACGGGCCGAGTCTGGGTAGCTATTGGCCCCAAGTTTTGAACCTTTTCAGGCTGGGCTATCGGGCCAGCACTATTTAAAATTCTAGTTTCTAGGCCAGAGACCGGCCTATTGACACCCTATCTCTCTCTTAAGGCTACAAATGGGCTGGGCATGGGGTTGGTTAGAGGTGTACACAAGTTTATTCGAGTCGAGCTTTGCCCAGCTCAGCTTGACTCGGCCAGCTAGAGTCTTTAGCTCAAGCTTGGCTCGGCTCGGCTCGGCCATTGAGCTAGGATTGGCAGTTCGGTCCAGTTTGAGTCTGAGTTTTCGAGCCGGTTTCGGTTTCAAGTCTGATTGGGCCATAACCACCATCCGACTATACTAGAGCCACCAGTGGTTAGGGTTTGAGTCATCTGACCGTCCGTTTGGGCCATAGCTATAGCCAATCGCCACATCTTGACCAGACAAATGCTAGAAAATGAGAGAGACAGGAGAGGAGACTCATTTTTTCAGCCGTCGGTCGTCCGGACAAATGCTAGAAAATGGAGAGAGATGAGAGGAAAGAGAGTAATCACCGGTTGAACGCTGGAGAACGACAATAAATAGAGGAAAATACCATCGGTATTAATCATCGGTCGCCATTCGTGCGCTGAAGAGACGATTTGGGTGAACGACCAAGATGATTTTGGTGCTAGGGTTAGGGTTGGGCGAACAGTCGAGACGATTTGGGTGTTGAGGGGGTTAGGTTTTTTTTTTTTTTTAATAAAAAAAACAATATTTGGGTGTCCAATTTTTTATATATGCACTCAAAAATCGATTCGAGTCGAGTTTGAGCTCAATACCAAGTCGAGTTGAGTCGAGATAGGTCTAGCTCGAACTCGACTCGAAAAGTTTCGAGCTCATTAAAACTGGCTCGACTCGGCTCGAACACAGTTTCGATCCAAATCAAGTCGAGCTTTTCCAAGTTGATCCGAGCAAGCTAACGAGCTAACTCGACTCGTGTACACCTCTAGGGTTGGTATTGGATAGGGGTGTATACGAGTTAAACCGAGTTAAGCTTGGCATAGCTCGACTTGGCTCGGTCACTAGCTGACCCCAGCTTAAACTCGGCTCAACTTGGTCCTCGAGCCTGACTGGCCAGCTCAGCTCGGTTCGGTTAGTAGCTTGGGCCAGTTCGAGCCAAGATCAAGCCTCTATGGTATTTTCTCAAACACAGAGAGTGCACCTTCAATTTCTCACATAATGCAAAGCGACGGCATTGGTTTACATGTATTTCATCAAACACTTAATTGACAACATAAAAATCAAGATACAAAAGTATTTGTTTCATATCCATACCTTCCTTGCCACCGGCCAACACTTCATTAAGTCATTTCATCAAACACTTGTTAAGCAACATCAATACCAAAATAACCAAGTCACCGAACTAGTTCAACTTGTGTTTGATTCAAGTTGGGGTTCAATCCGAGTTGAGACGAGCTCGGGCAAGCTCGAACTCGACTTGAAATTTTTCCAAGCTCAAAAAATCAACTTAGCTCGGCTCGAACTCAATTTCAAACTGAGTCAAATCGAGGTTTTTGGAGTCGAGTCGAGCAAGCTAACCGAGCTAACTCGGTTCGTGTACACTCCGTGTATTGGAGTGGATTTTGAACTATTTCGGGTCGGCCGTATTTAAATATCTGATTTTGACACTCCTACTGGCTCTGTAAGGCATGTAGGTTACTCTGGTAGAGCATGATGGCTCGTACACATGCGCTAAAAAAAATAAAAATAGATAAGTAGGATTCATGTAACTCCATTTGAACAATATAAATGGAGGGCCCACTCTAAAAAAGGTCATATTATAAGAGTAGATATCTTGAAAAATCCTAACTTCTTATTAATGGACAGTAAATTTCAGAAGTTTGCTATTTTTATTCTTTGCGCATGGATCCACTAAGGTGGGTGGATCCCTGATTGTGGGGCCCACCTTAACGTATTTGCGTTACATCCACGTGGTCCATCCATTTTAAGCTAACTTCTTATTAATGGACAGTAAATTTCAGAAGTTGGCTATTTTTATTCTAACCGTACGTTTGCACATGGATCCACGAGAATCCCTAATTGTGGGGCCCATCTTGATGTATTTGTATTACATCCACGTGGTCCATCCATTTTGACAGATCATTTAGGGCATGATCCTGAAAAATGAAGCAGATCTATATATCAGATAGAGCACACCATAGGAAACAATGGGTATTCACCATTAGAAACTTCCTGTGGGCCACAGAAGCTTTGGATAAAGCTGAAACTTGTGCAGTCCCTTCATCATGGTCTTTGTGACGTTATCAAAGATTTCCAGTGGCCCCTAAAAAGTTTTTAATGATGGGTATTCAATCACCACTGTTTCCTGTGGCGTGGTCCACCTAAGATTTGGATATGCTTAATTTTTGAGAAAATAACATAAAATGTTCTTTCAAAATACATGGTAGGTGTGGATGTAAGTAAGACGGTGGGACCCACAGTCAGGGATCCACCCAAGCCGCGCCCCCACAAATCCACAGATACGACGCATCAGTTCAGTGTAATTTTGATTTACAAACCATTTAAAGTGGGCCCCACATTTCAGTGTAATGGACGGATTGGATGAATATTACACATCATAGTGTTCCCCACGCGGCTTCGAATGTATGTGATCATTATCCAATTCCAAAAGAAACAGCACTAGTCTACTTGATGGGTTGCTTATGCCAACGTGGTGGAACTTTAATAAGATCCACTCCGTCCATCAGGTACTTTGCCTCATTTTCATAATAGAATCCAAAATTTACAATTATATAACACTCAGGTGGACCACACAAAATGAAACAGTTGGGATGGGACACCCACAATTAATTTATGTAGGGCTCACCGGAGTGTTTATACACCATCCGATCCATACATCTGATCTGCCTCATCAAGATAAAAGAATTACCCAAAAATCACTGTATTTCAATTAATATACGTAGGGCCATACCATGTGAATTTACATGTTCTGGTATTATCAATGGGATGGCCCACTTGAGTGCTGATTCATCCCGTTTCTTTGGAACCAAAACCAAACAAGGGGTTGGTAAACCTGATGGAAGGTGTAGATTTCATGCACGTCAAGTCGATTCTCCGACGTCAGAGAAAAGTAACCTCGGTAGGTACATAAGCAAGGCACGCACGCAATTTCCGTACTATTAATAATAGTAAATGGTCCAGATTTGAAAGAAAAGAATCAGATGGTTAATATTGAAATCTTAGAGTGCCTTTTGGGCTGTGCTCTATCCACACTTGGATTAGAAATTTGGACGGTTTAGATTTCTCTACAAGTCTGCCACGTGTACGATTGAAATCTCAGTCACTTTGAAATTACATAGAAATTGCATACGTGGCATAATATAAATTCAATATAAGCCGGCCAAATTTAGGGTTTCAAATCAGATATACATGAACCTAAAAATTTAATCTTATTTGATCATCTGACTATCCGATTGGTGGCCATTTATTGGACGGTTGAAAATGAAAAGAGAAAAAATCTAATGGTGACTTAAAACAGTGGTTTCTGTACTTGACTTCCTGATGATTCAAGGAAAGCCCTATAGGGGTAAGCTCTGTGGGGCCCATATAAACTATTTGTAAGATGATTCCCACCGCGATGAACTGAAGAAAACAAATATTAGTTTGATTCGAAACTTGTGTGGCTCCACAATGATTTCAACGATGGACGTTTAATCTCAACTGTTTCCTGCGGTGTACCACACTGGAGCTTTGGATCTGCCTCATTTTCAGGTTTATCTCCTAACACAAGCTGGAGAAACTGATGAACGGAGTGGATGCCACTCAAACATCACAGTGGGACCCACAGATTAGATGGGACACGGATTTCCTGTGATCCCTATTACATAGAGTTCCTGTGATCCAAACCTTTGTGGGGCCACCACAATGTGTGTGACAAATCCACTCCGTCCATCAGTTTCAACAGATCATGATGTTAAGATGTTGGGAAAAAACGAGTTGAAATGACAATTAAATGGGCCACACTGAGAGGACTTAGATTGGGTGGTGAGGCCCTTAGGTGAAATGACGTGGACAGTTTGATTGGTGGGTTGGAACTCACATCCATGAGGCCTTTTTTGTAAGGTTTTTCAGGCATTTCACTAGTCTCCGAAAACATACGACCCCACCAATCAAATCTAATCATGTCATTTCACTACCTACCTAGGTGGTGACCGGGGAGCGTGCTCCTCACGGAGCACCTGACTCCCTTTAGGCAGTGACCCCCACGTATGGTGGGAAAGCCCACCAACCCTGGTATAATGCATTTGTTTTTTACAAAAATAAGTAAGATTCAAATTCAAATGGACCACACCACAACAAACAGCGGAGATTGAATGCTTATCATTGAAAATTTCTTGAGAGCGTAATGTAATGTTTATTTACCATACAATCTCTTTAATTCATATAAATTTGGATAAGGGAAATACAAATATTAGCTTTTATTTATTTTATTTTATTTTAATTATTATTTTAACACACACACACACCACCACACAAATATTAGCTTGATCCAAAGCTTTTCACACCTGTTTTCAATAGTGGATGGTTGTGCCAGAATCAATAAAGTGGCTTGATCAACTTTCAACCCCGAGCACTGAAATAAATAGATATGTCTGATGCGAATGTATATAACCAAATTATGAGAAGCATAGCCACTTACTCAACCATTTTGTGAAAATTTGTAACGATTTAACAATAATTATAGTGAGATTCTTCTTTTGAAAGTGAGTTGCATATTGCCTACCATAACAAAAAAAAAAGAAATTAATACGATCAAACAAAAGGAAAAACTTACAATCAATTATTAGGAGTAACTACAAGAATATCTCTTGAAAGGACTGCTTGATGTTGAATAAAATTCAAGTTCAATGTATAAGCATAAACCTAGATTATAGCTAAGAATTAAAAATTATTGTTAATAAATTATCGTTACTTCTAGGATATAAAGTAAATTGATAGATTTAATTTGATTAATGTATATAGGGTTACTTTGTGAACTTTCTCTATTATTTATAAAGTTTTCTTATGCAACTTATTCTTCTATACACTTCTTTTGTTATTCTATTGATTGCGGTAGTCAAAGATACCTTTTTAGATCATTCTCTTATTACATTTTTTCCTTCTAATTATTTATCATCTCTTGATTGCATTCCACTTCAAGCTGCTTGGCCACATCTTACAAATCCTCCACATGTTTTATTTTTTATTGCAATGACACATGTCATTTTTTCTTTAGCTATCTCAATAACAATTGTAAATCACAACAGATGGTACGAGACAAAACACATACATCATGGGTGATGAGCGAATTAGGTGAGACCCCAATCCACCAAGGTGGGTGGACTCCTTATTACGGGGCCCATTGTGATTTATGTGACAAAATCCATATTGTCCATCTGTATTTAAAGATTATTTTAGAGCATGATTCAAAAAATGAATAGATCCAAATCTTAGGTGAACCATAATACAAGAAACCATGATAATCTCCCATTAAAAACTTCCTATGGACCATAAGGGCTTGTTTGAATTTTCAATTCACTAGTAAATTCTGTGAAATATGCAATGATTATTTTTCCAGTATTTACCAATTCTTTTCCATATTTGATTTGACCACATGCTTTTTTATGCAAAAATTGAAAATGCCGCAACATATTTCTAAGTCCCACCGTGATATATATTGCTTATCTGCACTGTCCATCTATTATGTCTAATGAGGCATATCCAAAGCTCAAGTGAACCACGCCACAGGAAAAAGGGAATTGAACACTTACCATTAAAAACCTTTTAGGGTCAGTGTGGGCCTTTTGAGTGTTAGATCTACCTTATTTTTCGGCATGATTTTTCGGCTCATGCCTAAAAATATTGTGGTAAAACATATGAACGGAATAGATATATCCTATACATCACCTTGAGGTCAATAAATTTAAACTAGCCTTTTGAAGCGATTTTCAAAGTAAAAAGTTGGATGCATTTTTAACAGATGAAATGATAATAAGTATCCATTTCAAAGGTATTTACACATGTTTTTAAAAATCAAACACGCCCTAATCCAAAACCCCCCCTAAAATATGAGGTACATCAAATCCTGTATACACCACACCACAAGAAACAATAAAAATTAAATGACAACATTGGGACGTTGGAAAGTTGATATTTTGAATAACCTTGTGAACCGGTTGGATATTATAAAATCATCATAGCGGGCTATGAAGGTTTTAATGGGAGTCAATTAGGTGGTGACCCCTCTACTATAGTGCACAAAAATTGTTACAGGCCCACCCTGATGGGAGCAGATTAGGTGAGACCCTAATCCATCGAGGCTCATTGTTGTGTATGTACCTTAAATCTACACTGTTTAACCATTGTGAAAGTTCATTTTAGGGCATGATACCAAAATTTAAGGAGATCCAAATCCTAGGTGGACCGTATGATAGGATGCATCAGTGATTGAATCTCCACCATTAAAAACTTCATGGGACTCACCGAAACATTTATTTATCATCCAACCCGTTGATAACATCACAAAGATTTGGATGAGGAGACCAAACAAATATCAGCTTCATCAAAAACTTTTATGGGGTGTTTGTTTTCTTATTTCTAGTTGAAAATAAAAGTAAATAAGCAGTCATTATTTCCCCTAAGCAATGCACCGTAGCCACCATGCAAAGTAAGCTTTGATTTGACTTAAAACTAATATTGAGAAAAAAAAATTTCAAAATTTTGCAGGGTCTACCATAATATATGTATCTGATCGAAGCCGTCCATTCATTGTAATAGCTCATTTTAGGGTATAAACTGAAAATTGAGGCAAATCCAAAGTACAAGTGTACCACAACACAAGAAACACGGGGATTAAACACACACCATAGAAAACTTCTTGTGGGTCATATGAGTTTTGTATCCAGCTGATATTTGAGTTTTTCCTTCATCCTTGTCCATGTGATCATATGAACAGGTTAGATCAAAGATACAAATTAGTGTGGGACCTACGGATGGCTTCACATTTCAACGATAGATGCCAATGTCCCCTTGTTTGACACAGTGTGGTTTAATTGAGCTTATAATTTACCTATTTTTTTTTTTTTTTTTTAAACACAAGTGCTAAAATAATTTGATAAAATAAATAAATGGCATGGATCAGTTACATACACCACGGTGAGATCTAAAAAATTCACTCGGTCATTCTCACCTATTTCTTCAAAAAGTAAATTCCAAAAATCAAGGTATAATTACCCTTCATATTTCATCTCTTCCAAACGGTAGAAATAGATTATAATTATCTATTTACTATCATTTACAATGATATATATAGGAAAACAAACCGCCCTAAAAGATTACGTTGTTTTATAGCAAGCAATATCCTATGAGGAGGTAAAAGGTAATGATGTGAGTTTTACACCATGTTACTCAGATAATTCATCATCCAAACCGGCCCAAGATTCCAACACAGGCTGGTAGAATTGATGGACGGAATGGATGGTACACTGACATCTCAGTGGGCCCTACAGAGATTTGGTTTACAGGAACTCCAAAACTCTTTTGAGTCAATGTTTGTCATGCCCCCAGTCTCCAAGTACCTGCGCATCAAGAGACATACTCCGCCAGAGTATGAAATAAATCCTCCTCTCTTGTATATGAACATGCGTTGATCTTCCGAGGAATTACTCCGTCTCTTACAAAACCCTTCCTTTTCTTTTTTCTTCCTCTTCACAAGAGCAGACAAAGGAAAATGCAGGTCTCTGCAACGAAACTGTAGTGCTTTCTTCCCCTTAATTCCTCCACTCTCTCTGCAGAAACTGCAATATTTTCCAGCTGTCTCTCCCTCTCTCTCTCTGTCAATCTCTGTAGAGACTGACAGATACAGAAATTTTCCAGACTCTGTTTTGCTTCGAAATCATGGAATAACCTTCCCAAAGCTACCATCTTTCTGGGATTTTGATGCTCTCCTACACCTTTCATGAAGTTTCAGCATCTGGGTTTTCTTCCAAATGGCAAAAGAAGAGAAACCCCATAAGGATTTAGAGGCTGGGAGCAGCGTTGGGCCCCACCACTCTCTCAGCAGCGATGGTGACAGTGGCTGCTGCTCTGACGGTGAGGATGAGTCATGGCATTCGCCTTTCGGCTCCAACCGGCACGGTGGAGGGTCGTGTGACGACGAGCACGGGCTCTCCGGTGTGTCCGACCGCGAGATCGGCGGCGGCTCGAGCCACCGTCGGGACTCTTCGGTGTCTGATTGCTGCTCAGACGCCGATTTGGAGAGTGGGGTCCCGGAGATTAAGGTGCATTTGGCGAAGGTAGAGAAGGATTGTCGGATTTGCCACCTGAGCCTCGAGAGCGGGAGTCAGGAGTCGGGGGTTCCGATTGAATTGGGCTGCTCCTGCAAGGACGACTTAGCGGCAGCACATAAGCAATGCGCTGAGGCGTGGTTTAAGATAAAAGGGAACAAGTAAGTATAAATATAAAATCTGTGCATTTTCTGTACTGAATTGAAGAAAAAAAAAAAACTCAATCTTTGCATTTGATTCCAGCATTTTGATAGAAATTGCTTATACCATTTTGTTGGCTTTTCAATTCACTGGCATTTGATTATTGTGGATGCATTTCGGGTTGTAAAAATTCAGTCTTTGCAACGGATTTTGGAATTACATGTGAAACTGCAGATATCTTTTTGTTGGTTATTTGATTTTCAGGTGTTTCACTTTTTGCTGGATGCAATTACGATTAGATGCTATTTCACATTTTTACTCTTATTATCTATCAGTAGCTGTGAATTTACAAATACCCTTTTCCTTTTTGGCTGTAATCCTATTTACGGGTGAGGAAAGCGCTTGATTTTTTATTTTTATTTTTTTTTAAAATTAAAGATACTGAAATTTACTGTCTGTTTTGCATTTTTCGTGCTTATCATTTGAGTAGTGTGAATTTGCAAATACCCTTTTGCTGTTTAGATTTTTCAATGTCTGCTGAAGAAGATTGCGTCAATTTCATCTTTGAAGATCACTGGAATGTATGTTCTTGATTGTGTTCTATGAACACCCTTTCGCTGTCATCCTTCTTCTTGCGGAGAAGGACAATGCACAGATCTTATATTATTTTGTAAATTACCAAATTCCAGTCTTGTCTGTAGCTTGGAGTTGGTTTGATTGTTATTATTATCTTTTTCAATACAATCTCTGAAGTTTTTCGTAACTCGGAGATGAGTTTTCTCTTAGTTTATGAAAGTAGGAGATAAGAAATTCACTCAATCTAAAGCATTCAATAGTATAAGCTTTATTAAGAAGCAAATCTCTACTTTAAAAGGAAAAGTAAAAGCAGATTCTATCAATTTCAAAAAAAAAAAAAAAAAGGGCATCAAACCAAACATTGGGATAAAGAAAAGCATTCGGAATTTTCCAATGGTGCTGGTGATTCCCTGCAAGTCGTTGTTTCTTATTTCTTTTCAGTGACGGAATCTGTTTTAGTTTTCTCCTTCTTTTTAAAAAGCAGGAATTTAACTCTTATTGCTGCAGATGCTACATCATTTAGGTGCAAAGGATTTCCTCTAGAAGATACGACCCAGTCGATGTTTCTTAGTGCAGAGTCCATTCCCTTTGGATTGTTTTCTCTTGGTGTCTTCTTTTGTCATTGATCCCTCCTTCCTCTTCTCAGAACATGAGTGCATGTATGGGATCTTGGCTGTCCATCGGGTAGCCCCCACCGTGCACGTGTCCCATAAAATCAGTCAAGTTTACCAGTCAGGTGGGCCATACATGTAACAATGAAATGGACCGTCGAGAATAAATTGACCAACAGTTTGCTTGCAACATACACCGGTGGCCAGCCTAATGAGCAGAGGGGCTTGGCATTTGGCCTGGGGCATGTTCACGGTGGGGGCTGCATGGGGAAGGGGCTGATCTTGCAGACGTGTCATGGGCTTGAACTTCTCCTGCGTGGAGGATTCTTTTCTTTTAACTGATGCATTTGGTAAAGAAGCAATGCCATTGCCGAACAAGTTTCCAATGAGAAGAGATGCCTGCATACCCCTTCCTTAGCTAGCAGAATGTCCATAGAATTAGCCTTCGTGGAATGCCGTAGAAAACGAAATGTTTGTCCTCTCAACTGCTTCTCTGATCTTGTTACATAAAAATGATAACCTCCATGGTTCCAGTCTCCTTCCTAATCCACAAACTGACCAACTGAGAAGCTCCTTCCACCATCGATTGGATACCCTGAAGTCCCAACTGTATCAGCAGCTGTAGTTCTTGACAAATCACTTTGATTTTTGTATCCTTCTTAAACTCATCCCTGCAGGGACCTAAGAACGACACATGGCTTGAAAAATTGTTGGTTTCTGTCTAAACTAAGCGAGTTACCTCACCGATACAGGACTGAAACATGATTGAGTTAGAGCGAGTAGGGGTGAGTTATACGTACTGGTCCGGGTCCCCATGTGAGTTGCACTCCAAAACCGCTACTTGAATCCATGGAATGACATGACGTGCCCACCACATGAATCCATCATGAATTCATGACCCCACCTATACCTGCCATTCCCTCCAAGCGGACCAATGCGCCCCAATATTTATTTTCCACAAGCCACATAGAGGACACCACCTGGATTTCACCTCCACCAAATGCTCCCTACAATGAATGGTCACTTCATACTTTCTAAGGACATCTCCCACCAACTAACCAAAAACTTCTTTGCAGCAAAGCACCCGACCCATCGGTGCCTCCTTGATCTTAGAGTAAAGGATGTTGCAGGACATACCAAGATTGTGTTGAATATTCTTTTGTTCCACTCCTTCAATTCTTCTTGAAGAGGGTACTCAATCTTCTTTGTCACTCAGATATCCTTTGCATTCTCTTTGTCATTTTCAGGTTTGGGCAATTACAAAATAAGACTGTATGCACATTTTAAAAAGATAAGCTTTAGTAAATTCTACTCATTCTTAGTGGGTTGTTATTGTAGTCAGCGCACGTGCATATACAATGTCTTCGTAATTTACACCATGAAGCTCTAATTTCACCATTTTTCATTATTTCTTATGGTGTTCATTTTCCTTGTGATATATGATTTCCCTCCGTGATTCAATTAAAGCATGGAGGCACTATTCTTTTCTTTGTGTGGTCAATGAATCATCATAATCATCACTACCTGAGCCCTTCTAGCAACAATTGGGACTTGGCCTTTGAGTAGTAGTCTGGCCAAAAAGCTTCACGATCAGCAGTCTATGGGACATCAATCCTCCTTGTAGGCTCTGGAGTCCTGGACTCAGTCATGGAAATGGCTCATATTAACACCACTTGCATTCTGACACTGTCGCACCCAGTTCCAACCCCCAGCCCAACCAATCCATGCATACCTCAAAGGGAAAAGGAGGGTCATGCAACAGCCAATTATCTCTAGAAACCATTTGGCCATTCGGAGGACAATTTAGTGAGATTTGTTCAACCAAACTGTCTCAAGTTCTTTAAAAAGGGTGCATTGGCCCATTACCACGGTTTTTAGAGTTGGTGACTCAGATCGACTCGTTCCGTCTTGATTCGGGTAGCAATGCATTCAAGTCAGGGGTGACTCTGTGCATGTGCAGGTGGATGTCTTGCTATTCACAAACAAACATTCTTCCATCATTTGTTACATAACCAGCTCGTTAAAATCTCGGGTCTTTTCCATGCTTAGACTTTCTGAGGTTTACCTGTCCTGATATGGGATGATGGGGTTAATGCTATTTGCAGCCTTGCTTATGCATGTGCCAAATACTAGTGCCTCACCCCCACATGTACTATTGTGGCACACATGCCTAACCCAAAAATCAGGCCAGCCCACTAGGGGTGCAAATGAGTCAGGTTGGGTCGAGGGGAGTCCCATAACCAACCCATTCAATAATCAGGTTTGTAATTTGGTCACAGACCTAACCGATTAAGATATTGGTTGGGTTTGGATCGGGTCCCAAGTCAAAGTGAGCCAACCCATTTACTAGATGGATCGGCTTTGGTTCTCTAAGGATCTAGATCAGACTATTTATCCCATAGGTGAATTGGATTTTCGCACTAGTAATGCCCAAGTGGTTGTATCTAGGATGAGAATATTCAACATGGGCTTGACTGATGAACAGCACGTGTGTGAATTGTTTTCCTCTGTTAGACATACCCTCATCTTCTGTTCCTCTCAATGGAAAGGTCATTTGGGTCCTCTCATGCCTGGTATCATGGAAGTCAGGAAGAGACAGCCTTTCAGTCGGTCCACTGAGGCAGCTTCGGCAGGGGTTACACTATCAATTAAAGGAAACAATCTTCCTTTCAAATTCCAATGACATGAACCCTTCGTTTGGAATTGTTTGAGCGGAAAGCTGAGATTGCATAAAGGTAAGACGAACTTGTTATCGAGGCAATTGGTAGCTTGTAATAATATTACCGCCATTTCGAAGACCTTTTCTTGGTTGATGTGGTCCCATGTAGCAAGATTCACAATCTCATGTTGCAAAGAGAGATCTCTGGACATGTTGGTTCCAATGACGGTTTGATTTTCATTTACCGTCATGAGCTTTCGGTTCATTCAATGTGTGTTTATGCGTTTTGGTTGAGCTCACCTATGTTAGTGGGCAGGTCTAAGAAGAATATATCATATATGTTTGCATTGCTTGAAAATTCAGAAATGATGTTGCACAGGCAGATCAAAATGGAAATGCTACAATGTACAGCTCTTTTCATAGCGAATATAGGGCTGCAACTTGGCTTCGGGTCGACCTGAACATGATTGACTCAACCCAAGTTCTGGTTGGGTTGGAAAAGCCCCAACACGATTTGAATTCAGGTTGGGTTTGGGTTGAGCAAATCCAGGTCGGGTTGGGTTGGGAATAATCACATATATTTGGGTCAGGTTGAAGTCGAGTTGGGTTGGGTTTGAGTATAGATGACTTTGGGTTGGGTGCCTCGGGTTGGAATTGGGATCGGGTTGGGTTGCCAGTTGGGTCCTCTTGAGGTCGGATCGGGCTAGGGTTGACCCAACCTGCCCGAGTTGCTCCCCTAAGTGCATACATATGGTGATCAGGAGTCTACATTGGTAAGCCACGATGTGGATAGGCAATGTGCTGAAAATCCATGGTCCAAACTCAACCAGAGCAAAAAATAAATAAATCACAGTTGTTCAAACACTGCTGCCTCACCAAATTGACAGATTGAGTGGCTACACATGTTTGCAGCCAGGAGGGAGCTCCATAGAGATGCGGCTGCATCTTAGAATATCTGTAGATCAGTAAGCTACAAGGCAAAGATCCATGATTTCTCAACTTCCTGCTTCTCAGCTGATTGAGAGGTTTTCTAGTCCCACATGCATACCTGGCCAGCCTGATAACTTCCTTTCAACGCCTAGCCTGGCATTGAAGGATGTTGAAGGGAAGTTATTTGATAATCTGGCAAAGCAGGACGCTTGATATGCAGGTGCTCAGAAACTGTAAACGTGGCATATATTATCTCAAATTAAGCTGATGAAATTGTGGAACCCAACCCATTATCTCTAAATCACAGACCCAAGATCAGATTGGTTGAACCATTCTAATCTCTGATTCGTTGAGACTGTTGAAATAGGATGATTGGATATTTTTCATTTTTAACCATCTAATAAATGTCCACCAATCCAACAGTTAAATGATAAAGAAAGCATAATTTTTGGTTGATGATACATCTAAACTGGGACCCATAATTTGGACAGGTTAATTTGAATTACTTTTATGCCATGTATGCAATTTCCGAGTATTTTTTACTTGTTTGCCATGTATGCAATTTCCAAGTATTTTCCAAGTGCCTGTGCATCATTCATCTCACCCTGCCAGAGTATTGAACCCTCCCTCCCTCCCTCCCTGTGTGTGTATAAACTCTATAAACTTCTCTATCTTATGATATCTAATGTATATAACAACTCAAAGCTTGTATAATGGTCAAAAGACTCAGGACCCAGATCAACTTGTTCAGCCTGGACTCAGGTAACTCAGTGGTGTCGAACCGGATTGGGTCCAACTGAGTCCGAGTCAACTCATCTGAGTTTCACCCTACTTAGTTTAAAGCTATGATATACAGAGCTCTACTACGGCTGCTTGCGGGAGCAGGATCTCCAATCTCTCTTCCCACGTGTCATGCTGGCATGTATGAAATCCATTCATTAGGTGGACATCACTGGCATGCACCGTGTTTCACAAATAGGTTTGCCAGTCATCAGATGGGCTGCATTTTGCATAAACCACTGTTCAATTCTTTTTAATTGTTAATTATTTTTTTCAGTACACATGGTGGGCGGCATACATGCTGATTTTTGGGTCACCATGCTTTCCTTATACATGACATTGTATTTCTCGAGCACCTTTCTGGAGTCTTCCTATACAAATTTTTTTTTTTTTGGCAGGACCTGTGAGATTTGCGGTGCAACCGCACGCAATGTGGTCGGTGCAACTGAGCCCGAGTTCATAGAACAATGGAATGAAACAAGCACTGCCGTACAGGTGGCCCCTACAGAAACAAGAAGCTTCTGGCATGGGCACCGCTTCCTCAATTTCCTGCTCGCTTGCATGGTATTTGCCTTTGTCATCTCATGGCTATTCCACTTCAATGTTCCCTCCTAAGTCATATTTAAAAAAAAAGAAAAAGAAGGAATCCTACATTCTCTAGTTCTAGTAGTTTGAAAAAAGAAAGATTGGAGAGAGAATCCAATGAGAAATCACAACCAAATTGCAGTCTTCAGGTTATCCATGTGAGTATCACGGGCATATATATATATATATATATATATATATATATATATATATGTCGTATGGTTTATGAGCTCCTTTGCACTTTTCTTTATGTTGTATTATTGTGTGAGCGGCGCATGAAATTGCTTAGACTGTCGCCATCCTTAGTACCACATTTTCTTTCATCTTGAAAGGCTAGTGTGGTGTTTGTCTGTTGCATTAATTGTAATTTTACTGATTGAGATATGCAACGAGCGTCATTGACATGTTGTCAGCATGCTTGTTTACTTGTATCCTTTTCCTTCTTTTTTATAACAAATACACGCATGACGTTTGCATGTATTGAGATGAATTATATGATCCTTCATATGACAATATATGCAGTCTACTCGACACCCGAGTCTGTACAAGTAGTGCTTTTGTATGGTGATCCAGACCATTGATATGATGCGCCCCCCAATCTATGGACCATGACCCAACAATCTTCGAATTGGACAACTGGAAATGGCCAAAAACATTGGCCATGTCCAATCTGGATGATTTTTGGGCCATGTTCCATACATGGCACGCCCATCAGTTTTGATTGTCTTGCTCACCTGATCATGGGCTCCATGTTGCAACTCCATTGCTCCCTATGTATTCATACTGCTCGGGCCCATCATACGCCTGCCTGTTTGCCCTTTTGATGGATAATTTGCCTATGAATTTTTTGTTTCTGATCATCGCCGATGTGTCCCACCCATCAAGCTGTGAGGCATCCCACCCGTAGGGCCCATGAAATTACATGTTTTTTTTACTGAATGGGTGGTGCATACAGCAGCTGCTGAGACATTTCCAACTGCTTGTTTTATCTTCTTTCCATCAGGTTAGTACAATGTGCATGGTAGGTGGCCTGGAAGTGACACAACTGGTTCTGGGTTTAATCTAAAGAACCAAGTAGACTATCTGTGGACTAGGGTTGCAACCTGGGTTCGGTCGACTCAAACCTGATTGACCCAAGTCGGGTTGCACAGTTTCTTGGGTTGGAAATGCTAACCTGATCTGAAATCAGGCGGGGTTCTGGTTGAGCAAAATGGACTTGGGTTAGGTCAGGTTGGGAATCATCACATGAATTTGGGTTGGTTTGCAAGGCTGGGCCAAGTTCTGGTTGACCTTTAACTTGACCCAACCCACCTGAGTTGCACTAATGTAGGGGTATTTTCACAATGGGTTCGAGTGGGGTGGCATGTGGGATGTAGGGGCATACTCGTGGCGGGTGGCCCATGTGAAGCGGAACCAATGTGAAGTAGGGCCCACGAGAGGGTTGGCCGAGTCCTAACTCATGGGATGTGAGGCCTAGGCTATGAGATAAAGGGATTGATTCATCATGCTCTATCAATTCAAACTTTTAGAGGTATTGATTAATTGTCATGTATTAAAGTGGTATCAGAGCAAGAGGTCTCGTGTTCGAGACTTCTCACCGGGGTTGATTAATGAGGAAGCGGATTACTTACTGAGTAACTCAGTACGCTAAAGGCGTGTTTGGCCAGATCGATCCCATGGGATTAGGAGGGATGGAATGATTTTTAAGGTAATGATGGTGGTGTCAGTGTGTGTCTAATGATCCCATGGGTTTGGGATAGCCCATGGGATATCCAGCAGGGTGTTTGGATATGGGCACAAATGGATGGGTTTGCATCTCCACTGCTTCTTATGGTGTGCCCCACTCACTGCTTTATAACTGCCTCAAAACAACTTCTTAGCTGAATGTAGGCAGGTGAAAATGATGGAGGGAGTAGATATCTTGTTGATATCTTGGTGGGCCCTACACAGCGGTGAAAACCTATATCTCGGGATTGGTGGAATCCAGGCGCTGTTTACGAGGGTGCGGTGGAATGATTTTTATCCCACTGTCCCAAACAGAAAAGGGCATGGGACTCTAAAACGTCTTTATCCCACATCCAATGCCCGGCCAAAAACACCCTAAGCGTACTGAGTAAACTCTGTGAGGTCCATTGTGATTTATGTATTTTATCCAGTCTGTCCATCTATTTTACAAGATAATTTTAGAGCCTTAGCTCAAAAACAAAGCATATACAAGCCTAAAATGGACCACACCACAGGAAACAGTGTGAATTGAATTTATGCCATTGAAAAATTCTTGGAGGCCACGGAAGTTTTGGATCAAGATTATATATATATATATATCCTTCATCCATGTTGTTTTGATTTTATTAACAGTTTGGATGAAAAATAAACATCACTATGGGGGGCTAGAAAGGTTTCAACGGTGGAAATCATTATTTCCATTGTTTCCTGTGGCATGGTCCACTTGAGATTTTTATAAGCTTCAATTTTGGACTCAATGCCTAAAATTAGATGGAAAAACAAATGAAAGGTGTGGATAAACTACATAAATTCACAGTGGGCCCGACTGACTTTACTCTGTACGATAAGAGCGTACTGAGTAACTCAGTATGCAATCCGATTTTGAATAATGAAGGGGCACCATACAGACTTCTCACTGGGGCTGATTAACGAAGGGGCACCATATACCAGGTGACTAATCTAGCGTCTTACAATATGGAGATCTTTTATGCTGCACATCCTGGGATTCTGAATTTTAAAATATTGAGCACATGGCCATAAGCATTAGATACCATCCATGCAAGCATTTCCAGCCAAAAAGGTTTTTTTCAACAAGAAGATTAGCTAGTGGTGCATCTATCCATGTCAGTTGTCCATTTGTATTATAATAAGCTAAAATGAGAGAGAACTCCACGTTATTCTTGATTTCTCAAAAAACCCTTTTACATTATATAATATTAAGCTAACATTATTAAAATCCTCAGCGTTTGTTTACTCTACTGTGTCTTCTTTGTCTGTAAGCATGAAAATTACTTCTTTTTAATTAGGCGTAGATCTGATGTGATTCCTTCCGTTGATACCGTCCTTCATAATCGAATCTTACCCATCGATTGTCTGATTATCGTAGATATTAATAAAATGCCGGAGCATTTCTAGACTATCGCGCGAAGAAGCATGTTCGCGCACACATACAAGTACAGAAATCCAAGCCATTCATCATCAGGTTTGACCCATAGCACATCCGATGTCCGTTTTGACGATGGGCACGCTACTCACCTAATTAGCAGCCAGCCAGAGCTTTGCTCGGGGTGTGTTCATGGCAATGAGCCAATGACTGGTCTGATGAACGGCCCAAATCATGCACACTTGTGCCATGCTGGCATGTTCATGGCATGACTGGTCTGATGAACGGCCCAGATCATGCACATTTATGCCATCATTCCATGCAAATATTGCATGCATTTGCTCAAAAGCTGGTTGGATGGATTCAATTCAAGCTTTTCATAATCAAACTCCATATGTGTCAATAACGCCTTTTCAAGCATAGCCTCGCATGTAATTTTTTAAGATGAGGTTTTGAGAAATATCAGCTTCCTTTAACATAGTTTGCATATAATGGAACACTTCACAATAAGATATGTTGGCAGAAAATATAACATGTGCGCATGTCAGATATGACGCTAGTAACAAAAAATAAAAATCTCTTATATAAAATGATGATTTTTCCATATCTACACGTTCCCTCAATACCTTCCATTTTCCATATCTAAGTATAAAGCAACCTTGCGGTTAACATCCATTAGCAAAAACTTGACACAAACATGTAATGGGTTGGGTCCCACGTTTGCCACATGCGCATGGCAGTTTTACATCCGTGACACGACATTATTGCAGGAGTGGCTGCAGTGCCCTGCTGTAAGCAATCCATGTCCCCCTCCTTTTTGGCTCAAAGATAAATAACACCCTCCTTCATACATTCCCAATTGACACCTTCAGCATTCCATATTCAGTTACAAACCACCCAGTGGTTAACATCCCTCAGCAAAACTTGATGGAATCATGTAAAAGCCACTCTAGCCCTTTTTACCCTAGTGTTTTGGGAGAAGTTAGGGTTTTAGAAGAAGAGAGAAGAGTGGTGGAATCATGTCGGAGCCACTCTAGCCCTTTTTAACCCTTTGTGTTTTGGGAGAAGGTAGGGTTAGGGTTTTAGGAGGAGAGAAGACTGGTACCAAACTCTTTTGTACTTAGTTTTAGTACTTCAGAGTGGTGCAGTTTCCTCCTGCTTGGCTATTTGAATGAATCTTATGCTTTTTAGGTCTCCTCCTGCCTATCATCTACCTTGGTGACTCCAACCCAGAAACATGATCTCTTCCACTAACTTTTGAACATGAACTTCCAGTGTCCCTATCTAAATCTAGGCTAAGGTTGGGATTTTGAGATTTGGGAGTGGTAATATTGTCAGTGTTTTTTTTTTTTTGGCTCCATCCAAAAGATAAACTACATTTTGACCATATTTGGAAAATAGGTGTTATTTGGAAAAACACAAAGATGGGTGTTATTTGTCCTTTGGCCCAACAGGGAGTGTGCTATAGAAGTGCAGAAAAGGCCCATTTCAAGATCAAATGACAAACATCATAAACACATCAATACCAAAAAAAATTCCAAAAATAATCCTATTGTTGCAAAAGAAACCTCAAATGGCAGAAACCCAAAAAAGGGGGAAAAAATGGAAGATAAATACAAGATTTTAAAAGGAACAGGAAAAGGCAAAACCTATACATTTTTTTAGTTTCTGCTGTTCTTTTTGGCCTCCAAGGCTGTGCCGTCCTTGAGTGTTTCTTGGGCATCATCATCCATTCCAAGGCTGAAAAGGGCGGCTGCTTGGAGATAGAAGGCGGTAGGCCATTCAGGGGACACAGTCTGCGCCTGCATTGCATCTCCAAGAGCTTCGTGCGGCATTTCACTCATTAGGAAAGATAAACAGCGCCGAGCAAATACAGTTGGAGACACCATGGTTCCACCATGGATGAACTACAATATACAAGGAGAGCATCTATAATTAGTGAAACAAGGAAACATGTGTTGTTTGAATAAAATAATCATGTGGGCCCTTCTTGATCATCGAAATCATTCATATGGTGGGTCCTAGGTGGATGGAGATACCCCAAAAATCTCCCCCATCAGATGATCCAAGCTGTCCAATTTGGACTTCAACTCTGACCCAATTATCATCCAATGGCTAGAAGAATCTGTTAGAACTTGGAAGTGATATTAGGGCATGCTTGTTGTATGATGGGCCCACCAGATCAATAATAGAGTTGCCTATCTTATGCACCACAGCCGGGGCAACCAAGAATTCACCATTTATTTTGATCAGCATCATATAATGCCTCTAATGAAACAATGGCAACTTAATTAATGAATGTCAGGAATTGAATAAGATGTAGATGAACAATGGGATGTGCCATACATTGGAATTGTCATCATCAGTCCAATAAAATGGAAACAACCAAACTGATCCTTTGAGGTGGATCATGCGGGTGCAAAGTGAACCGTCTGTTCCAAATCAAACTGAGGATACCACACTTCTACATTTAGCTAACATACCCTAGCCTCGCAAATTGGTGCATACAAATGCAGACTGAGAAAGCTAGACTGAGGTTTGCAGCCAAAGGATTCACCTGTGTGTAGCAATCAATGGCAGTTCCAAAATCTTTCGCTCGGAATGCAGTGTCTCCGTGTTTCTTAGAATTCAATGTCTCCTGCATTTGGTTGGTCCACATTTGAAAGGAAAGCTGCATGACAAAATACCAACTTACTGTGATGTAATAGAATAAAGAAGCAATTCAGCTTAAATAAATCTGTTATTAGTAGAGATAAGATTTTGAATTGAACCAGAACATAGAAAATGAATTGAAGCTCCATCGCTAACCTCATTGGCCACCCCCTCATCGTCCTTGTATCCAACCTTCTCTAACATCTCATGTATGGCAGTGAGATCCATTCTAGAGCAAGCTTCTCCTAATGGAGTCAAAGATAATGGTTGCGTTGAAGATGCAGTTCCATGTGGAATACCCATCAACACATAGGACGGCACCTGCTAGAGAATGCCGAGTGAGAAGTACTACATAGCGAATCTAGTATTTTTCAACAAAGAACAGATAACATTCAGGCCAGGCCAGAGTTGGATAAATGGATAAGCACCAAAAATAGTTCATAGTAGTTTAACTGAACTAACTTGGAACAGATACAGGTAGTTAGGCATATGACTAATTCTAAGGGCCTGTTTTTCCAAACTGTCTACTTCGCATCAAAATAAAATATTTTAATTAATTATATGGAGAAAGCCTAAAAGCTAGTGTGATTATTTAAGGTGTGCTTGGGTGCCACAAAAAATGCATTTTAACACTCCTTTCTTCCAACAAGCACTGAGAACAGGGCTTGTATGTGCTGAAAGCACACTGACAGTTGGGATGAACCTAAGATGGTGGCCCACCCCAGAATTTCATTGTAGTGTTTTTTTTTTTTTTTGGTGTTGGTGAGTTCGATGAATGCTTCATGTTTTCAAACACTTGGCACATAAAAGCATGTGTTTCAGAAACAGTCAATCAACACCTCACTAGCCACATTTATTTTTAAAAAAATAGGGAGGAGGCAGTTTTTTTCTAGAAAATGCATGCCCGCTGCAGATTAAATGAAAAATGAAATGCAAGATACAGTTTAAAAACTCGAGAACTCAAGTCAATATCCAATCAGGTCAGATCAACTCGATTCAACTCGATTCTGTATTTAATAATTAAGCAACAAATAGGATTTTACCAATAATAGGTAGTTACACAGGCATGAGTATAAAAATAGGCTAACATTATCACCAAAGCAGATCTTGGCCAGCTGACAGACACTGCTGGATTTACTGCTTGGGGTCCTGAGTTCAAGTCCCATAACCTGCCTAATATCTTTTTATTTAAAAGGCATCAACTCGGCTAGTGACTTGGTTAGAGTCCTGTTGAGTCAACTGAGTAGGGCAAGCTGACTCGAAGAGTCATGCTGAGTCTGAACCAAGTCAAGCTCGCCTGCGAGTTTCATAGTGACTCTGCTCGGTTTCCAGCTAAGTTGAGTTTCAATATGAATCAACCAGTTTTAAAACTACGATCCAAAAACACCCCTAGTTGTGGCTGGACTGTCGTGTGAAGGTATGATCTCCTAGGAGCTCATCAACAATCAGAAACTGATTGCAATATGGTTTACCTCTGTTTCCTTCTGAAGAGAAGTAAGAGCAGTCACAAGCGTCTTTGCATTTGGCCTCTCACGAGGTTCATATTGCAAGCAACGAGAAGCTAATCGCACCAACTCAGTTCCATCATCATTTGAGAAGTGGCCCTCCAAGCAAGAATCCATCAGCATCAGGAAATTCCTACCACGTATAAGGTCAAGTGCCTGCACCAAAAGAGATGGGGGAAATGACAACTTCAATTGGATCTGGAAACAATGCCACTACCAATAGGAATGACAGTCAACATTTTTTTCAAATGGATCAACTTTTCTTGCTGCCACAGATATGGAAGACAAGGAAAATGTGAGTTAAAAAGATGACAGCTACAGTTTATTCTTCAACATAAGAATTCCCACGAGATGTATTTCAGAGAGCGAGAGAGGTATGAGTTACCGAGCAGAACAAAGCGAAACGTAGAGAAAGGAAAATCTTACATGGCTTGGGGGAATATGTTTTCCACTGAGAAGGTCAAGCAAAAGAGTGCCAAAGCTGTAGACCACACTTTCCGGTGTAACTCTCCCTATTAAGAAGATACGTAAAAGTGGAAATTAATCCTTAGTCAGAAATAGGGAACGATTTAATTATTCGTCATTCCATTATAAATGTCTAGCTTTTACCAGAAGGGCATAACGACCACACAGTGGATTGATTTCAAAACTATGAAATGGGTATATAGGTTAGTTGAATTGAATGTTTAGCAAGTACTTGGCAATTATAAACAAACAGCCTCGAAACCACCTATGTAGGTACAAGCCAATTGATGTTTTCTTAGTTATCACAACATATGCTAAAACAAGGTATCCAAGAAAATGCTGTTCAGCTTGTTCATTTTGAAGATACAACAGGGGTTCTTTAGGGCTGGCCCCATATAAATGCACGAGGGCTGCTATCACATTTCTATTTTGATTAACACTAACAGTGGTCTACTAACCATCATAACCACAAACATTCCTATCTAGAATTACTACCCAAAACCATCTTATAAAATACCATTTAAGCGTACCCGCCACCTCAAAACTTTATGCTTCTTGCAGCACCATTACAATGGGTTACCTGTATGGCATGAAAATGCCATGGCCGCATTACAAGTACACCTTTCGGACTCAGAATTGAAGTTTCTGATACATGCACCTATTCCAGAGTTTCAGTAACTTGGCACGCGCGTATATACATGCCCACCTAAATGTCCCATGCCTGCTGAATGCACATGTTTGGAGATAATCCAAGCCATGCAACAGGTGGGGTCCACTGATGACCTAAAAAAATCAGGCTCATTTACTCATCATGAGGCCCACACTGTTTGAAGTTTGAGGAATATGGGCAAATGAAGAAGTTGAACCAATGGTCCAAATCCATTGCTCACGGGTGACCTACCTGGTGGGAGGAGAGGGTCACACACATGGAGCGACACGAGAGCATTAGCTGTTGCCCTACCTGGACAAACCCCACATGGCTCAAGTTGGGCACGCGTTGGCAGATTTCGATGGAAGTGTATATACACATGCAGAATTAGCAGCCCTATGCACCCTAACTAGGACGATCCTAATCACAAGCACAGGTGCGCACAAATATCAAACATTGAGCAACTCGACGAAGTGTAATTCACCTGTCCTCAAGTACTCTGGAGGGGTGAAAGCCAAGTTTGTGCTGTAACTCTTCCCGTCTCTGCTATTCTTCATGAGACCAAAGCAAGAGAGCCGGGGATTACCATCCTGTCAAAGGCCGATCCATGGTGAGGGCTAGACAATGAAGATCAAAACAACCAAGGCAACATCACAACAATACAAGGCAATAACAAAACATTCACCTGATCAAAGAGAACCCTGTAAGCATTGAGATCGTGATAGAGTGCCCTCCCTTTACTACTGCAGTACTCCAAAGCTTGTGCTAAATAGAGAGAGACTCTCAATCTCATCGCCCATTTCATAGGTTGGCTTTCCCCTTGGAAATTAAAGAAGAAAATGATCGTAGTAAGAATTCTAGCAGCCAAAACACAAGCTTGATCGAATCCGGTCACATATAACAATCCAATTACCACTAACTAGATCACCAATTGGACTAATATAGAACATGAAGTTCAAGCAGCTCCATTGTCAACTGAATGTTTATTGGTATGTCCAAACCCCAAAATCCATTTTGTTAATTCCCAGTTCTCAAAGAGAGGATTTCAGCTCCGTTATATAAAAAAGATCAGATGTTGCTTTGATCTATCACCATATTCTTGATAAGTTGCATTGCATTACTTTATCATCAGCACTCTCTCGGACACCCAAAAATTCAGAATCAAATCAGAAGAGAAATCTATTGATGAAATGTGAACACCATTAATTAAGATCTCGAATGGCAGCAAGCTTACAATGGAAGAGATGCTTCGCAAGAGTCTCATTCGGCATGAACTCTGCTACCAGCAATCTCTCTTCACCCTCGCAGCAACAACCAATCAGATTCGCTAGCCTCTCGTTCCGAAGTTGCCCGACCAACCTCGCCTCTTCCTGAAATCCAACAAAGACCCAGATCAGAAAAATACAAACAATAAAAAAGCCAGATCGAGTTCATTTTTTTTCTTTTTTGAAAAATACAAAAACCCAGATCAGAAAACCCAAAAATAAGAAAAACCCAATAACCAGAAGATTGAAAATAGGGAGAGAGAGTAAAAAAAAAAACCAAGAATTGCCGAGAATCAGGCCACGCCGATCGGTTAAATCTCTTGACAGCAATCTTCCTATCATCATCAAGCGTCCCTCTATAAACAACATTAGGCGCTTTCTCTCCATGCTCAGATACAATATTCTCAGAAGCAAACCCCGACGTCGCAGCCCTGAGCTGCTCCAAGCTGTACTCAGCAAACCCTGGCAAGGCATCCTTCTCATGTTTGCCACCATTCTCTGCAGTAATCAAAGGAAAACACCATTTTTCACTGATATGAACTGTAGAGTGAGAAGAAGGAGAAGTGATCTGGATCCGTTGCTTTTTACCAAGATCCGAAGACTCGAGGACAGTGGGCTTGAGGTGAGATGGCCACCAGCAGAGGGTGAATTTGGAGCAGCGAGCTCCCATCGAGAGAGAGAGAGAGAGAGAGAGAGAGAGAGAGAGATCTGAAAGGGGAGAAGGAGAGATTTTAGAGGGGTATTTTCATAGGAGGGGGAGGGGTAAAATAGGAATGAGAATGAAAGGGAGGGTTTTGGATATAGTAGACTCTCTCTCTCTCGCTGTGGATCCAAGGTTTCTCTCTCCTCTCTCTCTCTCTCAGGAATGAGGAGAGAGTGTGGAAAGGAGCTTTTGAATCTCCTTTTTTGCGGTTTTTTTTTCTTTCAGCTGTAATGCTGCTTTTTCTACTCCTCTTCCTCTCACTTCATCATTCCCTCGCCATCTCTCTCTCTCTCTCTCTCTCTCTCTCTCTCTCATTACCCTGTACACATGGTAGCGTGATCCGTTATTCAAGGCCGTTCATCTGGTCTGGCCTACCGTGGATGGAGAATTTGTTTAAGTATGCATGTGTTGGATGACGTTGTACTTCCGATCTGTGGGCTTCAAATCGACGGTTGAAATGAGAAGTTGGTAATTGTGGATATTCAGTTCTGGGAAGTTGAGAAAAACGATGGTGGAGATTTTTTATTTTTTGTTTGATTTTGGGCATCCTTTGTGTGGCCCAGATGATGGACCGTCCCGATTGGGAGATCACGTTGTCACGTATAATGTGGGAGGTGCTCCACCGTATTCCGGTTCTGCAGGCGCGGCTTCCGTGGATCGACGTGGGTCGATCCCTTACTGTGGGGCCCACCTTGATGTATGTATTTTACATCCACGCTGTCCATCCGTTTATTAATATAATTTTAGAGAATAAACCTAAAAATTAAATAGATTCAATCTCAGGTGGGCCACACCACAGGAAATAGTGGTGATTTACCATTAAAAACTTTTTGTGGGCCACAAAATCTTTGGATCAATCTGTTATTTTTTTTGGTCCCTTCATCCAGTTCTTTATGACCTTATCAACAGTTTGGATTGCAAATAAACATTCCGGTGGCCCCAATATCCTTGTAATGGTGGATATTCAATAACCACCGTTTCCTCTGGTGTGGTCCACCTAAGATTTTCATATGTTTCATTTTTGTATAATTCTCTAAAAATGATCTGTATAAACGGATGGACAGAGTGGATTTAAAATACATACATCAAGGTTGGCCCCACAGTCAATGATCCACCGACCTCGGTGGTCCGGGGATCACCGAAGCCGCGTCACGTTTCTGCGGCACATGGTCCGTTTAGTTCCGTTTGAGGAAGGGCTGTAGTTGCAGACCCCATATGAAAATGGGACTCGCACGTTTGGCAAGCGCGGGAGATCTTAGGCGTTCATCGTGTAAACCGATGGGGTTTTGTACGGTAGAAATCAACTGGAAACGCAAGTACTTTCATTATGGACCTTTGGTTATCATTTGTATAAATCAATCAGATATGGTGAGTTGAAGGGACAGATTTTTTTCTAACAAATAGTAAATATGGGCCCAACTTTTGAACGGTTAGATCTAACGTTCTTTTAACTTTTTGAGCATACATAAGGCGCTTGAGTTTGAACCGCAGAGATCGTCGACTAAAAACCGGTAGCCTGCTTTGCCACCTGAATTACTGGTACGCGACCATGTGCTCCTTACACGTGGCTGGTTCGAGCTACTCAATGCACTTGCGGATTAAACGTGAAAGGAGGAATGCTCTCTGCAGCAGCGCATCTGCACCGCCCAAAACAATCGCTAACAAGTGTCAATGTGAAGCATTCCACGAGATCTGGCCGTTCATCTGGTGGGTCCTATCTGGTTTTCTTTCGATTAAAGCTCTGGCCTGTCAACTTTTCCGCTCAACCACTGCTGTACAAAAAAAATACTGCAGTTACAAAAAAGTATAACCAACGGTCTACAGTCAATGTCCGTGTGTAGCTTACCTGACGATTGGGCTAGTTTAACTTTTCAGAAAAGGGAAGATTTATGAAGTTCCATCCTGATGAACGTCCCAGATCTCGTACATATTTGGAAAGCAAGCAAGAGGCAGGCGTGGGGTAGGTGGTATTTGATGAACGGACGTGTACGGCTGTAAGTAGATTCATTGGGTGAAAGAACTAGAGTTCGGGCGGCGTGGGCTTTGTGTCCGTCGCGACTTACTATCCGGCGTGTGTCGCCAACAATGAGGCACGCGTGTTGAGTGTTCCTATTATCGGAACCGTCCATTTTGTGGAATCCATAATATAGGGGCCATTATAATAGATTTATGTTGAAAAGATGATCTTGACCATTACTCTCTGCAGATGAATGTAGAACATGAAAAGGAAAAGTTTCCAATGGCTTTTATTCAACTATAAAAGTCGACGGTTTGTATTATTCCTAGGCACGATTATTGGATAATTTCTAGTAGAAAATAAAATGAGGACAGTTGAAATAAACGGACTACATAAGCATGTTTACTATGTCGCGACTGAGATAACACGAGCTATTCGGTGCGCTTTCGTTTTTCGACCGTTAATGAAGAGAAAAATTGATACTCTGGCAGACCATGACAGATCATACTCATGCATTAACAAATATAAATGTAGAATATATATCATTCAAAATAAACTGTAAAATTAGAGCTTTCCACATTCCATAGGTCATACACCGATACTGACGGTAATCTGATGTTCCAGATGTTCGATTGGTATACATCCATTGAACGGTTAAAATTAAAAGATTCAGGAATCTAAAATTCCATAAACAAATGTTCATGGATCAGTAGTTAGAAGTGTCCAAGAAATTTAATGTTGGGATCATGCCCTATCTACGGTGGGTCCCACGATTTGGACGGTCTAATTTGAGTTACATGTATACCTAAATCAGGCTACACATACTGCACTTGTAAATAACATTCATGTATACCTCTGGACCACATCTGTATCACCAATGCAATAAAATCTAAGCAATCCATCCAGTGGGCCCGCTTTTCGATCGGCCACAATTCAAATGTAAGACTAATTGAATAATCTCGACCATCTAATGACGATTGAAAGAAACTGTGAATGTTGGGTTTCAATTATCCATTCGCAGGCCATCTGACGGACAGTTAAGATTATCCAGCCGCCTTTAACTGAACGGTCAGGATCATCAGACCCCATAGGCCACGACCATTCGGTACAAGGCCTACCATCCAACTGGTGGGAGTTGTTCATGCATCTCAACCATCCATAGGGTGAGAACTCATGACGACTGTAGATGGGCCACCTTTGTACGGTGTGTATGGATGGAATACTACCAACTCAGATAGCGTGACTAACCACCTAACTCGACCTTTCATTTTCTTTAGAAAGAAAGCAATTCCATACCCGCATCTTCAAGCTTCAGACACAAACGCCTCATACGTGTCATATGCATGAAGTATCTGAGACGTTCATAGGGTGGGCCCCAATGTATATGTCCTATCCTGGGTATCAGGAATTTCTATTTATCAGCCAATCAACAGATGTAACTTGAATTAAGTTATGACCATCTATCTATTTGGGCATATATGGCCCATTGATGGATGATAACATAAGCAATCAGCATGTCTAAAACCCTTTCAACGTACCAGATCTGGCACTTATCTTCTATGTTAGAGGTTTTATGCGTTTCCTTTGTGGCGCTTGCATACGGTGCGTTGAAAATTCTTTTTTCTTTTCATCGGCATTTTCCCGACCGATCTCTTTGCTTGCCGTATCGTTAGCGTGGCTGTCGAATTCATCGGCATCTCGGGCGAAAGTTTACAGAGGCTGTCGCGATTTATCGTTTAATAATCGGTCAACATTCCGTAGTCCACAGCTCGGTGGCTGGTAAAACTCACGAGGCATATAGTATGATATGAGACTCAGGTAGCATATGATGCTTGATTTTCGTAGGCACTTATGACTTGTACACGTGGCATACGTTAATTCAAATAAAATTGACTAAGTTGTGGACCCCACTGGCCGTAAGTCAGCTCTCAAGAATAGGGTGTTTGAACGGATTACACCCATTTTCGGCACCATGATATAGGCAAATCAAAAGCCTTCACATGTCAACACCCCGTGACCACAACTGGCACGAAACTGATCGTCATCTAAGAATTTTGTCGTTTGGTTTGCTTGAGTGATCCGTGTTTAGTTGTAAATGCGAAGGCATTCATCGTTGCGCTTGCCTTAAAGAGAACGAATCAGCTCATACTATGTAGCAACGTTTATCCTACTCAATTAATGAGATAACATGCTTAGAACATTTTTAATATATCTGTCAAGAAAATATATATATCACAAATTTGATTATAATATTTTCGGTAAGGCCATTTCTCACGGTCTTTCCAAAATGAAAGATTTCTCCATAAATGTTTGAAAAAGCTTTAGCATTCAAGAAGATTTCAAGGATTCAGAGATCAAATTGATATCCAAGCAAATTGAGCCCAAGTAAGGAGAAACAAACTCATTAGCTTGGTTGGGTCTAAATTATGCTCCAGTTGAATAAAGAGAATATGAAAGGTGAGTTGAAGGAGGATATGATCTATCCGATAATGAATTAGTATCTGACAAATGCAAACACTCATCAAGGAGATTAGAAGAGACAGATTGCCCAGATACCTTATTGGGTGATCCAATCTAACAGTTGTGGTACCATTGAAAAAACAAAAAAAAGGAGATCCTGATCTGACGAATCTGGCTCATCTCTGATAACAGATTTGTATTGGATGTCAAATCTCACTCATATGGTTAAGCACTAAGTGATCTAGACCATGCCATTTGGATGAATGGCCGTGATAGATCTTAGGGCCGGATACTCCCTTTGCTAGTGCGCATCCTATAGGAAAACATTTATGTATAGGAATGAAAATCTGAGATCTAGTGGCTTTAGACTTTTCAGAGACTTTCTTAAGTAGGAGGTTCCAGATTTGCCAATGAAAATTTCTTATCTAAAAGCCTCGCAACATGAGAGCGAAGGATTCAAAACTAATAAAGAAATCATAACTAAGGTTTCAGCATCTTGACAATATATAAAATGAGCAATTGAAGAAGAGCTTGAGACCATACACCAAACATATCAATTTATATTTTAAATTATCTTCTATTTATCTTTCTTAGCATAGCATAACTTAGCCTAATTTTAAATAGTTACTGCTCAGTATCTCCTGCTACAGTACCTTAAGAGTAGAAGTATTTTTCTACAACTTTAAGTCATAGAACCGTGATCATCTAAGTTCCAATTCAGCTGATCACACCCACTTCAATTATTCGTCTTGATAAACGCATTGAGTATTTATCCATTTCCTTTTCGTTTATACATTTGGATGTCTCGTAGCCTGTCGGTTGTAATGAGCGTCATTTTTAAATATTAATGAAATTGATAACATTTTGTCTTCTTTAATTTGTATCTGTATCTTTATTCTTTTGAAAAATATACTGAACTAAGAGTGTTGGTGAAAGAATAAATTCATAAGTTCGTAGACTCATGTTTATTATCATAAGGTAAAAAGAACTCATTTAAAATGGCTAACCCCTGCCATTTTCACAAATCACCTAAACGAAAGTGTAGATATTGCTGGTTGTGAGGACCTTAGATATTTGATCCTAATCTCCAATCTGTTTAGTTCAACGGAAAAATACCAATGATTCAATCAAACTTTTGAGTTAAGTAGACTCCAGCATGCCCATGCACTTAACTCGCACACGAAAACCCAATCTAGACTCTCGATCACATGTTCAGTTTGATTGAATTGACAACAACATGAACGATCTTAGGATATGATACATGGGCACTTTTTTGTTGAAGTAGGATCATTGGATATTTTTTCATTTTTAACCATCCAATAAGTGCAAGTGATAATTTTTTCTTCCTAATACGTCTAAACTGGTCACAATATTTCTGATAGTTTAATTTGACCTAATTGCATTCCCTGTATGTAGATCTCTAAGTGCATGAGCATCATGCACCTTGTTTGCTAGAGCATAAAAGTTTTTCTTGGATTAATAACCTTTGTTAGTGCTCTTACACATAATCTTTTTTGTAACATCCTGGATTTTCACTGTTTTGAATTTTCATGGGGAGCACCGCAATGTTTAGGAGAAATCCACCTTGGCCATCCATTTTGCGATCTCATTTTAGGATATGCGACAAAAAATTAGGTAGATCGAAAACTCAAGTAAGCCAAATGAGAGGAAACAGTGGGGATTGAGCAACCACGGTTAAAAAATTTGTATGGCCACAAAAGATTTGAATCAAAAATTTGTATGGCCACTAAAGTTTTGAATTGGGCTGAGTTTTTTGTGCTTTCGGTTCATCGTAGTAAGCATTTCTTTCCTCAACTTTCCTTTTAATTCCTTAAGTTTTGGATTTACCTAAATTTTGATCACATGTCCTAAAATAATCAAGCAAAATGTATAGATATGATAATTTTCTCACAAACATGCACCGCACACACTCATGCCAACTCACACCTTTATGAGTGCTCGAACCCATGACCTAACGTTGAAACTCCCGAGAGTCTATCACTCAACCGTAGGGTCGCAGGTGATTTAAGTCATTCCATTTTGTGAAATGATTTTAACAAAATAAAAATAAAAAATTGTACTGCTTGGACTCCCAAAATGTGAAAATATGTATGTTTAAATAGTTGAAGTGGCCACTTCAATAACTCGGTTGGGCAACGGAGTTTACAGAGAAGTTATTTGATACTCTGGCAGGGTGTGAATCTTTATACACGGACACTCAGAAACTGCACACGTGCACACATTAACTCAACTTAAACTTATTAAATTGAGGGAACCATTAGTGATAAATCACAGGTCAAAAAGGAGATTGCCTGAGCAATCGTAGCCTTTGATTCTATTAATGCTCGTTGTTGAAATGAGACCCGTTCACCTTACAGTAGCCTGCACCACTACCTGTGTGAAAGCCGTTGGATGCAGTAAATGGGGGAGATTAAATATATATAATAATAATAATAAAAGAAAACATATTTAATGCATCCAATGGCTAAAAAGTTCCCTGTACTGCAGGCCGTTGAAAAAGGACAGTTGTATCTTTTTAATTTTAACCGTCCAATAAATGCTCACCAATACAATGGTCAGGTAGTCAGATAAGCTTACATTCTTCGTTTATGATACATCTAGACTGGACCCACAATTTGGACAGTTTAATTTGAATTCCTTGAATTCCATGTATTCAATTTGCAAGTGCATGCGTATCATCCATCGCACTCTGCCAGAGTATGAAAGTGTTTCTCTAATAATAAGTTAATAACCATGGTTAGTGCTCTTATACCGTAATCTTTTGACTTTTGGTACTGATGAGATGTTGGATTGAGCAATCGCTTGGCCAATAATCCGACGTGTATCCCAACATGTGGTGATCGAAGCCGTTCATACGGTGGGGCCCACTTCTGATGGATGTATTGCGAAATTATCCAGTCCAAAAGATCTTAAGCATTAAACGTCGACCGTTGGCTTGACATGGAAGCTAACAATCAGATGGTCAGGATTTTTTTGTATAGGGGATATACAGGGGTGTGACCCGTTCGATGTAGATATTGAACGGTGGGGATACATGTGGCTCAATCTAAACCGTCAATGTGAGCCTCAATAGGCACGAGCCATACAACGTCGGTTGCCCATTCACGACCATTACTCTTTTAGATGACCCATTTGATTTTCGCCAAACAGATGGTTAGGTTGATCTGTTGAAGTGTGAATTTTTGGATGGTATGGATTGAGGTGCATATATGCCACGTGTGCAATCATACCGTGCATGCATCTGGATCCTCACACTGGGCCAGAGTATCAAGGAATGCTTATTTCAGGCATGCATTTGCACTGTAACGTATCCACGAGATGCAATGGTGGGGCGGCCTAAAATTTATAAATTTATTTTGGTCTGACAATCTCAACCATCCAACGAAGGCCCACCTTCAAATGTAAGTGCAAAAGGCCACTGATCAGACGGTTAGGATTGGACGATTAAAGAAATTCATAGGCCACGCCACCTCCATGATTTGGCATGGCACACGTGAAAAGTCGTCCATCGGATTCAATGTAGAATGATACTTTAACCAAACTTCGGAGATTACGATGCAATATTCTTTATACTAAATATTATAAAATAATATAGAGCTTTGCTGAGCCCACACGCGTGTGTAATAAACCCACATGCCACACGTGTGGGCATGATTCCATAGGTCTAATATCCAAGCCATCCATAAAAAAAAGGCACGGCTATATTGATGACCCGCTCTAGTAATCAGATTGAACCACTGATCAGGTGGGCCACATTTCAAATTTTCAGATAATACTAAATAATGTATCCATGAATGAAAATGACAGGGCAATGCTTTTTGAGAAATAAATGACCTAAATACTCTCATTTTAATTCTTTTTACTTGATTGGAAAAATTAACTAAGCTCCATCATAAATTTTAGTAGGCATTGTGATGAAATTCTGCTTTGTGGTGAGTTTGTGGGTGGATGTAGAGAATACGAGTTAGCGCATTTTTAAATAATAAAAAAAAAATCTGTAAATTTTTATTGAAAAAATTAAAATAAAGGGGGAAAAAGTAAAATACCTTTATTTAAATTTATTCTTTAAAACATGTGAAACTCAAGACTCATGGGGGCGTGTTTGATAGGTGTATGACATTACCTATGGCAAAACACAAGGTCAATCAAATCATCACATGGGCTGCATTTGAATTGAGATATTTTAATAATGTACATCATTTTCTTAAAGATTACCATACCTTATTATTGAATCTATTATATATTATTTATTTATTTTTTAATAATAACGTTGGTGTACATTTGTATTACAAGTTCAAAGTGAGATACATGCCAATATCGTATTTGACTGCAATATTTGGTAAAATTTACTATTTATAATGAATTTAGAATTATGACGTATTGCAATTGTTAGATGGGCAAAAAATAATAATAATAATTGAGAATAAAAAATAAAAATTAAAAATTAGTATCCTTATAATAGTAAGGGCCAAAATATAAAAATTAATATATACCATTCAAAAATATCATAATATATGGGCGGCCCTGAGGTACTGGGTTTAAGTGTCCATTTTGGTGAAATACTATTTTAGGCTTCGTTACCTTTCAAAGAAGTAGAGAAAAAATGAAAAATAGAGGCATTTTGTTATTTTCATCCTTGGTAAGCATCTCCGTAAACTATTCTCCTTGAGTCAAAGTTATACTTCGTATCTCTGTTTTCAGCTTGAATGGACCCATGGTTCAGTGATCAAGACCGTTTATATGACCGATCCCACCATTGATGAAACATAGACCAAAAATTAATAGATGAAAATGACATAACCGTCCGTTTGATTGCCACCAAATGGACGGATGACAAAAGAGAAAATAGCAACAATCGCTATTATTTGAAATGGCAAAAGACCGAGTGTGGACCGTGGACGAAACACGTGTCAGAGATCCCAGCCATTCAAGTGGGAACATGCCATACACCTAATGAGCCCTAATTTCTCGTCAGCATGCAGCTTGTTTAGGAAATCAGAACCGTCTAAGAGATAGGTCCCACATTGAATATTACCTTTCTTGAAAATCTGGTTGATCTACTCTATAGGTGGGCCAAACCTGTATGTCAAGTCTGACTTTTGTGGCCCACCAGAAGATGGACGGACTGATTTTGGCTCACCGTCTCATCAGTACTGACACGGTCTACCTTACCTAATGAATGGTCCATACCTCAGACACTTTGTGTTGGCTGCCTGGATAGTTGACACCTGTTCCAACCCCTCGCATGAGAGTGCCCCTTATTGAATCAAGATCCATGGTCAATTAGTGTAGATCCCTACCGATCAATGGTCTGGATTGCTAACTACAGGCCCCACGTGCCCTTACTCAAAAACCAAGGATGGTACGGAGTTATCGGGTCATGGTCCTGGGATTACGAAAGCGAGAGTTTCGGTCCTGGGCAAGATTCGTCGGCGTGGGGTATTTTTCCCGAATCGCGAGGAATAACATCTCTCTGCGGACGGGATTACGTCGGAGGGATCCGGATTCGGCAGTGACCCCTCCAGTACGGACGTGCACAAGCGATGGGGGTGGTCCCGTGACTGTAGGGCCCACCTTGATGCATCCATCGTATATCTATGCCGTTCATCTATTTTTCCAACTCATTATATAGCATGAGCCAAAAACTGAAGTAGGTAAAAATCTAAGGTGGACCACACCACAATTGAAAACTTTTCGTGGACTAAAATTTTTAGATCAAGCTGCTTTTTTTTTTTTCTTCTTAAAATATTCATAAACGTTTATGTGACCTCATCAACCGGTTGTATGCAAAATAAACATTAGAGTAGGCCTTAGGAATTTTTTAATAATGGCATTCAATGACCATTATTTACTGTAGTGTAGTCCACTTTGAGATTTTTATATGCTTCATTTTATTTTTAATTCCATACAATGAATTGGTAAAAAGGATTCACAAATAGATACACAACGAATACATGGAGATGGTTCATACACATAGCTGGATCATGATGGCAGCCAAGGTGCTCTGTTGCCCAGGGTGATGTATGTGTTTTATCTATATTGTTCATTTATTTTTTAATATCATTTTAAAGCATGAGCTTAAAATTGAAGCAAATTCAAATCTTAGGCGGACCACACCACAGGATATAGTGGTGACTAAATGCTCACTACTAAAAACTTAATGAGGTTTACAGAGGTTTTGTATCAGGTTAATCTTTTTGTTTTCCTTTCATCCAAAGCTTACAAAGGTTTTGAATCAAGTTAATCCTTTTGTTTTCCTTTCATCCAGTTATGTATAACTTAATCAACAGGTTGGATATAAACATTACAGTGGGCTTTAGGAAGTTTTTAATGGTGGGTATGCAATTACCACTGTTTCCTTTGGTGTGGTCTTCAGTAAATATAGATCTACCTAATTTTTTGTTTTATGCATTAAAATGAGCGGATAAAATGGATGAACGGAGTGGATAGAGTACTACATTATAATGGGGCCTACTGCAGTGACAAGTACAGAGATCTCCTCGTTGGAGAGGTCATACCGAGTCGGAGTCCGCGTTGGATTCCTACTATGGCTACTCGACGGAGCCATGTATGTATTTTATCCACATCATCCATCTATTTTTCTAAATCATTTTGAGCCGCAGATCCAAATCTCTTATGGACCACAGCATAAGAAGACAGTGGTGATTGAACGTCACAATTAAAAACTTCCCAAGGCCCATTTTAACGATTATTTGCAATCTAACATATTGATTAGTTAAGACATACTGGGTGAAGTGAAAACACAAATATAAGCTTCATATGAAGCTTTTATGATTTGGAGAAGTTTTTAACGTTGGATGTTCGGTTAACATGAGATTTAGATGTGTCTCATTTTTGGGATCACAGTGTAAAACGACATGAAAAAATGGATGAGTGAATAAAACACATGCATCATGATGGGGCCCACAGAGGCATCGTCCAGTAGCTAGTAGCTACTGGCCTAATTAAATCTCGCCACATCATGGCTGCATGGAACTCGGCGCACTCCGTTTCCGGGCCAGCAAAGAAGCCTTGCCTAAGTAAAATTCCTTACACGAGAAATGACGAGTTTATCCTTTGGAAGGTAAATATCGGAAACGGATTGGCTACTCCCATGACACCAACCCCGAGGATGGTGGGTCCCACCCTGATGTACGTGTTTCATCCATTCCGTTCATCTATTTTTACAGATCATTTTAAGGCTTATCAAAAAAGTGACAGGAATATAAATCGTAGCTGGACCACACTAAAGGAAAACAATAGTAATTGGATATCCACCATTAAAATCTTCTATAATGTGGTCCATTTGAGATTGGGATATATCTCATTTTTGGTCTCAAACCATAAAATGATCAGGAAAAATAGATGGATGGCATGGATGAAACACATACATAATTGTGAGGCTCACAGAGCACCAACCACCATCCATTGGCCGGTGGCAGGGAGTAGCCAATCCGTTTCCATAAATATCAATGGTACAGGCTGGATGGAGTGCATCCACCGTCCTAAATAGGGAAGCGGATTGGCTGGTG
Source organism: Magnolia sinica (assembly GCF_029962835.1). NCBI lineage: Eukaryota > Viridiplantae > Streptophyta > Magnoliopsida > Magnoliales > Magnoliaceae > Magnolia > Magnolia sinica. Next base: position 4,999,221 of record NC_080580.1, read on the forward strand.
TACCACACACCACTGACTGACGCTCCCACTCCTCGATCTCTGAGATGGAGGAACGGTTCAAACTCAAAGGGAAACGGATTGGCTACTGCCTCTGCCACCAGCCCTTTGGCTAACGGTCGGTGCTCTGTGGGCCCTACTAAGATTTATGTATTTTATCCATTCCATTCATCCATTTTTACATATTATTTTTGGGCTTTATGCCAAAATTGAGAGGGATACAAATCTCAGGTGGACCACACCACTGAAAAATAATAGTGATTGGATATCCACCATTTAAATCTCCTAAGGCCCACTGTACTGTTTATTTGACATCCAATCTGTTAATTAGGTCATACAAACCCAGATGAAGGGAAAAAACAAAGATCAGCTTGATCCAAAACTTTTATAGCCCCCAAAAAGTTTTTAATGGTTGAAGTTCATTCAACACTGTTTCCTGTAATGTGGTCCACTTGAGATTGGGATATACCTCATTTTTTGTCTCATATCATAAAATGATCTAGAAAAATAGTTGGACGGCATGGATGAAACACATACATTATGGTGGGGCCCATGGAGCAACGACCACCAACCATTGGCAGGTGGTAGGAGTAGTCAATCCGTTTCTGGTTCAAAGGAAATTAAAGTTACATGATCTGGAAAATGATGTATTTATTATATACACACCCTTCATCTATTTGGTGAGACCAATGAATCATATAAAAAGTTCAAGTGGGCCACGCCACAAATAGAAGTGGATAGATTGATTCCCACCATTAAAACATTCGTTGGGCCCACCATAATGTTTATTTTCCGTCCAATTTGTTCATAAGGTCACACAGACCTGAATGAAGAGGACAAAGAAATATCATATTGATCGAAAACTTCCATGACCCCTTAAGGCTTTTAGTGGTAGACGTTCAATCTCTAACTAATTTTTACAGTGTGGTCCACTTGATATGTAGATCTCTCTTATTTTTCTTCTCAAGCTTTAAAACGATCTCACAAAATAGACGAATACTTTGGATATAACACATACCTCATGGTGGGACCCACAAAACTTGGTGACAAAAACACACCAGCCACGTACACTAGCCAATCCGTTTCCCCTAAATAGTTGCATCCATCACCTTCAAATATAGTCACATCAAATCAAGTTCCTTCCGTTTCTTGAGATATATGCTTTCGGCTCTTACGGGCATCCCCATCTCTCTCCCTCTTTTCATATCTACATCGCTTTCATGTACCATCTCTCTTCCTCCTTTCATATCTACATCGCTTTCATGTACCAAAGTGGATGTTTTACACGTGGCATCCACGGAATATGATTAGTGGTCCCACCAGAGTGACCATTACTCAAAAGTCATATTCATGGGATGTGATATAACCGGTTACATCATCTAGACCGCTAAAAATGGCTCAAGAGGACCAATCTGGATGGCTATGCAATTCTTATGGATGTCTTCCATGATGGGACTCGCTCATGAATTGTCTTTGAACTTGTGTGCATATGTGCCACGTGTGAGGTGGACATGTGAGTAAGTATGGTCAGACGTAACGACATGAATTTCCCATATAACTACTTGTCTGTAAGAGCTCATGCAGACTCACCAGAGTTTTAACACCTGGTCATGGGTCCTTACTCATGCATCAATGGTAGACTCACAAGAGTTTCAACATGAGGTCAAGGGCTCGAGTCGTATTGTGGTAAAATCTCACTATGGTATATATGAGTGTGAGTAAAAAATAAAAATAAAAATTCATAAACAAAAAAAAAAAGCTCATGCAGAGATGCACTTTCTGATGTGGTCCACATAACAATTCAATACTCCAATTTTATCGGCTAATGATATAACATGAACTCAAAAATAACATAGGTCCAAAACTAACGAGGCTTGCTCACCATTATAACCTTCTCAGGGCTATTCAAGTTTTGGATCTTAATATTTTTTGTATTTTCTTGGTGAGTATGAATAACTTTCTTTGTAAATAAGTTAGGTGATACTAAATATCATGGTGACTTCGTGAAAGTTTTAATGGTAGCCATTTGCATCCCAGCATTATTTCTTGTTATGTGGCTCATCACTTGAGCTTTGAATTTATCTTATTTTTTGGGCTCATATTAGTTTTTTTTTTTTTTTGACCCATATACTAATATGAGCATGAGAAATTGATGGATAGAGTGGGTCCTTACTCTTACCCTGGTGGTAGACCCACAAGAGTTTTAACACCAGGTCAAGGGTTCAAGTTTGAGTTTTTTGGTTTGACAACTATAGGCATGGGACATTTATGGCCATGGTTGTTTATTATTTGTGATGATTATTATAGTTATGCGTATAATATTGTCTCATCTCTATTGAGTCAAGCTAACTCAGGTTTCCAGAGCCGTGGTGTGACATTCATCTTACTGATTTACAAATCTTTTATATAGATTCGTAAATGAAATTCTATTTTTTCTTCCAAAAATATAAACTAATATTAATAAGGTCGCTCATGATAGGAATGTCCAAGTATGTGATGTTTGTCTCCCAAATTCTCAAGCAAACTATCTTTATATCTGAAATGTCAAATGATATTTGCTATAAAATATTTTTACCAATGAAAAGAAATATTTAATTAACTACAAAGCATATATAATCTTATATAAGACTAGTAAAATTAGAATTACAAATCTTAAAAGAAGAAAGATAATTATTAGTTAGTCAAATAAAACATAAATACCTAAAAAGAAATTATTTCTTAATGTGAAATTAGGAATCTAATAATTTTCTTAGCTATAAAGGAATTCTTAAATGATGCATTTACGATATTATCTTGAATGTAATGGTGCATTTAAACAATTTGTTATTAATACTCTTTTTACAAGTTTATTATGTACTTATTCTAGCCATTTTTTTTAAAATTATAGGAGGTCTTTTAAAAATGTAAATACTTATACTATTTTGTTCTTATTTATATTTGGGAGTGCTTTTATACATGCAAAGTCTACGTAAAGAATTCATAAGGTGTTTCTGACCAATTAAATGGTTTGTAATATATCTATGAAGCTTTTATCAATTAACATTTAAAAAATTATTTAATTGAAAGATATCTTTTTCTTCACATATCTCTTCTTTGATAATGTTTCTCTCTATTCTTTCAACTCACTCTCTTTATCTTAAATCCATCACTCGTGTTACTTTCCTTATTTTGTATGAAGGTAGGTATATTTATTTATTTATATTTTTATATATTTTTATATTTATACTATTATCTCTTGATTTGTCTGTGTTTTTGTTGTATTCTCTTATTAATAATTATAAATCATTTACTCTACTAGATATGATTGTATGTCATTAGAGGCATTCATATCACAACTATTTCAACCTATATTTTATAATAATTTTGTATGTAAATTTTCAAATGAAAGAACTCAACATAAAACTTTAGTAGTTAGATCTTTCACATTTTAATATCCTTGTCTTCCATATGTTGGACCACTAATTTTCAATTAACAATAGTTAAAGAAGAATAAATTTGTCGTAGATTATATGATGTACAAGGTGAGTTCAATTGTTGATTTAATGTATAAATACAATGATGAGATGATCAACCTTGAGAAAAAATTATTTTAAGGATAGAAGAAAAATTTTGGTGAGGATTATTGAATATGATAACCATAAACAACGATTTTATGAAAAAGGCTGTCAATTATTTCATAAATAGAAATATAAAGTGACACTTATTAGCAACGATGCTATAGCTGAGATACGTGGTTATATAAGTTTATTAGATGATATATTATTAAACTTGTTATGGTATTTTTTATTTTTTGTGGACTTATTATAATATAAGTTTATTTCTAGGACTTATTTTGGATAAAATATATTTATTTTAAATATTATTATCTAAATTTAATATTAAAATTTATTCATTATTAGAAAATATTTATTAATATTACATTAAGTAGCTTGTAATATGTACTGGTGACTTCAAACTCGCAATTTCATAGTTCTACATTGTATTTGTAGGCTGTTTCATAGAATATGTAAAGTGAGGGGAAATGTTGAACATTACATAGCATGAATGACTAGCATCAGAATGAAATGAATAATTGACATTGAAATTGAAGAGAATAATTATGAAAAATTATATAATGTATACCTATAGAAGTTGGCCATTATTTTCTTAATAATTATTATATTTAATTTCATTGAAAATGTCAAGAATAATATATAAGAGGTGAGAGATCCGTAGATATCCATAAGATATTTTAACAAATATATATTTAACCATATACCTATTTATAATATTTACAACTATATTATATTTATGTATAGAAATACATATATATCATATGTACTCTTAACACCTTTTTAAATTTCAATGTGCTCTAAGAAGTAGCTTAAGTTTGAAATAGAGAGAATATTTATTGAGAAGTTTGAAAATTTTAAAAATTCTACGAAGTTGAAATATGGACAACAAGGAGTAGCATGAAATGAATTGGAACAGTTGTGACTATCATATTCAACCAGTTCACCATATAATATTTGAATGCACGCGTTTTTCATTTTCAATAACTTTAGGGATGTGCATCATTGACACTTTTTATATGGCTAATGAATTATTTAACAATATTTTCAGTGGCTAAGATTTTAAACATTGCTCTTTTAATAGAAGCATTATTTTTTGTGATTGAGATCTTAACAATTGCTCTTCTGATATCTGTAAAATGTTCCGACAATGAACTGGTGATGGCAATAGTTCAAATTAAAAGTCTGATAAATAGAGTAGTAGCAATAATAGTGCTAATGTAGTGAGCAATTGCCCAACACATTTGAAAACAAGTTCTGTTAGAATGCTCGACACAATAACAAGTATGAGAAAAAATTCAGCATAAGACAGAACAAATTGAGCATGTGGGTGGCAGAAATAATAGATCAAACATAATAGTGAAAACTAACATGCACATGCATACTTCAAGTACTCACAAAACACTAAAAGAAAGACACTTGAAAGGTGTGGTCATGCCTTTCTTCTCTAAAACGTAACGATGGTTGCAAAAGGTAGGAAGAATGAGAATTAAATCAAACAATAGTATAAGAACATATCTAGATCAAAGAGTATAACAACAGGACATCAATGGTGGATAACTGGGCTAGAAAGTTTTAAATATGACTGTAATTACAACAACAATGATGAGTGACAGAGTATTTTGACGAGAATAGAGAAACAACAGTTGGACGATGATCAAAGATAGGAAGGGTGCTTGCTTAATAGTTTGAATCAGAGAATGCTTCTAACACGATGTTATTTTAAAAACTATATTTTAAAAAATTATAATATTTAATTTAATTGAGAATAACATAAATTATAGAAATAGTAGATTTGAGACATTTAAGAGATCTTAATAGATATACATATATTTATCCATATTTCTATCTATAGTATAAATATGTAGGCATCAAATCTAAGATGGTAAAACTTACCTTGCTTGATTTAGATTAGAATTAAAAATGACTTTTAAAGCATGCAAATCTCATCTCTAAGCTAAACATAAAAACGCCCTACTACTTATGTGCCACTGAGGGAGGTCAAGAGGCAAGAAAAAATGAATGATATAAATTCAATTTTTGGTGATCCATACAGGCTAATCAGAGGTTACCACATATCACCATTAATAGTGGAGTGATCAAGGAATATTGGGAATCAAGCTAGGCTCGCTGGAGCATATTCATTTTAGTCGAAGAACTCCAAAATATAATAATAAATTTTTTTTTTCAAAAGAGGAGTTTCGGTATTAGGATTAACTTATAGGGAAAATCGACGAAAATCTGACTTCTTTTTATATGCTAATCACTCTCATAGGTAAAAAAATGAAGAAAATTGATTAAAAAAAAGAAGAAGATAAGTAACTAAAGAAAGAAGAGAGATAAGAGAGCTTAAAAAAGTAAAGTCTTCAAAAAAAAGAATATAAAGAATAGTTATATTAGGCAAAACAAGCATGTGATAGGAAACATTTGACCACTTATATTTTTTAAAGAGCGTTGAGTTTCTCATGTCCCCTCTCGTATCTTTGATGATCTCCACATTTATAATTAGTTACAATATATTTCTTTGCATACACCTCCTTGCATTTTCGTATCTTTATTGGGATATAATAAAGTTGGTACACTTTATCCATCTTAGTCATGTAGTGAGGGATTTTTATTTTTTATTTTTTATTTTTTATTTTTTATTTTTTTTTTTTGTATTCATATAATCAGGTTCCTCCCAATTTTATTTTTTTTTAATCCTATAAAAGTAGATATCATACTTAATTACAGGTAAAGAAGGGTGCTTAACCCTTTAATTTTTCATCACCGAAGCGCTTACTCAGAATCTCTAATTGTAAACCAACCACACGAGTCATTCAAGTTGGAGAGTATTTGTTTTCCAACTCGATATAATTTTGTATATGGTGTTTAGCTGACTATATATAGATTTTGAGCTTTACCAACTAATGATGACTCCAAGTCAATCATATTATCTCGTAAGTCAACACCATACCCCCCTCCCCCCAAATGCAAATGGCTAAGTGTAAGGTGCACAAGCATTCACAGTATAGTTGTACATATGTAACTATGCATAAATATCCTATACTTTAACCACGATGTTACTTATTTGCTTATCATTTCTTTATATTTTTCTTATCAATGATATCATTTTATGCTACTTTTTTTTTTTTTTTGTCAATTCTTTGTATTTTGATATTAAAGATTTCATTTTACATCGTTTATTTCCTTGCTATATTCCATTTATTTTTTCCCATTTTAATTAGAGTTTCCTATAAAAAAATATTGTCATATAAGATTATAAACACGTGTATTTATTTAACCTTCGATATTAGATTTGATACAAACATCAATAAAAAAAACAACTGCATCTCTCATTCAGTAAACTAATACGACACATTTCCATCCATATTAGAATCAATGGGACCACTTTATGGGCCACTTGGATACTGGGTTAGCTTATTCTTTAGACTAAAGTTTTACAAGGATAGGTTCATATCAATGTATGTCGTAGATCGCATTAATCAATTTGAGTTGATGAGTAGTATAACTTATTGCAAACTTTGTCTCATGTGAATTTTTTTCTATTAATGTCTTATCTAATTTTTTTCGATGCCTAAACATAAATAAATATTCACAGTAAAGACTCCATCGATATCAGCATGCATGGAAAATTAAAACTCTTAACCTATAAAGGTGTCTATAAAATGTTTACATAAAATAAATTTTATCTACAGTCAAATGATCCCTAACATAAGTCTTAGGAAATAAAAATAAAAAATAAAAACAGTGAGAGAGAGAGAGAGAGTGAGATGAATTAACATTTTCATAATATTCTTTTAGCCTTTATATGCTTAGATAGCCCAATCATCCATCTAGACCGTCCAATAGATCTAATACTTTTTGTGGACAGCCTTAAAAACAATACACTCAGTGGAGGATACTGACCTTTGGATTGTGGGTCTCCCTCTCTTGTCATGTTTTTGGGCCACAAATGAGATGTTTAGATTCATGTGTTGGAAACTAATCTTTTGATAAATGGATTATCCATACCCACCAATGAACCTTGTTTTGTTGTAAATGATCTCACCTGTTCACTTTACAGATGCTTTGATTAGACGAATGGATCGCCGATCATTTTTTATTTTTTTTAAATTTATTTTAAACACAGGTGGAGTGAACCTTATGGACCGTCCAGATCAGTTACGCGGACCGTCGATTTGTCTGAATGCACCACATTAAAGTCCCTGAAAATGTGCCTATTTGATAAGAGTTCGTGCACCTTCGACATCTAACCTTGTGTGCTTGTGCAAGGACATCTGAGCCGTACAATAGGTGGGCCTGATCGTTTAGATGACCTGGCCCAAAAATCACGCCACCCACTGAATCAGGTCGGCAACACATGCAGGAAAACGACGAGAGATTTGAAAAGATTTCGAAGATCTATATTACAGTACACGTGTGGCCCGCATGATTAGTTGACTAAACTGATTTTCGGGCCACGTGATGTTGACGGTGGGCCTACCGATGCGCCGCTCAGATGTCCCACACCTGGCACGTGTGTCCAGGAAAGTAATGGAATCTTTTTTAGTGGACTTAAAGCTCAATCACCTTTCCTTGTTATACGTATTAAAAGAAGATAAGGTTTTGGTAGGTTAGAAGACTATGGTTTTTCCTACAGTGGTGACTTATCCACCGTACACATGTCATACATGATCATCAATCCAGACCGTTTAAATTGTGGGGTCCATGGTGTATGTGGTACAGCCTGAAAATATCACTGATCTAACCATCCAAATCATCCAAATTGTTATCACTAAATATATGAATTAATGGTAATTACATTGTTAAAAGTGTCGAATTGGTGCGATCTTCGGCTTACAGTACGTCAACAGCAGGGCCCACGATACGTACGGTCTTGATTACAGTAGATGCATATGAAGTGTACATAAGATGAGTCACCACCATTTAAACAATGATGACCATGATACATCTTTTTGGGGAGATGGGTACTGTTCCATGCGATCCAACCATGATTATGATGGCCACCCAGCTTGGGGTCATGATCCCCTTTACAGGGAAAAGAGCAGATGGAAAGTGAAACGAGGTCGTTAGACATGGCATGCCATGATGATGGGGAATCAATGGCATGGGGCCACTTGACTTATCTTGTGGAAGACGAACCCGGAATCCTCCTGTTTTGTGCGATGAGAATAACACTAACCCTTGTGGGGCCCACCATGTTCTATATATAAAATCCACCCCGTCCAGAAGGTTATTCTCTTGGTTATAGTATCTCAGACAAAAAATCAACAAGATCGATAACGCACGTGGACCACACGATACATAAAACAATGGAGATGGGATGCCAACCATAGGTATGAGTGTGGGCCCACCATGGTAATTATATTTCATCAGATCCGTTACTCAGGTGTATATCACCTGGATAAAGTGAAATGACAAAAATTAGATTGATCCAGATATCATACGAGCGACGCCGTGCTAACTTAAAGGTTTTAGGTGCACTTTTATTCTGTTCCTGTTTTGGTGGTCCATAACGGTTTTAATGGGATGCTATTTTATATGTACGGTTGAAATAATGGTTATCACCTGAGGGACGGAGTGGATTTAAATATAAAAAATGGTGGGCCTCAAAGAGCTAGGGTGTCTAGTAAAACGATGGCGGTCCATCAAGGACATGGGTTCAATTGACTTATCTTGTGGAAGACAGCTTTATTTACAATCATCTCTATTTCAATCCCTATTAATAACTACAAGAGTTTAAAGTATCCAAATATCCTTTGTGTCTCCTCGAGATCAGCACCAGCGCATGCGTCGCTGCACATGGCCCACTCAGGATCTGGGTGGGCCCACATGCAACCATGACCGTCCGTATTGAGGAGGCGAATTTTCTTTTACAGCAGAGCGAGCCTGTTCGATTAAAAAAAAGGCTGTGGGGTCCACCCTTATGTGTGTGTATATGTGAGATCCACTCCGTCCATCATTTGCGCCGGCTCATGTTGGGGGTGACCCTTCCAAGAATCAGGTTAATCCAAAACTCAAATCGGACACACAACAGGGAAGAACGGTGGTATGGGGACGCTGACAATTGAATCCTTCCTGTGCCCCACCAATGTTTTTGATCTGGATGATATTTGTGTTTTCTGTTCATCCTTGTGGGGTCCACATTATGAACGGGTTGGATGGGGTATAAACATCACTATGGGCCCTGGGAAGATTTCAACGATGGGGTGTCCTCATTTCCACTGTTTCCTATGGTGTGGCCCACTGGATATATGGATCTAATTAATTTTTATTTTTAGTGAATAACATGAGCTCAATCAACGGATGGACGGAATAGATTTCACATAGACATGACGATAGGCCCCACATAGCTCCTCATCGCTTGGGCTCCCTACTAGTATGTGTAGGAAACTTGCGTCGATTCGGACTGCAGCCTTTTCAAACGTACCACTGTAGGTTAGCTTAACATCCCACCCACCCGCCACAGGTAGGACCTGTCAAACGTGTAAGCCATCTGATCCATAAATAAAGTGGACCACATCAAGAAGACCACCTCCTGCAAAAACCAATCCCATCCATCCATCATCTGCACCACACGTATCCCTAGTTCAGATTTCGCGGCCCACCTAATGCTTGTGACGGTTGATTTTTGCACCCAAAACTCTTCTCGTGGGTCCCACCTTCTGCACGGCTTGGACGTTATACAAACGTTAGATATTGGACCGTTTCCAGGCTTAAATCCAAAAAAATAAAAAATGCCTCATAATCTCAAACTGGCACTCCCCATTTTAAGTACTATCTTTCTTTAGTAAAGGAAACTCAATCAGAGCCAAAGATGGCCCACCCCACAAAACATGGAAGGGCCCACGTGCTTCCACGTAGCCGTACAAAAGCACCACTTTACATCCCATCTAATTTTTATAAATAAGGAAAAGAATTCTATGATACTCGGCCCAACGACAGGTGGGGCCCATGACTCATCGATCAAACGCTGTCTTGTCTCATGCAATACACCCTGGATGGGGGAAACGGATTGGCTACTCCCTTGCCACGGATCCAGGAAGGTTTGAAGCTTCCATCCCCATGTTTCGTTTAGTGTGGCCCACATGACTCTTGGATCTGCCTGATTCTCAGATTACTCTCCTATTGTGGTCTTGCAAAACTGATGTACGGATTGAATTTGTGACGGTCATCTCTGTGGGCCCCACACAGCTTCCAACTACAGGAAATGCCACCCATGTCAGATTAATCCAACCATCATGTAGACCATTCGGTGAACTTTGTGGCCTCTGGGTGCATGCTTATTGGAAATCCCATCACCACGGAGGGCCCCACTTGATGTGCAGGTTCGATATCATATAAGAAAGTCAGTGGGCCACATGCAGAAAACAACGGACAGCCACGCAAAAACCTCTTATTATCACGATGGCTCACATGTACCAATTTTACGGTATGAGACCAAAAATGAGATATATCCCAATCTCAAGTGGACCACATTACAGGAAAGAGTGTTGAATGAGCGTCGACCATTAAAAACCTTTTGAGGGCTATAAAAGTTTTGGATCAAGCTGATATTTGTTTTTTCCCTTCATCTGGGCCTGTATGACCTAATCAACAGATTGGATGTCAAATAAACAGTACATTAGGCCTTAGGAGGATTTTAATGGTGGATATCTAATCACTATTGTTTTCCTATAGTGTGGTCTACCTGAGATTTATATCCCTCTCATTTTTGGTATAAAACACTAAAATGATCTGTAAAATTGGATGAATGGAATGGATGAAACACATACATCATGGTGGGGCCCACAGAGCACCGACCACCAGCCACAGGGCTGGTGGCAGGGGGAGTAGCCAATCCGTTTCCCTGGATGGGATCATTACTCCAAATCTCCCAGATTAGGGAATATCCTGTCCACCCCATCTGGGGCCCACTTTTAGCTGAACGGAACCCATTGGTATTACTGTCTAACCGTCTACTTGAAGACCACAATTTGAATGGTCAGGATTAACCAATGAAGGGGATCTTCAGGTCATCTTCTATCAACAAATGCACTAATCAAACCAACCGTCTGGATCTGGGCCATTCGACCATGGGCCCACTTAAAAACGCGTTTTAGTGTCCCCACCCCCAAAGCACCCTCATGGGGGAAGTTCCTGCACTGGGAACCAAGGTGGGGCCCACCGTGATGTTTCTGAGAAATCTACACTGTCCATTCGTTTTATGAGATCATTTTAGGACATAATATTAAAAATGAGCCGCATCCAATACTCAAGTGAGCCGAAAATGTGAGGATTTAACGTCCACAGTTGAAATATTTGTAGGGCCACAGAAGTTTTGAATCTGGATAATATTGATGGCTTCAATTCATCCAAGTAGGAATGACGTTATGAACGGTATGGATGGCATGTAAACATCACCGTCGACCCCAGGGAGGTTTCAACGGTTGAAATTTTCCTAAAAACCTTTTCCTTTAATGCGGTCCACTTGAGTCTTGCATCCTTCTTATTTTTGGTCTGAAGTCCTAAAATGAGCTAAAAAAACGGATGGACGGAGTGGATTTCTAAAAAACATCAAACTGGGCCCCGCCTAGTTCCCATTGCAGGAACTTCACGCAAAAGGCTTTTGCAGGAAATCCGCGTCCCGCTCATGGCATGTGCATGCACTGCTATTAATGGACAACCCACGTGGCATCTATTGTCTTTAACTCATTAAAGCATATATCAGACTCTGATACTCCGGCAGAGTGTCATGGATGATACTCAGCTCATATAAATACTTAGAAAATGCATTTTCAATACAAATATTTTGAAATGAACCGTCCAAATTATGGGGAAAGGTTTAGATGTAGGATGACCCCAGAATAACACGTGTTTAACTAACTGAGTATCAGATTGGTGGACACTTGTTGGACGGTCAAAATTGGAAATTACCCAATGTTCCATTTTCCACAAACAAGTGTCCACCAACCAGAGGTTACGATTCTTGAACCAATCTAATTCTTGGATTGTAAAACAAGTTACTCAGTTTGATTAACTCAATACATGCCACGTGTACCATTTCTAAGTGTCTTAGTATCAAGCGCCACAGCATCCAGAGTATCAAATAACTCCTTTTAAAAAAAGCCCATGTGGTCTAAGGAGTATAAAAGAGAGATTCAAATCCTACTTGTTGTACTGTTAAGTTACGGTCCAACCAGCGTCCATCAGTGCCAACCTGTCAGGACCAATCAACGATCCAACTCGTCCAAAAGGCTGGCCCACCATGAACATTAATAAAAATTGGGCCGTCCACTCATCAGATGGCATACATCAGATCAAATCATTGGCCGTTGGTTGTTTTCCTAGACTGTGGCCCACATGAGAGTGGCTCATTGGAATTTTCTCACACGTCGATCTTCTCGGTGGGGCCAGATTTTGGATGGTTTGGATGTGTATATGACACATGGCACAACGAGAAAAACAAAGTGGCCCATCGATCAAATGGATGAGTATAAATATCAATTGCCATTTTTTAAAAAAGGTATACAAAGGGTACATGACAAGTAGCATTTATTTGAAATCAACGGCGAAGAAAACATCACGTGACATCATTTATCTGTCCAAACAATAATAAAAGGCAGACAGGAAAATGGGACCATAGATGGGGTTGGTCCTTCCCATGCTCTTTCCGTTAATACATTGTGGGTTCAGTAATGTGGGAAAAATGATGGTGTACCATAACTTATTGTAGTAGGTAGTTGTACACTGACCACCGTTCAGTTCAATTGGTGTGATGTGGCCCTATTATGGGAAATGGTACCAAAGGAATGACAATCTACGGTTGTGATCAATCAATGATCAAGGTTCTGAAAGTTGTTTGGACTTTTATAGTGTGTTTGGATACAAGAAGGATGTAATTGAATTTTCTTGAGTAGACAACAATTCTTATTTTGGCAAATGGAGGATGCTGATTTGATTGTGTAACGGTGACTATTATCTCGCATGAAGTACAAGGTTTTTGCTTTGTAGGCTTGTTTGGTTTTTAAATTTCTTATGAAATGTAAAGTAAATGAGTTATTATTGTTGTTAATATCTCAAATTTGTAAAGAGTAGGGTCAATCGATGCTATCGACAAGCCACTCAATGCCATCAAAAAAATCAAAAAGGTTTTTGTTTTGTAGGCTTGTTTGGTTTTTAAATTTCTTATGAAATGTAAAGTAAATGAGTTATTATTGTTGTTGATATTTCAAATTTGTAAAGAGTGGGGTCAATCGATGCTATCGACAAGCCACTCGATGCCATCAAAAAATAAAAATAAAAATAAAAATTTATGTTTTAATATTGGAATGTTTTGGTGTTTTCTTGATGCCGTTGAAGAAATTTGATGTTATCAAGAAACTATCGATGCCATTGAGGGTGTCACCGAATGCGCGCGCTGAATTGCATTGTTGCAGGATTTGTTTTCTATTCCAATTATGATACAATTTTATGTTATGTCAAGCGTAATTGGAATTTGAGAATGAAGAAAATTGTTCTATGTTTTCTGAATTCATTCATAAGAATTTTAAGGGCATTACTTGGCTTGTGGAGAAGATTCGAAGCTTGTTCAAATCGATAATCTCTATTTCTTGTAAATATCTGTTTTTATAATGTATAATTGTCACTTTGTGCCATTGTTTTTTTCCTGTAAGAGTTCTTCCACATAAAATTCAATTTATTTGTGTTTAAACTTGGTTGTGCGATTGAAGTACTTTGCTTGATTAATCTCTATATGCTTCCATGGTTCCCCAACAATTATTATTATTATTAGGTGCTTGTTTACGTAGAAATTATAGCTATTACATCAAGAATTAAATATACTCGTAAAATAGGCACAATAGATTATAATCATACATTTTCACAATATTAAAGTATTAGTTTTACAGTATTTATTATTGGTGAAATAAATAATGTAGCAAAACTAATTTTGTAGTCAGACATGTCACCATACAATTACAAGAATAAATAATCACTACCCATTTAATGTTGTAAATTAAAAACCAAACAGGCTCCTAGTATATTTGAATTTTTGCCGGTCATCCAAGCAATGCCCAAACCTTAGTATTAAAAGGCATTCTACCTAATACTACTGCATAGGGTTAAGCCTAAAGTATAAGAATTAAGTTTTAAGTGTTGTAAAAGGTAATTATTACAATTATATAAGTTCACATCTTAAATTTCTTTTCCAATGTCTTTAGAAAAAATAAGCCAATATCAATTACAAAAAAAAAAAAAAACAGTGATGAATCTATTTATAAGAAAAGGAAATGAAGCTAGCTAGCAGTGCATTCTTGTCTTTCCTTTTCAAGGTTATATAAAAGGAATACTGCGAAGCAAAGAGCACAATTATTGATAGCATTTATAAATTTCCATTATTTTTTTCATAAGAAATCTAGAAGGCACGAAATTGATTTCTAAAATAAAGAAAGTAAGCATATTGTCATTGCTTGCTTATTAGTTTAAATCACATTCAAATCAAAGAACATATTATTGTTGGCATCCATAATTTACATGAAAAAACAGTCTAATGTTTTCCATTTCCAGTTGGACAGGAATCATATATACTGATGTTACCCGAAAAAGGTGCTGATTCAAATTTCAGGGCCAAGACTTTCGTTTTAGTTTTCCTTTTCCGTGAAAAATTACCCCAAAGTAAACATTTGAATTATTGTTGGAATTCATAGTTTTTTTTTTTTTTTTTTCATTTCAATTTTGCCCACGTTTTAGTCCGCCTTCATCCAAACACAACCTAAAATTGTCTCAAAAGGAAATGAGTCACCAAATTTTCATACTTGCTACCATTGCCATTATGTTTGTATCCACATTTTAGTTTGCCTCCTTCCAAGCACAACCTAAAGTTATCTCAAAGGAATGTGTCCACCATAAACTCATACTTCCCACAGCTATCAGTAGGTATATATACATCCACCTCTCTCTCTCTCTCTCTCTCTCTCTCTCTCTCTCTCTCTCTCTAACGCATTGGCAGTAGAATAGTGTAGTCGTCTAGCATATTGATTAGCTCTTTACAACCAAGAGCCAAGTTCCAAACCCCGCACTAGCTCTCAAGTTCCTTTGATTGTGTCGACAACAAGAAGAAAGTCACCCTCAAGCAGCATAGCCCAAGCACATACCATAAAATTCCATTACATTGCTAACACAAATATAACTGTTGAATGTGTCTCGTTGCCACCATGAATCCTGGCAATTCATTTCTAATTATGGCCCTGAGCTCCCTGATAGAAGGGAGACCACAGCTGGGCCATCAAATTTGAGTTTGGCCCAACCCAGTCTATGTGACCATCTGACCAAAATTGGGGCTGTGTTTGACAAAAAGTGTTCGAATTGTTCTATTTGTTAGGCATTTTAGGTACCGAAACCTGATGATAATATATCCCTATCCACCATATTTTCCTACTTCCTACTACCATTACTATGCATGTACAATGCAATGTGTTTGTAGCGGGTAACGATTGAGTTCCACAATATATTTCAGTACTCACTTTATTTCAGAACACGATTGAGTTACATTCCCAAAAGTTTGCGGGGAATTCCGATAATTTGAACCTTGGTTACACTGCATTCTGATATTTTGAACCTTGATAATGATCAGCCCACCTGAGCAATGGTGCATTCCATGTTGGCCTAAATATCCCACCATTGATTTTGCCAATCCATCGCTTAGGGTGGACCAATCAGTGCATACTTGTGTTGTTTTTCATCAAGCCCACAAATAAGCATCTGCAAATAGCATTCCTCAAGATTCAGTGATCCATCCATCCTTCTACCAGGGCATGTTTCAACATCAAGGTCTTCAATCCAAGCCCAGCTTTGGTGGCCACAACCTTGTATGGATTCACCAATTGCATGACAGAATCCATCTTCCCAAAACATTCGGATGTTCCAGGCAAGGAACTAAAATTGCATTTTCCATGTCACTTGATGGTGTAAAAATGCGCCATAATAGACTGAAGAGAAACTACTCTATTGACAAAACTGTAATAGGCCAAAAGCCCAAATTCCATTTCATCTACAATACAAATAGCAACAGCGCCAATGGCAATGAATTGGGGAAGGGTTTCGCATAGGTTTAAAGCAAAGATCTGTGCTGCACTGCAACAACGGCAGCAATGTCAATGTCTCCACATTGTCTATGACCCGTTCATTGGTGCATCTGCAAGGCCATTGTTCCCATCTTCTTGAAGCTTCCCATTGACCTGTGTTCTCTGTCTCTGCAGTAATGTTGACTAGTGTGAATAGCAGAACATAGATTGTGGAGAAAAGGGAAAGCCCATAACACATTATATGAACAGAAGTTAAAAGAGTAACTTAGAGAATGTGCTTAAAAAAACTCAAGACTAGTGAATTGAAATCTAGTTATTACTCTTAGTAAAGTTGAAATAACTATTTTGCAATCTGGGCTCCTAATTGCAATTATGTTACTTTCAAAATGGATATGAAAGAGGTTTTAACTGCATTTTTGGACTGGTTCCTCATTATGAATACTATGAAACATCTCTTGTCTAATCATTTCTCCGTGACAAAACTGGAAGTAAGCAATTCAATTCAACTTGCGCATCCAAATGCAGCCTAAGAGCCTGTTTGCAGGCAGGCGGCAATGGACAACTCAAAAGAGGATGACACTAGACACTATTCACTTTTTCACGTGGAATACACAAGGAAATGATTTTGTAGAAAGGCGCCCTTTATAACCGTTTTCCCTAGCTTTCAAAACAATAAAATGAAATAAAAAACAACCATTTTCCCCTTTGGCCAGATACATTTTGAAGAAACCAAACAACTGATTATTTTCCAATTAAAATCCTATAATTGGATGAAGAATCCTAAGAAGCTGATTCTCCCTGTTCCAAACTAGCCCTATGAGAACTTGTTAAAATGGTGACTCATTTTTTAAGAAGAAATATACAATATGCTCGATTGAACTTCCGTTCAACACGAAAAATGGTAACCACCTGATTATCCAAATTGTTCATATGGTGGGACCCAACATAGGATGGGAGATACCCCAAAATTCTACCCCATGAGATTATCATAACCATCAGATCTGGACCATGTTAATTGTGAGCTGCAGGCTTTAGTTGTACTTTTTCATGGACAGATATGATCCTCTAGGGGAGATACTAGGTTTATAACACATCCCATGACAAGAACCACCAACCTTGGGTTAACCCTCTCCATTTGCTGGGATGTACCAGAATATGTCAGTACTCTTGGTTGAGCATCATATCATTCCTCTTTAAAACCTAGAGAGCACATGAGCACTTTCCTGACCATTTTTTTTATTCCCACTCAAACATGGTCAAGTGTTTCACCATGTCCGAAGTTGAGATCCAAGTTTTTTGAAAAGAGGAATATTCATGAATGGTGCCATACATATACATACCCAGTCAGCAGTGTCCCCAGAGTTCCCATTCAAGAGCTTGTGGTGCTCTTCTTTAGATCTACTGTCTCTGTCTTTGGTGCTCAATGGCAGCAGAGGTAATGGGGCTCCAACTGTACGGTCCGGCATCTCTGCATGGGGAAAAGATATGGCGCACGTTTACTAACAGTGGAAACTCCAATGAGAAGAAAATTCAGAAGTGAGGAAGAAATGGAGATCAAATAGCCAATGGCTTGAACACGGACCTGGTAGTTTCTTGTCCACGAAAAATACGACCAGATTCACAGTGTACCTGATGATGTCCAGATAGGGGATTGGTGCACACTGAATCGGATAATGGAAATTTCCAGAGAAAAGTAAAGAAAAGAGATGCCCATCTTACCATGCAACAACAATATCAACTGTGTAATGCTTGCGGGATGCTATAATGAGGAGGCTGAGGAAGATGGCAAGCAACCAAGCAAGCTGCTTGATACACCTGCAAGCATACCAAAAGAATACAATTCAAACTTAGAAATAATACCAAACACACATCCACTGCATCTGTGCTAGGACACAAAAGACTAGAGAGGAGTTGTATGATACTCAGGCAGCATACAACACCTGATATGCAGGCACTCAGAAATTGTACAAGAGGCATATATTAACTCAAATAAACTGACTAAATTGTGCAGCCCACTGTCACAAAATCGCAATCCCAAATATCAGATTGGTTGAACAACCTTAACCACTGACTAACAGGCACTTGTTTTGCGGAAATAGGACTGTTTGGATATTTTTCAATTTTACCCATCAAATGTCTACCAATCTGATAGTCATTAATCAAATATTTTAGTTCAGGATATCTAAACACTGGATAACATAATTTGTATGGTTTAATTTGACTGCTTACATTTGCTGAGTTCTGAGCAATTTCTAAGTGTCACTCTACCAAAGTTTTTCAAGACTAAATGCCTAATGCATGTTCACTGGCCATTTGGCATTCCATGTGCAGCCGGGAAAAAACAAAACATGTCCATGCTGGAAGATCATATATAGAACACAAATTACTCCAACCATTGGAATTGAATCTGATGGAAGCTAACAGGATAGGATCATGCCACTATACCTTCGCGAGCCGTATTTCTGATACGTGAGAACGAAGACAAGTGTAAAGATCATGTGAGATGAGAAAATCAAGTCGCCACAACCATATATTACGCCCCGGGGAACTGCACATTGAAACGAATCAGATGAACAATAAAAGAATTTGCACTTTCAAGTATCTAGTCAATGACCATCTAAGTCTTAACCCAAATTAGTGTCAGCTACATGAATCCTGTTCCACTGGAATCATGACGAAAGTTGTGGCATAATTTTGATGCTGGCTGGCAACCTGATGCAAGCCACCTCCTTTATCCAGGCCATGGAAAGGCAAAGAAAGCAAAAAACTCCCACAGGCGCAATTTAATTAGCCTATTACTTACGTTGGTTAGTGGTTACAATCAAGCGCTGTCTAATAGTCTATTACATATGTTGACTACAATCAATGAGTTTTTCAAATATCTAGAAAACCTTAGTTAAATAAATAAAATAAGGCTTTCTTACAATTGATTAAGAGCACTTCCAATACACTGTCTGGATGAGGCAGCCTGGCAAGCTTAGATCCCTGCAATGGACATCAAAGAATCCAGTTAAGCCATTGATAGAGGGGAAAAAAAAACTTATAACAGATTTTCTAAACAGGATGGCAACTACAAACTCGAGATGAAAACGAAACATCAACCTTAACAAAGAAAATATAACATCTCCTAAAAACAGTTAAAATTGCATTATGAAATATTGCTACAACAGTTCAACTAAGAAAGCATTGTACTGTAAGATGTTACCTCACGGCAGTGATAGTTTGGACCAGGAAGCTGAGTCGAATAAAATGTAACAATCCGTAGAATTTGAGATGCCTGCAGAAAACCAAATCAACATAATTGCTCTGATGAGTGCTATTGGAGTCACTGGATTTAATGTTCTTCCTTCAATCCGCTAAATATTTCCCTTCAGTTTGATTGCTTATTCTTACATTAATCCCTTATTCTCACATTATCTTAACAAGCGATGTCACTTCCAACAGTGCTTTGAATATTCAAACACTGGAAGTGGATACCATCTGACCTGTGCAATGTTCTACCTCTAGAAAGAATTCAGGAGGGCAAAAATGTGCAGTCTCCTAGAGAATGGTGTCAAGTGCAAGTACATTACCGAACAGGCACGAACACGAGGATGTCCCCAGAGTTCACAGTTTACATGTTAATAGCTCATCCAAGTGAGGCAGTGCATAGAAGTATAAAACAGTGAATTTCTGGGGTTTTACCAGCAGGTGGTAAATGATTCAGCATGGTATTTCCTGTGAACAGTGGTACACAATATCCTGTGTACTTTCAAAATGACAAAGATGGGAATTATATGTATATTATGCACTTACAACTAGAAATGCCAGAACCCTGCGCCACAGCAGCACTGTGTAGAATTTTTTGCTTTGGAAAATGAAAGGATGAAAAGACCACTGCACCATAAATATGCCATTATCAGAACAATTAGGGACTCAAAATATAAGCAGCCATCACCAAGTCAGTCTAACTATATCTGCTCCCGAACATTAGGAAAGAAAAATATATGCAATGGAGGTTCAAAACCCCATTTTTGCACAACTGGTTAGCAGCATAGACAGAGAAACCACAAAAATGGTGACGATTTATTAAGACAAAAATCTAGTAGCCTTCGTCGTTGACATCATCATCATAGCCTTGTCCAAGCCTTTTGGGGTCGGCTTTCATTATTTGCTCGGCAAAAGTATCACAGCGAGCTGCCCACCCAAAATCAATTCCCTCAGCCTTTACCTTGGGTACAGGGCGCATCACTACTCAGCAGAGGATGACTATATAAATGCTAGTAAAAAGAGAAGAGCAGAATTTATGTGTACAAATCTATATAAATGTCAAGCATCTCTATGGATGAAACCTATCTAGTGTGCCTCTAGGTCATATCTGAATATTCAAAAACCACCTCAGGGAATTCATCCCAAATTACAGTCCAGATTTAAAGAATTCATGTTCTCTTAAAGCTTTTATTCTACATTTTCTGCCGTGCCTTTTTTGTCCTCTCATAATATACTTATATTTCTCCCTAAACAGAAGAAGAAGAGAGAAAAAAGATGAGACATATCCCAGACTGTAGAATACACTCCACTAACTAGACTCTAGACAGTTCAAAATAGGTAGCACGATAGACACCTCGCTTTTACATGTAAATGCCTTACCCTGATAAAATATAAGACGCATCATACATCATATACATATACTGTGTACAACATCAATAGAGAAGGTTATTCCTTCAAATGTGGCTCAGTTCAAGTCCAACCAATCGGATCACAAGTTATTATACATATACCGTGCACAACGTCAAAAGAGAAGGTTATTCCTTCAAAAGTGGCTCTCTGTTCAGGTCGAACCAGTTGGACCACAAGTTATAGTCCACCCAGATGATAACTCAGAAGCTATGAAGTGCATGTGATATCCACCCCTTCCAATAGGTTGGCCCCAACATGAAGATCTCCTGCTGCAAAACTTAGACCTATCTAGTCATCAAGTGGGCCACACCATATAAAACAATGTCCAGACACTGATTAATAGAAAAACACAAGTGTGGTCCACTCACTCAGTTGATGTTGCTAAGTCTTCCAAAGATCCTCGTGAAGGGGAAAACCTATTGGACAGGTTGGATGTTGTATATACATGAAAGGTTGGAAGTTATCTGCTAGTTGGACTGTAACTTATAGTCCAAGCAGTTGGACTTGAGACTCTCACACACATACAAGTAGTCGCCTTTTACACATTCAGGAGTCATCAAATAAGCAGCTCTCATTTGTGCTATGGATGGGGGGAAACATCTTATGAAGTTGGACTTGAGACTCTCACATGCAAACACACACACACACACACACACACATCTAAGAATGTATGTAACAAGGTTATAGCATCAAGCACAGCGTTCATGCATAGAATTGAAGTTTCAAATATGGGAGCTAGACCTATTTCGGAGTGTGCAGCTAATATAGTACATATGCATGCATGCAAGAGCTCTTCAATATTAATGAGCATACATCCAGTAAACATATTCATAGAATAATCATTAGTCATTATGGGCTGGAAGTCTATATACTTGTTTCACAACAGTACAGCAATATAAGCCCAGTAATGCAGTAAACCAATAGATAAGAATGATAAGTTTCAAAAAGATCCTCACCAAGACAAAGGAGACAAAGATGAAGGTGAATAGAGTCTCACTGATGTAAGCTTTCTCTTGCCCTAGCTCCTAAAACAACATTAGCATAAGAAAATCAATATGATTCAATCGATGAAAGTGATCTTGTCATAGAGCTGATGAATGCACACATTGACCAAGCAAAGCTAGCAACAGAAACACGAACCGGAAGGATTAAAAACCCAACATCCTGAAGTATGGGTCCAGGTCGATGTAAGTAGTGAACTCCCCGAGCAGCCAATCCATGAATATACTGCGGATAGATGCAAACTTATGATGTAAGCCTCCAAATATTTCTTACCGTGGAAGTTGGAAGAAACAACAACCGTACCAACATATAAAAAAGACTGCAGTTGGTAGATTGGAAAACAGGAAGAAGAAAAAAGGAAGGAAAATGAAAAGGAAAAGGAAGAACAAAGAAAGAAAACATTTACAAAGCTACCCCATTTTGAATTAGACAACCAACAGCATTTCACTGAGGAAATTATGGACCATAAGAATGCTACTTGCAACCATGTGAGATCAGGGCCGTTTCATTTGACTGGCCCCACGGTGAGCATGCCCAGGTGCAAAAATCAGGCTATACCATTCATCATGTGGACCACACATGCACGTCGAATGTGGAACTTCCACATTCTGGTTCTGTTTTAGCCCCCCTTTTTCCCTGCATGTGTGGCCCAATCGGACGAATCAAGACCGTAATCTTCTCATTTAACAAAAAAAGGATCTTTAGCCAGTACTATGACCAGTAACCCAACACAAACTGCATTTTTTCCTCAAAAAATAAAAAGGGAAAAGAGGCTGGCGCTTTTCTGTGAATGTCGAACTTGAGCCTACTGCATATGGCTCAGCCCCGACCGAGTTGTAATGACTAGCGGCAATTCAGTTTCTGCCAATTCCCAGTCCTTGTAATCTCATCAGACCCGTTTAACCCGAGACGGATTTTTCACAATTCCACAACGTTGGAAACCATTGAAGAGCAACAAAAGCAATCGCCTGATGAATATCCGAGAAAATAGCCTAAACAGTGTCAAAATTCCAAAACGCAAACCCTAAAAATCCGATCTTTTTCTCCCTACTTTTTAAAGATTCACGCAAAAAGACAGAAACCCTAACATATCAAAACAAGAAAAAGAAGAAATCAAAACTTTTTTCCAGAAATTAAAAGAAAAACCTGAAAAATTATTCCAGCGAGAAGAAGCCTCCATTTCTCCGCCAACAGATGCAATTCGAGCGACGTCTCCATCAAAACTCTCCTCCATAACTGCTCTCACCACAAAACACAACCAAAATCAGACCAAACACAATCAAACAAAACCCAATCCAAACAGATCGAGAAAATCAAACCTTCGAACTCTCGCGAGCAATATAAAACGTCATTTCCAACTCCAGAAATCACATCCATATTACTTCAAAATCCGACGGTTGGATCCGACATCCTTCGCCGGATTCACACGACAATACTCTCAGACACCGCTCGCCCTTCGAATCAGCGATTCAACGCGACGAACAGAACCAATTCCGCGATCGCAATCGAGACTTCGGGAGCAGCGATCCAAGCCGATTTCCACCGTTTCAAAGCGAGGAAAACGCTGGAAAGGGGGCCAGTGGGCAAGTAATCGGCGAGGGGAACGCGATCGGAGGCGGGGATCGGCGATTCTAGGGGTGGATTTGTACGATTTCCAGGTCTGGTGGAAGAAACGCGATTCAGACGCGGATCGTCGACAGTCGAAAAAGAGAGGAAAAGGGAGGAGAAAGAAGAAAGTCGGAAAGAAGAGAATATAAATAAATAATTAATTAATTATTATATTTATTTAAATAAAAAATAAAAAGCAAATATTCTCTGGTTTTTATTATTATTATTTTTTAATCGTATCGGCCGAAACGCCCGGCACGCGTTTTCTCCGATATTTGGGCTGAACGGGGGTTTGTTGATTTCTGGCCTCTGAAGCGGCTATAAAGCCTCGCGGCCTCCGGCCTCGGCCTGCAGGGCCGGGTGAAGTTACGGAATTGCCCTTGCTGTTTTACGTAAATAACGAGAATGCACCCTGGAGCTTGGGAAGTAACGGAGATATGAGGAGTTTACGTGATACTCGGGCTGCTTGTGACACTTGATACGCAGGCACTCAGGGATTGTACAAGTGGGATATATTTATTAAATAAAACCAGTTAGACTTTGCATGTGTCTGTCTAGAAGACACAAGGTCAATCTCATATTGATTGAACAATTCTATCATCCGAATCTTGGATTATTGTTTTTGGAAATAAGACCGTTGGATTTTTCACTTTTAACCGTACAATACATCCAGCAATCTAATATTTGGATTAAGAAATAAGATTATTTTTTGGTTCATGATAAATATAATGGTGGGTAACGTAATTTGGACGGTTTAATTTGACCATTGGCACGTAAGGTATGCAATTTCTGAGTAATTTTTTAGTGCCTGCGCATCATACACAGTACTCTGCCAGAGTATCAAAGTGTTTCCCACGGAGATATTCGCCTATCTGTCTGTTTCCTCCTCGTTACTGGTTTCAACATTGGGAATTTGAGAGACGTCCCGCGCGTGTAGAGATCGGAGAAGCGAGTTGCAGCACGTGTGGTAGATCAGTTCGTGATCCAAGTGACCTGAAGTGAGCATGTGCTGGCCCACTCATCGGTTCGATCAAAAGTGTACGTATGAATCTAAAGCATTGGTATTTTACTTTAACCACAATTTTACCTTGGATGTGTGGACCATATGAGACTATACCTGGATATTTAATTGGAAATAGTATTTTAAAGATGGACCAAACCTTACTAATGGTTCAGATCTGATGAAAAATTGCTAGGTTGGAGAGCGAGCTGCGTTTAAATTCTTCAACCTATTGCCATGCGAATGACGTTCGGATTTCTCTTTGAAATTTCAAAGTTGAATGAGGAGGCGCTGCTTGCAGTTGCGCTCAAATCCAAAGACCCGACAAATGACCGGGCCTTCCTCAGGTGGGCCCCACCAATAATGTTATCTTACCTAAAAGAATAATCTGAGCCACTCGTCAAGTGGGCCACACTTGTACGTTCATGTGGACGATTGGTTAAACCTTCTAAGATGTCGATTCTCCATGATCATCTGACCAACGGATGAGGGGAGGCGGCTGACTTTTGGACCAGGCTACATTAACAATCGGGTCTACCTGATGAATGGCCTGGATCTCATTCATGTACCATTTTGACATGTGTGAGACATCTCGTTTTTGGTGGGCCCCGGTCAATGGAAGAGGGGCAATGGTGACCACTTATCTGATGGGCTCCACCATGGTACCAGAAATGTCTCTCAGGTGGGAAGATCCTATGCATTCAATTATTAGCCCTTTTAAGTTGAGGGATCAAGTATAATCTGTTGGATTACAAGTTATGGTCCAGCCAGCGAGTAACTGACACATTTAATGTGTGTGAAAAATCCGATCCGTCCAATAGGTTGCCACGAGGACCACATAGTGCCAAAGTAAGCCATATCCACTCACCTATCATACCACACTTACCATAGGTGTACACTAGCTCGGTTAGCTTGCTCAGCCCGATTCGACTCAGTTTGAAGCTGATTTCGAGCTGAGTCGAGCTGATTTTTTTAGCTCGAAAATGAGTTCAAGTCAACTTCAACTTGGATCAAACCCAGCTAGAATTGAATTCGGATCGAACTAGTTTGGTGACTCGATAACTTTTACATTGATGTTGCTCACCGAGTGTGTTTGATGAAATGATGCAAAGAAGTGTGGCGGGTGGCAAGGAAGGCATGTATATTAAACCAACACTCTTTTTTCCTTGATTTTTACGTCGCTTAGAAGGTGTTTGATAAAATACCTATAAAACTATTGCTGTTGTCTTAAATATAGTAAGATTTTGAAGGTGCGGTGCAGGTGTTTGTGAAAATGCTACAATGGCGAACTTGGCTCATCTTAGCTCGAACTAGGCCGAGCTGCTGACCAAACTGAGTTAAGTTGGCCGGTCAAGCTCGAAGACTGAGCTAAGCCGAGTTCGAGCTGAGGTCAACTAGTGGCCGAGCCGAGGTCATACTTGATGTACACCCCTAACACTTACATTTGCTATTTACCAACCGTTGGATTTTTTTTTTTTTTTAATGATATGACCCACCAAATAACCTATTTTAAGGATTGGATATCACATGTACTTAACAGGGTGGAACTTATCCCCTAGGAAGACCATACCATGTGGTCCAACCAATTGGACTTCCAGATAGTGTTTTATGAACCCACCATGATGTGTCTGTTTTATTCATGTTATCTATTTATTTTGGATAATTATTTAGGGATATAACTTAAAAATGAAATAGATGTAAGTTTCAGGTGGACCACAATAAAGGAAAGCAATGGTGATCGAATGTCGACTATTAAAAACTTTTTAAGGCCCATTGTAATGCTTATTTGCCATCTAACTTATTGATGAGATCTCAAAGACCTGAACGAAAGGAAAATACAAATATAAGCTTTATTCAAAACTTTTGTGGCCCCTCATAAGTGTTTAATGATGGTCGTTCAATTACCACTATTTCGTGTGATGATGGTGTGGTCCACACGACATTTGGACCTGACTCATTTGGACTCATGCCCTTAAAGTGTTGATAAAGTATATAAATTGGGCCCATAGAGCACCATCCAATGGTAGAAGCATAAGTAGGCAATCCTCCTGTCCATGGAGGCAAGATCTTTAACATTGCTTGCGATGTTATTAATTTACTTTAGAAATATCACATATAGTATAGCATGAGCCTTGCACAAAGAACCTAATGCAAAGAAATGTCAAGATTTCATTGTAGGAGAAAGACTACGTCTTGAAGTGTGGATTAGGTCACTCTCTTTGAAATAGATAACTACATCCCAATTTTCTTTGAAATAATCAATTCATGATTAAATGTAAGAGCCCATCAAGGACACTAGCTAACTTTCATGTGTGAAGCCCTCAATTAATTAATTTTGTCATCGCTTGTATTTTGATCTACAATTTTTTTTTTCCCATCCATAAGCCAATAACAAAAAATAATAATAATAATTGATTATTTATTTATTTATTACAAAGAGCAGTACAATGGCTCATTAACCACCTTAACCTAAGAGATTTATTTTGAAATATGCCAATATCTGCTCATACATAATGGCACATTAAATGGCTGCCTTTCAGATCTCGCCAATGGGAATATCATAGACATCAAATTGGACCATTTTAGCATGTTGATTGTGAAAAATTGGCCATTTTTGTTACAATTGTGTTAGTATATATTGAGCTAATTTATCATATCTTGTATATTTGGCAAGAGTGAGTTGTTGATACATAACGCTTTTTCAAATCTTGTGCATGTGTTTCTTCTAGGGTTTGTTTTGCCTCTATCATGACTTGGGATCTTAGCAAGTATTGCCCCACTTGGGCCCATGTGCTGAGATGGCATGGCATTGAATTATTTGTCTTGTGTTTCATCATTTATTAGATATTGTTAGCTGATATGATGACTCTAATCAACATTAGGAATTTTGAATGGCTCACATCCAGCTTTAGAAATTGAAGGCCAGGATTGTAGCTGAGGTGTGATTTTAGGGCCCGTTTGGATAATGAACTATTGCAATAATGTCATGTAAAACTCACATCATTGAATCTTGTTTCGATATCACGGACTGTCAAATCATAGTAATCTTCCTGAATCACAATAGAAAACGGATGGCGATGGTGTGATCACGTGGCATAGTTTTGTGGGCCCCACTATGATGTGTGTATTATATTCACATCATAGTGGGGCCCACAAAACTATTTATCAATGGCGATGGCATAGTTTTGTGGGCCCCACTATGATGTGTGTATTATATTCACACCATGTGGCCTAGCTTTCTTGGGTAATCATTTTATGAAACGGGAGAAAAAATTGAGGTGGATCCAAACCAAAAATGGACCACACCACACAAGTCAATTGAATTGAACATCTGTCATTGCAAGCTTCCTAAGGTCACATAAGTGTTGAATTTTCCTCCCTTTTTAGGATATACCTTAAAATGATATTGCAAAATAAATGGATGGTATGATCATGATATATGTTAACGAAACTACATTTATATATATCTAACCACCAATAATATTATACAAATATAAAGGGTAGTGGTAGGAGTCATCTTGGGTATGACCACTAATATGGTTTATTTGTGACTATTGAGATAATAATAATTATTACTCATTTATCATATATTACAACACATTAAACATTAATGTAATAATTGTTGCTGACTAAATCTGGATGACTCTCCGCTCGGACCACTGAACTCTGAGCCACTTCGACGTCTTGGACCTACACAATCACAGTGAGCAAAGGAAACCCTTGTCTAGACAGGGAACCCTCCGATGCCTAAGTCAAGTCAAGAGAATTTGAGTCTAAGTTCGTTTGTAGAGGGAGAGTGCGAGATATTGTGTACTTGTTTCCTTATTATGAGATACTACTTATACCCTCTCACTCGGAAAGGGCCTGTTCACATAAGTTGGCGCATTTCAGGGCACTTACCACCTCCCCCAGGAGACTTGGCTGCCCAACTGTCGTGTGATCATGCGGATGTGAGTGGTTGAGTAACCATCTCTAGTCGTGCATTAGTGGGATAGCTTGAGATCCCACAAGTAGATCACAGTCTGAGTGATCTGAGCTTCACACTGACCGCTGCGGCCTCAGATTACTCCAAACCAATAGCCTCAGAGTAACGGCGTAACTATAGCCGAGCCGGGAGTCTTTCCCTTTGGTTGTTTTTGTAATTCTAGACTTGCACTTACATCTCCGGTCGAATATGAATGGTGTCGGGCCTCGGAGTTGAGTAGACTCGGATCTTCCCATAACCATAATCATAATCCAAACATACCCTCATGGTGATAGCTTATTTATTAAAGTAATAGTCAGTTCAAATCATTTGACCATTTCAGCATTTGGGCAGGTTGGGATCTAGAGCCGCAGTGGACAGGTATAAAAGTTATTGCTCTCTAACACCCATCACCAGCAATGGCCATTTTATTCTTCATCTATTTATTCGGTGGATAACACTAGTATTGTACTATTTATCAATGGCTAAATATTATTTTCTATGGTGCGGCCCACCTTATAAGTAGATGAGGCTTCATTTGTATAAGGTGATCCTCATGGTATGGCCAACATTTGACAAGAGTTTGATATTATATTCACTTAATAGATTGAAAGTAACCTGCATGTGGTCCAACTAATTAAACTCTCCTCTCTCTACACACACCATATGGGTAGGTTTTGCCATATTACATCTTAGATGATGATGTAAGCTGTCCATGTTCTAATCAACCGTTCCATGTTCATACAAAATTACAGTAATTTCAAACGTATTTTGAACGTTTCTCTTGATGGGCATTTGGGGCCACTAATCAAATGGTCAGGATTATCCCATCAATGCAAGGTCTAAACTTCCGGACGGCGTACGAGGCACAGCATTGCCGTGGACAGCCTGTTATTTTTACGTGTGGGGTAGTGCACTTGTGTCGGGTGGAATGTTCACCACACTCCAGTGGAGTACACATCTTTGATACTCGTCCCTTTACACATGGGAATTTATAACACATGTGATGGATCCAATCCATTGATTAGGTTGGGATTAGACTATATATTTTTTTTTTCTCCAAAATCATGCTGATCTTATTATCACATGGGCCACAAATCTACATGGAAAATGGACAGTTGTATGAAACTAACGAACAATCCACATTCAACGCACATGTGTGTGACACATCTGATGATCTTACTGTCCTGAATTTTTTAGGACAAGGGACCTAACGGTAGGAGCCACACGATTAATGGATTGGACGTGTTCCACAACCCACATGTGTGACCCAAGTGCCCAGAAAAAGTGCAGCTGCTGGAGGGCAGTTAGCTGTGATGGTTGTGCAAAGCGATAGGGACATGTCAATGGAATGTTGATTTTGGTCTTAGATTTCGTCGGAAGAAAGCAGGCAAACCGTACAAAGTCAGCCTAATACATTTTCACTTCTGAGGGACCACTTACTCACGTGCCTTTCTTTTTACACTTCTCTTTGGTTTTTTACATGCAAACATGCATGATTGAGTGTAAAATCTTTGAGGACTTGACCAATGTGGTTCGTGGGCCAGGGCATGTTCATGATTTTCCCCACCTGATGAATGGCCTGGATCTCACACACGCATGCCACAAATTGCTTCTTCCGTATACCAAGAAGCTTCAAAGACTAAGTGAAGCCTTTCGTGATGTGTGCTTATACATGGAATTGAAAAGAATTGTGCAATGCATTGAATATGGAGGTCAGGTGAATTAAAAAGCATACCTTGTTGAGACGTCACAATCTTTCTCTCCCTACATACTTATTGCATGTTTGTTTTTTCAAAGCAATGTAAAATACACGGGAAATGATAATTATTACTGTGAATGTTTGAAAATTCATAGAAATTGGTGCCTTTGAAATTGGTTCGAAAGAGGTAATTTTAATTTTTGAACCGCAAAGTAATTTTATTACAATATTTTAGAGCAGTAGACAAAAAATAAAGCAAATTCAACACTCAAGTGGCCCACGCCAAAAGAAACAGTGGCCCCACGAAGTTTTTAACGGCAAATATTCGATACCCTTCTTTGTATGATGTGGTCCACTTGAGTATTGGATATGCCTCAATTTTTTACTCATGATATGAATTCAACTGGAATAATGGATGAATGGTGTGGATAAGCGAAATGTATTATAGTGGGACCCACAGATATTTTGTAATATTATTGGTTTTCATGTCAAAAAGTAAGCAGTCAAATCAAGTATGCTTTAAATGGATGGGGAAATAATTTTTTACTTTTTTACGTGGTATTTACCGTTTCACCAGAAAATCGAACACGCCATAGGTCCCGAGATCGGAATTCTAGCTTCTGTTTATGTGTACGAAGGTTAAGGAGTTTGAAACTCATTAAAATTCCTCTTCAATCCACACAAATTTAGAAATTTGAGTTCGACTTACCACTTTTTATACGATTTTGTGTGTATCAGATGAGTGGGGTCCATTGGTACACCTGATCACATTAGCCAACTCTTAGGACAATTTAGACCATTGATCAATAATGCCCACTTTATTGAATTCTTAAAGTGGGCCCCCTCATGTTCTCCTTGGCACATAAAATTCAGGTTGGTCCAAAACTCAGCTACCCTACACCATATGAAATCATGCCTAAACATTCTAAAATCATGTGTCATAGCCCACGTAAGTTCCGAAATGGTCTTATTTCCAGAGTGTTTGTTGATCTTCAAGGAGTGGATGGCATAAGTAGAAATCTAGGAGGTTTTTAGTAGTGGGTGTCTCCATAATGGGCGCTGAACTTGAGGGGGTATATGATGGACGGATTGGATGACTTGCATAAGAGGGGACCCACCATGGACTTGAATCACACGAATGGTGTTCTTACTAATTCCCCACTTGTGGGCAGATGGTTCGGTTACCTAAGCCATTTATGAGTTGTGAGGTAGTGATTATAGGCTTGGATGGACGGGCCCATTGACCCTTATCCTCCCATTTTGATACGTGGGTAATTCAATCTCTACTTAGGATCCATTGTATCTAACATCTCAGCCTTTCAATTTATGTCCTGAAACAATCATTCAAGGAGGGGAACACATCGATGGTCCATATTCAACTGAAAAAAGTTTCAAGATTGGTGGTTGAGATCTTGCTATACTAGAGATATGTGGGCTTGGTCCTTCTATGGTGGGTGTGTAGGGTTGTCAATGGGTTGGTTTCAAGTCAGATCCTCAGGTTCTCACGCCCATGCTGATCAGGTTCGAGTCCGGTCGCAACCTTTGTTTTGGAAGACTCATTCAATCACCAGGTCTTTGAACCTTATTAGTTTTAAGTTGAGTCTTGAGTCAGGTCTATGTCAAATAAGAACATTACATGTATGCATGGTTGGACTCATCTAAATGGATGGATTAGATCTTACATACATGCGCAATTTTCATAATAATATAAGCGAGAAATGAGGAATCAGTTAAGATTGCTAACTAAAAAGTTTCCCCAATCACCACTTCTGATACCTTAGGTCAATAATTCATGATCATGGAGCAATTGAGAAGGGTGTTGTCCACGGAACTTAAGCTAGGTAGAAGAAATTAAGACGTGTAGATTTAGATAGTTTAGTCATACCTAAGACAGACCAAGAGCTGTGTTGGTTAGAGGTGAGTTAGCACAAGCTGAAAGCTTAAAAAATGCAAGGAAAGGCCCAAAATGTCATGGATGGATATAATTAAAGAGTAACCGATTCAACTAAAGATCTGGCCTTTGATAGGGTGGAATGGTAGAACATGATTTATATGGCTGATTGCAATTAATTAGAATAATGCTTAGATGATGATGAGGATCATCCTATAATATGATTATCAAAATTAGTTGAACCTAGCTGAAACCCAACCTAATCCATTGTCAATGGGGTTTAAGATAGTGCACCTGACCTGGACCCATGTAGACCCGGTTTAGTTTCATAATTGAGTCTAAATGGCAGAACCATACTTGACCAATGTTCTAAACTGGTCTGAAAAATGTGATCCGGACCTGTTAAAAACAGGCATGGTGCATTGGGTATCCAAGATTCCGTGGTAGGTGTTAGCAGCCTAAGTACGGCTGTGAATGGGCTGACCCGAGCAATATTCTGAATAGCCCGGTCTGAAAAATTCAAAATTTCAACCCAGGCCAGGTCTGAAAAATTCAAAAAACAACAAAAATACAAGTAGGGGTGTCAATGGGCCGGGCTCCTGCCTGAAACTTCAGACTTTTGCATAGGCCCGGCGACGGCCCGGCCCGAATTAGCTAAAAATCCGGTCGGAGACCTGCTCCAGATCCTGCCGGTTGACAGCCCTAAATAGGAGGAGTTTATTTGATATACATTGCCAGACATTGATCATCCATACACATGCACTCTGCCACCAAAAATGCATTATATATGGAGCTGAATCAAACCGTTAATATAATAACATCCTTATTGATCAGTCTTAAAAAAACAAATAAAAAGATCAACGGTCCTGATTAGTGTATTTTAATGGTTCAAATCATTGATAGTCTAACTATAGAATTTTCCAACTATTTGGACGGTTTGATTGAGTTAAATACGTGACACGTGTACGATTCTAAGTGCTTGCGTATGGACGACCATCATACTGCAGAATATGAATGTATTTTTCTCGAGTGAAGACTCCCAAAATAACAGCCATCGACCGTTGGGGGGCATTTTCGTCATTTACGAGGCAGTTGGTTTCGGGTTTCGGAGAAAGAAGGGTAGAGTTTGGTAATTTTACGAAATCGAGTCAAGGTCGGCTTCGTTGACCGCCGACTCGTTGAATGGGAAGACTCGCTGCCGTTGCGACTCGGGACATTGAACGGTAAAGGCGGCTATTCATAACGCGCTGTCACGTGATGTTGCCCGGCAAGAAAGCTCCCTTTTTTAATCCTAGTCTCGATAGTGTGGCCCACCTAGTCTAGTGATGTGGGTGAGTCATCAACCGTAAATAAAGTATATGGTTGGATAGAAATTATTTTTAGAAATTGCGGAGGTGGCAAACGTGTTATTCAAATTAAATAGTCCAAATAAATGGATGAGTTTAAATGTATCATGAATCAAATATGAGAAAAACTTTGATACCCTGACGGGCCTGTTTGGCCAGACCGATCCCACGGTATTAGACGGGAGGGGATCACGATATCCTGTGATATGCATGACGAGCCAAACAGACCCGGTGAGCTTGTCCCAGTATATAAGCAATCCCATGGATCTTAAAACAATCCAATGACATCACCATCATTAACTTAAAATTAATCCCATCCCTTGGTTGGATGAATTGGAAGGTAAAATCCTGAGATATGCTGGGCGTGCCAAACAGGCCCGGTGAACTTGTCCTGGGATATAGCAATCCCATAAATCTTAAACCAATCCACTGACACCACCATCATTACCTTAAAATCATCACATCCCTCCTAATCCCATAGCATTCACCTGGCCAAACAAGCCCCGGAAAATGTGTGGCAGATGATAAACAGGAGCTAGGAAAGAAGAAAGATTGGCTAAGCTCTATGGGTTCACTATGATGTATGTGTTATAGTCAATTTATCCATCCATTTTACAATATCATTTAATGACATACATAATCCTAGATGTGAGGTAATCCAAAGCTTAACTGGACTACCCTATGGGAAATTGTAAAGCGGATTAGGTGAGACTCTGGATCCACCAAGGTGGGTGAGACCCTTGACTGTGGGACTCATTGTGATATATGTGACTACATTCATGTTGTCCATCTATATTGAAAGCTCATTTTAGGGCATGATCTAAAAAATGAAGCAGATCCAGATATTAAGTGAACCATGATACAAGAAACAATGGTAATTGACCATTAAAATCTTTTCATTGGCCACAAAAGTTTTGGATAAGGTGACATACTCTTCATCCAGATCTTTGTGACCTTATCAACAGTTTGGATGGGAAATAAACATTCCGGTGGCCTCGATGATGTTTTTAATGGTGGGGATTCAATCACTACTATTTGTTTCTTATGCTATGGTCTAGATAAGATTTGGATGTTGTGAACATTGGGAGATGGTGCGCGATATGATTTTTTGTCTTATGTGTGGGGGTGTGATCTTGATTGTAAGTTTGGAGTCGTCAGTAGCCACTTAATCTTAAAATCTTGCAGTTGGCTAGAACCTGCAGAATATGTAAGAAGATTCTCTTATCATAGATTGACTTCTAGTTGCGATCTGAGATTCTAAGTAAGGGACCTCGGTTACAAAGAGGGAAGGTATTAGACACCCTCTTTATGATGGGGTTTTCCTCCTCAGGTTAGAGGAGATATGGTGTGGTTCAGATGCCACAAACAGTGGAATCACCGCCCTGCTCGACCAGTCGAGGGTCACTCGACTCAAAGTCTAGCGAGCTTAGTGAACAGTACTCGACCAGTCGAGGTTACGCAAATTTGAGTCCGGATCTTGTGCGGATTGCGGAAATCTGAGGTGGTTTCGCAAGAGGTGCGAAAGGGAGTTGCCTAAACTATAAATGAGTCCCCAGGGCTTTTTTAGGGTATGCAAGAGGTAATGTAAGAGGGTTTCTTAAAGCTTTATAATGGTTTCCTAAAGGGTTTAGGGATACCAAAGGTGAGAGAGAGAAAGATAAAGAGAAAGCTTGTGGAAGGGAGATTATGCTCATATAGGTGATTTATTGTGCACTCAACATCTCAGTGCTTCTACGTCCTTGTCATCGATGAGATCTCTCCGTTTTTTCTTTATTCCCTTATTGTTTATCCGCTCCTGCGCGAGTGAAGAAGGTTTGATCCAAGCGGTGTGTGCTTGTGATCTGTTGTAACATTCTACTTCATAGTGGATTGTTGATCTGGACGAGGGCCTGTAGTTTTTACCTGTTTGAAGGTTGTCCACGTAAAAATCTGTTGTGTCATGTGGTTTGTGCTTTGATTTATTTCATTACTTTATTATCCTATAATTCTGGTATTTTTGGGAGGCTAGATCTTAAGGTTTTGTGCAACGGCTCTAAATAAAGTGGTATCAGAGCTAAGTTCATTGAACGGAGTGAGATCGGTTTTAAATTATGGAAGGTGGCTCATCAGGGATGATTAGCCTCAATTGTTCTAACTGGACTATATGGAAGGCTAAGATGGAGGACTTGCTTTATTGCAAGGACTTATATTCTCCAATTTTAGGCATATCAGCAAAATCCAAGAATATGTCTGATGATGATTGGAAGAAGTTAGACCAGAAGGTGGTAAAGTTTATTAGACAATCACTGGATGATTCTGTATTCCACCATGTGTTTACGGAGACCTCAGTCGCTAGCCTATGCTGAAATTATAAGGGTTGTATGAGAGGAAGACAGTCGGCAATAAGATTTTCTTGATACAATGACTTTTGAATCTCAAGTTCAAAGATGGTGGTTCTATGACTGAGTACATAAATGAAGTCAGCAATATATTGAACCAGCTCTCCACTATGAATATGGTCCTTGATGATGAATTACAGGCTTTGTTATTGCTTAGTTCATTGCCTGACAGTTGGGAAACATTGGTGATGTCTCTAAGTAACTTCGCGCCAGACGAAAAGGTATCCATATAACATGTAACTAGTTGTCTCTTCAATAAGGAGACAAGGAGGAAGTCTTAGGGGTCTACTCAGCAAGAGGCCTTTGTGACAAAGGAACGGGGGAGAGGAAAGAACAGGAAGGGCGGGAAGACCCGAAATAAATCAAGAGGTAAGTCGAGTACCAGAAAAGATATTGAATGCTGAAATTGTAGCAAGAAGGGTCGCTATAAGCATGAATGTCGTAAGAATAAGAACGACAAGAAAGGAAAAGGAAAGGAGAAGGAAGATGAATCAGATTCTACTACGGTCGCTTTAGACAGCGACACTGTAGTTATTCTTTTAGCAGATCATGATGTTTGTCTCACGGTTACGAGTTAGGACACCGACTGGGTAATTGACTCGGGAGCCTCTTTTAATTCTACTCCACTAGGGACTTCTTCACAAGCTACAAGTCAGGTGATTATAAGACCGTGAATATGGAAAATTCTAGCGTATCGAATATCATAGTGGTCGGTAATGTTTGTGTAAAAACTGATGTGGGCTGCACATTTGTTCTCAGGGATGTGAGGCACATTCCAGACCTTTGCCTCAACTTGATGTCGACAGGAAGGTTAGATGATGATGGCTATGAAAGCCGATTTGCTGGTGGGCACTAAAAGCTTATCAAGGGTTCGTTGATCACAGCTAGAGGAGAGAAGTATTGTACTCTTTACTTATAAGGCAAGTGTAAGTGTATGCAAGGGTGGGTCGAACGCAACTGAAGATTCAGCTATTGACATGTGGCACAGGCGTCTAGGCCATATGAGTGAAAAATGGCTTCATCTACTAGCGAGGAAGCAGCTCCTTACAGACATGACAGGTATACCTCTCAAAACCTGTATTGATTGTTTATCAAGAAAACAACATGGAGTTTTATTTGTTAAATCTGCTTCTCATGTTAATAAAGTACATGCATTAGATTTGGTTTATTCTAATGTTTGTAGTCCTATGAAGACAAAAACCTTGGGTGGGGCATTGTATTTTGTCACTTTTATAGATGATGCATCTAGAAGGGTTTG
Source organism: Magnolia sinica (assembly GCF_029962835.1). Lineage (NCBI taxonomy): Eukaryota > Viridiplantae > Streptophyta > Magnoliopsida > Magnoliales > Magnoliaceae > Magnolia > Magnolia sinica. The sequence goes on from NC_080580.1 coordinate 5,036,644, forward strand.
GGTTTATGCTTTACAATCTAAGGACGGGGTATTTGGTGTGTTTAAATTGTTTCATGTTATAGTCGAGAGAGAGACAGGTATATCATTGAAGTACATCCGCATTGACAATGGTGGTGAATACATTGGTGACTTTCATGAGTATTGCAAGTCCATGGGTATACGGCATGAACAAACGGTTCTCAAAACCCCCCAGCATAATGGTATAGCTGAGCGAATGAATCGCACCATTATAGAGAGAATCAAATGCATGTTATTTCATGCGAAGTTGCCCAAGATGTTTTGGGGAGAAGCAATGCACATGACAGTTTATTTGATAAACAGGTCTCCATTAGCCCCGTTGAATGGAAAAGTACGTGAGAAGGTGTGGACTAGACAGGATCCATTATACAGTCATTTCAGGGTGTTTGGATGCAGGGCATCCATTCACGTACTAAAGGACGAGAGGTCCAAGCTCGATATAAAGATCAAGCAGTGTATGTTCTTAGGGTATGGTGATGAAAAGTTCGGTTACAGATTATCGGATTCGACCGAAAAGAAGCTCGTCAGGAGCAGAGATGTAGTTTTCTTTGAAGATCAATGTATAGAAGACATTGGTAAGCCAAAGAAGAACCAACATAGTTCAGGTGAGCTAGAGGACATGGATCTGATTATTCCTTCTGTGGTGCCTGATGACGGGAGAGTAGAGCAAGGTGCAGAGGAAGATGGAGTTCCTTCAGAAAATGGACCAGGGGAGCAGCCTCCACTTGATCCATCTGTTGAGTCATGGGTGAGGAGGTCATCTAGGGACAGACAGCCATCCAAGAGGTATTCACCGCATGAGTACATTATACTCACTGATGGGGTAGAGCCAGAAGATTATTTTGAGGCCCTAGCCAACGAGCATAAGGGGGAGTGGTTGAGAGCTATGCAAGAGGAGATGAGATCCTTACATAAGAACCACACATATGATATAGTGAAATGGATATTGCGGTATCTAAGAGGCTCATCCAGGTTGAGCCTATGCTATAGTGACAGAAAACCTGTGTTAGAGGGCTACACAGATGTAGATATGGCAGGTGATATAGACTCCAGGAAGTCGAGATAGAGCAGTTAGATGTTAAAACTGCCTTCCTCCATGGTGACCTGGAAGAAGAGATTTACATGCACCAACTAGAGGAGTTTGAAGTCAATGGCAAAGAACATGTGTATAGGCTGAGGAAGAGCTTGTACGGGCTGAAACAAGCTCCACGGCAATGGTACAAGAAGTTCGACTCGTTTATGTTAAAGCATGGGTATGACAGCACGGAGTCGGACCACTGTGTGTTCACGCACAAGTTCTTAGATGGTGAATTCCTCCTGAGTCTGAAAGGAAAAGATTTGATGGGGTTTTCCTCCTCAGGTCAGAGGAGATGTGGTGCTGTTCGGATGCCACAAACAGTGGAATCACTGCCTTGCTCGACCAGTCGAGTGAACAGTGCTTGACCAGTCGAGGGTCACTCGACTTAAAGTCCAACGAGCTCAGTGAACAGTACTCGATCGGTCGAGGGCTGGCTCGACCAGTCGAGTGAACAGTGCTAGACCAGTCGAGGTTATGCAGATTTGAGTCCGGATCTTGTGTGGACTGTGAAAATCTGAGGCGATTTCACAAAAGGTGCGAAAGGAAATTGCCTAAACTATAAATAGGGGTCCCTAGGGCTTTTCTAGGGTATGCAAGAAGTAATGCAAGAGGGTTTTCTAAAGCTTTATAAGGGTTTGCTAAAGAGTTTAGGGCTACTAAAGTTGAGAGAGAGAAAGAGAGACAAGAAGCTCGAGGAAGGGAGGTTATGCTCATATAAGTGATCTATTGTGCACTCGACATCTTAACGCTTTTATGTCCTCATCATTGGTGAGATCTCTCTATTTTTTCTTTATTCTTTTATTGTTTATTTGCTCCTGCGTGAGTGAAGAAGGTTTGATCCAAGCGGTGTGTGCTTATGATCGGTTGTAAATTTCTACTTCATAGTGGATTGTTGATCTGGACGAGGGCCCCTGGTTTTTACCTCTTTGAAGGTTTTTCACGTAAAAATCTCTTGTGTCGTTTTGTTTGTATATTGATTTATTTCATTACTTTATTATCCCATAATTCTGGTGTTTTTGGGAGGCTATATCCTAAGGTTTTGTACAATGGCCCCTAACACTTTGCACGTACAAATGTACGGTCTGTACTTTAGTGTGGTAAGTAATCTCAAGGGATGAATGATATGGTATGAGTATGACTAAGCACACGCAGATTTCTAATGCGGCAAGATCCGTGATTCCACAAGCCACAGAGCATACGTCCGGGGATGTGTCTAGAGGCGGATGTGATGATGCTTATGTAAACATAAAGAAAAATGGACTAGATCTCTAAAGTGTTTTTGATGTGAAAGGATCTAATATATGACAAGCCAAAGAGTATACATTCATAAGCGATCTAGAGAAACAGGAAGGTTGAGGAGGGTGGAAATGTTATGATGGATGCTAGAATAGAAAATGATATGATCTTTGCCTTGATCTTGAGTTGGCTAGAACATGGACTACACCATGATCAATCTGGGTTAGACTATGAGGTTGAGATGGTCGGGAGGAGGCTAAGGGGTAGCTGAAAAATTCGATCTTGGAGGCTTGGAGCTTCATTCTCACCCTTACTCTCTTCCTTTCTCTCCCTCACTCTCTTGGATTGTTGTTGTTGTTGTGTTTTGTGAAGAGAAGATGGCTATTTATAGCATTTTCTGGTGACATTATGGTAATTGTTGGGTTTGTGAAGGGTGAAAGCTGACGTGGCATCATAAGATTAGTTGATAAGAGAAAAATGCTATGTGACATGCTCTTAAGGGCTCTTGGGGATAGGTAAAAGGGTAAATAGGGTGAACTATAGAGGTAATTCCATATGAAAATTAACTTTAGGACGGGGGACAGCTGTGTGCCCAGAGGGGACACCTGTCAGATAAGGGGCGGTAGTTTGATTACCGCCCGCGGTAGTCCGACTACCGCCCGGGCTAGGTTTCCCTTGGGCTTTAGTCAGTGGGCTTTTTTTGGTGCTCTGGTTCGGCCCAAAGTCTTTTTTCGAGATTTTAGCTCAAAATGGTTGGGTTTATTTTTAGGGTTTGTACTGATTTTCATATATGCTCTGCCTTAGATGATGGTTTAGGGTTTGGATTAGGGTTTAAGCTAAGGTTAGGTTGGGTTTAGGGTTTAGGCCGAGGTTAGGGTTAGGGTTTGGTTAGGGTTTTAGGTTGAGATTAGAGTTTGGTTTAGGAATTGATCAGGGCTTCCGCATTGTTCTGGTCTTCTCGAGATGCAAGCCTGGGTGGGGTGTCTACAGATGTGCTTCATTTTTTGGGATAATGACTTAAAATGAGCTTCCAAAACGGTTGGATGGTGTGGATTTTAGGCACATACATCACTATGAGCCCCACAATCAAGGGTTGTCCCACCCACCTTGGTGGATCTAGGTCTCACCGAATTCCTAAATTATAGGATTCAACACCCACACTAATGAAAACTTCATGGGAACCATTGAAGTTTTTGATCAAGTTGATAATGGTGTTTTCCCTTCATCCAAGTAAGATTCACCTCAAGAATAAGTTGGATGGCATATAAACATCAACGGGGTGCTGGGAAGGTTTTAATGGTGGGCATCTTTATACCTACCTTTTCTCATCATGTGGTCCACTTGAGCTTTGGATTTACCTCATGTATGGGTTCACATCCTGCATGATCGGCCGGAATGGATGGACGGATGGGATATAACATACATCACGTTGGGCCCCACAAAGCTTAGTGTTGATTTCGGCAAATTGTATCCCTTGGAAATTACCTAGAACTTAGCACACATGGTGTACAAATAGTCAAAATAAACCATTGAGATTATGGTACCTTGTAAAGATGTATAATGAACAAAATAAATAAATAAATAAAATCACTTATTTAATGATCTAATAGTTGGATTGGTGGACATTTATAAGATAGTTACAATATTGTTCCATATTATTCATAAATCCCCTATTTCCGAGGCTTTTTTTTTTTTTTTTTTTTACACACACCACATGGGTATTTGAATTCATGACCTCAGTATTGAAACCCAAAGGGTCTACCACTGAGCCATGAGTAGGGACCCATGGTCAAGATAGCCTTAAATGGGTGCCACCATTTTGAAATTGGTGATGAACTAACAATGGAGTCGCCAAAATTAGGAAGTTATTTGATACTCTGGCTGCTGCGTATGTCAATGCTTGATACACAGGCGCTTACAGATGATTAACCCAAATTAAACAGCCTAAATTTTAGAGCACATTAAAAATAAGATCGTTTAAACAACCGTCACTATTGATTCATGGGCACTTGCCTTTTGAAATAAGACCATTGAATATTTTTCATTTTTAACTGTCCAATAAATGTCCAGCAATCTAATAGTTGATAACCAAATTAGAATAATTTTTGGTTCATAATACATTTAAACTGGTGCCCATTTGGATGGTTTAGTCTTGTCTGACTGGTATGCAATTTCTCATAACTTCTAACTGCCTGTGTATCATCCATCACACTCTTCCAGAGTATCGAAGTACTTTTCATGAAAATATCCACGTAGCTTTGTTCATTTTCCCCTAACTAGCCTATGCTTTCTTCACTTAGGAACTGTGAGTAGGAGTTGGTTGCCCTCGTCAAACATCGAAACCCACTCCGTTGCTAAATAAGCCCGTCCTTTCCACTTTTGGTGACACAATACTAAAAGCATTGTACTTTTATTGTACTGTTAAATAACCCAGATTGGAAAAGGCAGGTGCATGCAGCTATCAAAGTAGGTTTTGACTGTTGATGGCATTTCCAGTTTCTGATGGCCCTTTAATTGTTTTGTACAATCGTAGCCCATGGTTCACTGTTCCTTAGGTCTTGATCTGATGGACACCAACCTTGATGCAGCGTACCACAAAAAAAATAAAGTATCTTCTGGGAACAGTCTAGGTTCCATTGAAAATGGCAGGATATAGGGAAGGGTGTGTAATAATGAGAAGAAGATTACTATCTTTTTCAAGTAGTCAGAATATTGAATTCATAATGTAGTTCTTAATCCATAACATAAGAAAAAAACATTCAAAATTGTATTGATAGATTATCCTAAGACTTTCAGATTACATCACTTGTATAAAAAAACAAAAAGGTAAAACCTTAATTTGTTTAGAAGTTATCAAAAATAGCAAAGCTCTTTGTTATTGGAAATAATAAAACTCTTCTAAAGTCTAATTTGCAATAATTAGAATGTTTAGATAAATCTTATTGGAGTATTCTCAGAATTATTACAAGCAATTTTTAAATATTGTGTAAATCTTGAAATTGTAAGAACAAAGAGATATGATGAAAGTATAAGTTTATAAAAATAGTAAAATTTTCTTAAAATTGTAGTAAAAGGCAAAATGGATGGATTTAACTAGCTAGTGATTGGTTGGCCCTAAAAGTATCATTATATAAAGATTAATAGGTTGTGTGTTTTACATTGATGCTCGGATCAAAAGTTACAACTGATTTATGGTGTATACTTTGAATGACAAATTTTCCTTTTTAGAATGAATTTCTTTAAACTAAATGCACTTGGGGCCAGTTACGTCATGACTTATCTAGGGTTAGGTTTGGTTTTGACAAACTATTTCTATTTCCATTTGGACTTATGTTAATCTAGCCATACTAAAAATGTATTTGTAGTCCACTTTACATCAGGGCCAAAGTATGAAGATCTGATCTCCCAACTAAAAGGAATTTGGGGGCACCATCCATCTAGTTGAAATAATTTTTGGTGCATGTCTCTCTGTCTTGGAGTCGATCACATCGCAGCTTGGATTAGCGATGGGCGCCACTTATAATTTATTTTTATGTCAAAAGTTGTGGATTGTGAGTAGGTAAGATTTGATAATATTTATAGTCATGACCCAACTATTACTCGTTACCCACAGATGAGCCCCATGGCCCAATATCCAACACATCCTTCGATGACAGTCATATAGTTATAGGGTATGTTTGGTTGTCACTTAAAAATAAGTTCATCTCATTTTATTTAATCGTAATTATATATTATAGATCATTTTCTTAATTTTTAATGCATAATTGATATTAACTAAAATGAGTTGAACTTGCCTAGAATTTTAAAAAACAACTCATTATTAAGTAGCAACCAAACAGGGTAGATGGGATTTGCTAAGTCCATGCAAGGGTGTCCATAGCATCACACACTACCAAATATGATAGCATGGCACATGATCACATGATCTAAGCTGTTAACATCAGATGACTCACATTGTTTAATAGGTTGGCATAAAAATAGGTCGAGTATCAACAATTCAACCCAAGGTTTAAAATCGATGTATCGGGTATCTAATGGGTTACCTCCGATATGGCTTGTATCGCCCTCTATCAGCTGTTTCGGGCCAATATGATCATATAATTAATGGATGATATCCATATGTGTCGGGCAATACATTCTTTGGGAGGAGAAATGAATGGGAGAGAACTTTGGGTGAGCTTTCAAGTCATCCAACTATTTCTATCATTGCGAAGAACTGGATGAGAAACTGGTCTAATTCCATGGTCAACCCCTGCCATATATAATAATTATGTTTTTTAATTTTATCTCATCCCACCTAATCCTTCCCAATACCCTGCGCCAAACACCCACTTAATTGAATTTTTAATCCCATCCCACCTAATCCTTCCCAGTACCATGCGCCAAACACTCCCTTAATTGAATTAATTTGATTCATATCTCAAAGCCACGATGGTAAGCATGGGGAAAAAGTGGTTTCAAAGGTTTTGTTAGATAAAATGTAAATGATTAGCTAACTTTTGCGGGTAAAATTTAAGCTGTTTAATAAATAAAGTTACATTTACTAAATTTTCAAATATTTTCAAACATCGTTTAAAAAAAATTCATGTACTTTAAATTTTCAATACTAGTATCATATTTATTACGCATGATATCTTTTTTTTAGGCCCAGTGTATGAATAGATCCGATTTTACGCCAAGGTCACTCCCTGTAATGTCTTTACCACGCTCTTATTTTTGTATACTAGTAAAAAAAAAAAAAGTCATTTTTTTTTAGGTGAGGGTATGTTCGGTTGCAGCAAATATCACGAAATTTCATAAATAAAGAGTGGGTTTGGTGCAAAATTTCATGATATTTTATGAAATATAGTACCATCAAACACAACCATAGACATTAAAAAAATAATAATTCAGAAATGTTAACATAGTAGATGTTTTCTGTGTACCTTCTCATGTTAGACGTGCAAACATGTTGGGTGAGCTGGTGGGCCACCATGTGATCGGTTACAGTCGAAAATAGACATGATGGGACAACTCTCACCCTTGCTTTTGCAGACCATTGATCAGATGGACAACACACTCCAATCCCGTTACCTTTTGGGATTGGCCAATCCAAGCCATGGCCCACCAGAACAACGGTCCCCATCACAACATCTATTTGACAGCAGTACCGTGAGGAGTAAACTGCACAGAATGTTTACTGCCGTGAAAAATGACATTTTTATGTGGAATGGGCGCGGCTTCGGTGGATACTCGGATCCATCTAGGTGGGTGGATCGTGACTGTGGGCCCCACCTTGATGTATGCTCCTTAAATCCATGCCGTTCATTCGTTTTGACAGCTCGTTTTAGAGTATCATATTTAAATGAAGTAGATCCAAATCTCAGGTGGACCACACCACAAGAAACAGTGGTGATTGACCATTAAAAACTTCTCATGGGCCAAAACAGTTTTAGATCAAGATGATATTTGTGTGTTCCCTTCATCCAACTCATCGTGACTTTATCAACATGTTGGATCGCAAATAAACATTCCGGTGGCCCCAAAAAGTTTTTAACGGTGGGTATTCAATCAGTACTTTTTCCTGTGGCATGGTCCACTTGAGATTGCATGTGACCCGGGCTGTGTGGGGTCCACAAAGATGTCCGTGAGAAATCCACTCCGTCCATCTGTTTTGAAAGATCACAATAGGACAGGATTTTAGGACGGAAATCTAAGAATCAGGCAGATCTAAAACCAAGGTGGGCCACACCAATAAAACATTGGGAACAACAATGTCCCTTCCTGGAGTTGACCATGATGTTTATATGCTATCCAAACCGTTCATATAGTTATTACCACTCAGATAAACCGCAGGAACAAATATCATCCCGATACAAATTCTGTCACAGCTAAGCGTTCATCCCCACTATTTCGTGTGTTATGGCATACGTGAGTTTTGGATCTATCAAGTTTTTAGAATAATGTCTTATTGTGGTCTTTCAAAGCAGATGGACTGAGTGGATTCATCACGGACATCTTTATGGGCCCTACACAGCTCTAAGCACAAAGATATCTCCCTGCCTGGGGTCACAGGCAATTCGCTCCGGGATTACGCCCTAAAATGATATGTCAAAACAGATGGACGGCGTGGATATAAGAAACATACCCACGGTGGGCCCCACATTCAAGGATCCAACCACCTCGGTGGATACGGGGATCCACCGAAGCCACGCCCCATTGCCATTTTTTTTCAAAACAATCCATTCTTTTTTACAGGTATGGCCCACATGATGAGTGGACCAGCCTAAATTATTTTAAATTTTTTTTTTTTTTTTATGGTCGTCTTCGGAAATGGATTAGCTACTCGCCCTGCCACTAGCCCGGTGGCCTGTGCTCGGTGTTATGTGGGCCCCGCCATGATGTATGTGTTTCATCCATGCCGTTCATCCATTTTTACCGATCATTTTATGACTTGATACCAAAAATGAGAGAGATATAAATCTCAGGTGGACCAGACCACAGGAAAACAATAGTGATTGGATATCTACCATTAAAATCCTCTTAAGGCCAACTGTACTATTTATTTGACATGGAATCAGTTGTTTAGGTCATACAGACCTATATGAAGGGAAAAAGCAAAGGTCAGCTTGATCCAAAACTTTAATAGCCCCAAATTTTTTTTTAACGTTCATTCAACACTGTTTTGGTCCACTTGAGATTGAGATATTTTTCTTTTTTACTCTCAAACCTCAGAATGATCTAGAAAAATATATGCCGGCGTGGATGAAACAAATACATCGTGGGGGGCCCACAGAGCACCGACCACCAGCCATTGGCTGGTGGCAGGAGGAGTAGCTAATCGGTCTCTTCGCGGCGGGGCCCACCTATGCACGGCTCAACTCTTCCGGAAACGGATCGGCGACCCCTGCCAATGGCCGTTGGTCGGTGCTCTGTGGGCCCTACCATGATGATATGTGTTTCATCCATGCTGTACATCTATATTTTTAGAGGACCAAAAGTGAGGTATATCAAAATCTCAAGTGGACCACATTACAGGAAACAGGGTTGAATGAGGGTCGAGCATTAAAAACATATCAGGGGTCATAAAAGTTTTGGATCAAGCTGATTTTTGTTTTTTCCCTTCATCTGAGCCTGTATGATCTAATCAACATATTGGATGTCAAATAAACAGTACAGTGGGCCTTTGGAGGATTTTAATGGTTGTTATCCAATTACTATTGTTTTCATGTGGTGTGGTCCACCTGAGATTTATATCCTTCTTATTTTTCCTATCAACCCTAAAATGATCTTTAAAAATGGATGAACGGAGTAGATTAAACATATACATCATGGTGGGGCCCACAGAGCACCGACCACCAGCCACGGGGCTGGTGTCAGGGGGAGTAGCCAATCCGTTTCCAAATCTTCCCGCCCTTACTTGGGATGCGTGTAAAGGGGCGCCTACCCTTTTTTAGCGGTAAAGTGAAAATTTCAGATTCCACGCAAAATCTCCCTTTGCTGGGAAACTCAGCTCTGTGTCAGAAATCACGCGTTTTTTTACACGACTCACGGGTTCTATATTCTTAGAAGTGGGACCCATGGATTCGTAATCTAGACTGTTGGTATGATGGAGCCCACATTGGATGGACTATTATTATAATTTTTATCCGTATCAAATATATAAGAAACTAATATTGACTCTTTTATAGTTTCATATGGTCTCTTGCTATATGAAATTTCTACATTAAGAAACGGTTTGAAATTTTAACATCTTAAATGGATAAAATTATGGTAGTAGAACATTCATGATGGGAAAAAATAAATCAATGGTTTGGATTATCATTAAATGTGTACCATATTTGAGAATTGAAGACACGTGTATATAGTGCAAAGTTGCAATGTAGCGCACATAATATAAAATTCCTTCTCAATTAGAAAGGTCTCTGACCAAAATACCCTTTTCGAAATGGTAGAAGACGCTCGGTATTCTTGCATGAGTTCGTTTTGCCTCTGCCGCGGCATAGAAGCCAGCGTATGTCGCACCCACTGAGGTCCACATTCTGAGATGGTCCAATTATTTAAACCATATATATTCTCTTTACTAGCATAAATAAACTACTTTATCGTGATCAAGCTTCAATGATGATAGTAAAATTTAAATTTTAGAGTTGAATGAGAGCCATTGAAAATTCTATTTTTATTTTTGTAAATTTATCAATGGTCACGATCAACCGGTCAGAAGAATTTTCTTACTGTGACCGTTTTAGCATAGAGTTCAGAACATGGATGGCTCCCGTGATAAACGGACCACCCGGCATGTGTGCTCCAGTGGCGGCGACGTACGGTGGATACTGAGTCGCGACATAGGCACAAAGTACTTTTGCCCCTCCGGTGGGAATAACGAGGATGTGTTGTCATTTTCTTGCACGTTTGGCGGTTGTAGAAGGACTGCTGAAGACAATATTGAGATAAAAATACAAACCAAACGCAGGATATTTCAAATCATAATAAAATGACAAACGCTGGTGCGTAGAACGGGGCCCATCTTGGATGTATGTGTCTCATCCACGCCGTCCATCCGTTTTTTAAGATCATTTTAGGGCATGAACCCAAAATTGAAGCATATCCAAAGATCAAGTGAACCACACTACAGGAAACAGTAGTGATGGTGAGGTACACCATTGAAGCTTTCCTGGAGCCCACAATGATGTTTATTTATCATCCAACCTGTTCAGAAGGTCACACCAACGTAGATGAAGGGAAAACACAAATATCAGCTTCATCCAAAGCTTTTACGGCACGTAAGAAAATTTCAACAGTAGCTGTTTAATTCACACGATTTCCTGTGGTGTGGTCCATTTGAGCTTTGGGTATGCTTCGATTTTGGGCGTACACTCTAAAATTAGCTGATAAAATGAATGGACTGCGTGGATAAGACACATACACCACAGTAATGTCTGTGTCTTATTCATCACGCTCCATCCATTTTAGCAGCTCGTTTTATGTCACTCCTTTCAATTGAAGCATGTCTAAAGCTTAAGGCTTTGGGTGTAACGAGGTGTATAGAATTATCAAGTCAGTTGCATTTAATGCCCCCAGTGGATGGTCGGGTGCTTTGGGTGTAGGCGCCAATTTCACACCCAGCAACGATTCTGTTTGGGTGTCGTGATGCTGCAACCATCCCACTAACTAATGCTATTTGGGTAACTCAGGAATTGCTGTTTGGGTAACGCAAGAATTGCTTCCACAATCCGTTAGTACAACTATTATGATGTTTGGGAGTGGAAACGGATTGGCTGCTCCCCTAGCACCAGCATTTGGACCTGTAGTTAGCTAATACCAACCATTTGTACCTACCAAACTATTTGGCTAAGGACAGTCTATTTCAACACACACGACATAACAGGACATCAATCTAGACCATTCAAATGACTGGCCTAATAAGGAAATATCAAAAACAACGAAATAACAACTTTTATATCTATAATAGCCATGACATTTTTCACAGTTGGAATTCAATTATCAGTTCAACCATTACGACAGCTCGATCAAAATGCATATGCTCCAGCCATCAGTCGGCCACAACCTCTCAGGTGGACCAAACCACAGGAAAACAATAGTGATTGGATATCTACCATTAAAATCCTCTTAAGGCCCACTCTACTATTTATTTGACAGGGAATCTGTTGATTAGGTCGTACAGACCTATATGAAGCGAAAAAACAAAGATCAGCTTGATCCAAAACTCTAATGGCCCCCGAATTTTTTTTTTTTTGTGGTCAACGTTCATTCAACACTGTTTCGTATAGTTTGGTCCACTTGAGATTGAGATACTCCTCTTTTTTAGTCACATACCTCAGAATGATCTAGAAAAATATATGCCGGCGTGGATGAAACAAATACATCGTGGGGGGCCCACAGAGCACCGACCACCAGCCATTGGCTGGTGGCAGGAGGAGTAGCTAATCCGTATCTTCGAGGCGGGGCCCACCTATGCACGGCTCAAATCTTCCGGAAACGGATCGGCGACCCCAGCCAATGGCAGGTGGTCGGTGCTCTGTGGGCCCTACCATGATGAATGTGTTTCATCCATGTTGTACATCTATTTGTAGAGATCATTTTGCGGTATGAGACCAAAAGTTAGGTATATCAAAATCTCAAGTGGACCACGTTACAGGAAACAGGGTTGGATGAGGGTCGAACATTAAAAACATATCAGGGGCTATAAAAGTTTTGGATCAAGCTGATTTTTTTTCCCTTCATCTGAGCCTGTATGATCTAATCAACAGATTGGATGTCAAATAAACAGTACAGTGGGCCTTTGGAGGATTTTAATGGTGAGTATTCAATCAATATTGTTTTCATGTGGTGTGGTCCACAGGAGATTTATATCCTTCTCATTTTTTATTCAATCCTAAAATTATCTTTAAAAATTTTTGAACGGAATGGATTAATCATATACATCATGGTGGGGTCCACAGAGCACTGATCACTAGCCACGGGGCTGGTGTCAGGGGGAGTAGCCAATCCGTTTCCAAATCTTCCCGCCCTTGACTTGGGATGCGTGTAAAGGGGCGCCTACCCTTTTTTATCGGTAAAGTGAAATTATCAGATTCCACGCAAAATCTCCCTTTGCTGGGAATCTCAGCTTTGTGTCAGAAATCACGCGTTTTGTTACACGACTCACGGTTTCTATATTCTTAGAAGTTGGGCCCATGGATTCGTAATCTAGACTGTTGGTATGATGGAGCCCACATTGGATGGACTATTATTATAATTTTTATCTGTATCAAATATATAAGAAACTAATATTGACTCTTTTATAGTTTCCTATGGTCTCTTGCTATATGAAATTTCTACATTAGGATACGGTTTCAAATTTTAATATTTTAAATGGATAAAATTATGGTAGTAGAATATTCATGATGGGAAAAAATAAATCAATGGTTTGGATTATCATTAAATGTAGACCAACTGTGAGAATTGAAGACACGTGTATATAGTGCAAAGTTGCAATGTAGCGTACATAATATAAAATTCCTTCTCAATTAGAAAGGTCTCTGACCAAAATACCCTTTCCGAAATGGTAGAAGCCCCTCGGTATTTTTGCATGAGTTCGTTTTGCCTCTGCCGCGGCATAGAAGCCAGCGTATGTCGCAGCCACTGAGGTCCACATTCTGAGATGGTCCAATTATTTAAACCATATATATTCTCTTTACTAGCATAAATGAGCTACTTTATCTTGATCAAGCTTCAATGATGATAGTAAAATTTAAATTTTAGAGTTGAATGAGAGCCATTGAAAATTCTATTTTTATTTTTGTAAATTTATCAATAGTCACGATCAACCGGTCAGAAAAATTTTCTTACTGTGACCGTTTTAGCATAGAGTTCAGAACATGGATGGCTCCCGTGATAAACGGACCACCCGGCATGTGAGCTCCAGTGGCGGCGACGTACGGTGGATACTGAGTCGCGACATAGGCACAAAGTACTTTTGCCCCTCCGGTGGGAATAACGAGGATGTGTTGTCATTTTCTTGCACGTTTGGCGGTTGTGGAAGGACTGCTGAAGACAATATTGAGATAAAAATACAAACCAAACGCAGGATATTTCAAATCATAATAAAATGACAAACGCTGGTGCGTAGAACGGGGCCCATCTTGGATGTATGTGTCTCATCCACGCCGTCCATCCGTTTTTTTAAGATCATTTTAGGGCATGAACCCAAAATTGAAGCATATCCAAAGATCAAGTGAACCACACTACAGGAAACAGTAGTGATGGTGAGGTACACCATTGAAGCTTTCCTGGAGCCCACAATGATGTTTATTTATCATCCAACCTGTTCAGAAGGTCACACCAACGTAGATGAAGGGAAAACACAAATATCAGCTTCATCCAAAGCTTTTAGGGCACGTAAGAAAATTTCAACAGTAGCTGTTTAATTCACACGATTTCCTGTGGTGTGGTCCATTTGAGCTTTGGGTATGCTTCGATTTTGGGCTTACACTCTAAAATTAGCTGATAAAATGGATGGACTGCATGGATAAGACACATACACCACAGTAATGCCTGTGTCTTATTCATCACGCTCCATCCATTTTAGCAGCTCGTTTTATGTCACTCGTTTCAATTGAAGCATGTCTAAAGCTTAAGGCTTTGGGTGTAATGAGGTGTATGGAATTATCGCGTCGGGTGCATTTATTGCCATCAATGAATGGTTAGGTACTTTGGGTGTAGACGCCAATCCCATACCCTGCAAGTGTTCCGTTTGGGTGTTGTGGTATTGCAACCATCCCACCTACAGTATCCGTTTGGGTAACCCAGGATTCACTTTCATTAAACCGTTAGTACCACTGTTATGATGTTTAGGAGGGGAAATGGATTGGCTACTCCCCCTGACACCAGCCATTGGCTGGTGCTCGGTGCTCTGCGGGCTCCACTATGATTTATGTGTCAATTTTATGGTGGGTTTACTGGGCCCTACCACGTCTCTTTGTTATTAATTACAGTATCCCTCCACATGCAGTCGTGCCTCATCCCAGGACATATATATCCTCGGTCGTCGTCCATTGATTACAACATAATATTTACCGTTACCTATCTGCATTCACATAAACATGACTAGGATACGAGAAAATGCATGTTATAAAATTCATAAAATGAAAGCATGTAAAGACGATAGATTGATCAAATGACATTTTAGCAACATCAAAAATATGTAAATGCAAGCATATGGTATAGTGTGTAAGTATCCAACGAACATTTAAAATGGAAAAAAAAACCCTTCCACAAATCAGTTTATAGTTATTACAAAACCGGCAAATAGAAATTCCTGTTTCGATGCGTAATAAAAGTATTTTAATCCATCAAGAAGAACCCCCACCAATACCTCCATTCAAATCAGACAAGGTTTTTTTTTCAACCAATCGGCCCTCCGCTCCGGGCTAAGACTTACAAAAAAGAACGCTAGCTGCTTATCTCGAGTCAGCATCTAACCAACCTCTATAAACTCTGTGTTGTTCAGTCCCTGAACCTCCTCGAGGATATTAAACACTTTACTAGTGGGGTTTATCTCTTTCCTAAGTCCAAAGTTTCGCATTGCCTCTGCCACACCATCCAGGGAACTGCCAAGGACATCACAGGGACGAGCAGAATGCATCCGTTTCGTAGAGGCACTCCCACCACGACTACTCTCAGAGTCATTTGCTCGATTGGGAGTGCTGCGGAATGAACGATTTTCTATTGCTCGATGAGAATCATTTGAAAAATGATAATTCCCAGTCGAATCTCCGAGATGATCCTCGGAAAGATTGATAGGTACATCCATCTCATCGTCTAGCTTAGTCCGAGCGTCATTCAAATCTCGCTGAATACGAGAGGAAGACGCGGCCATATTTTTGCTTCCCTGGGCGTAGCGGCCTGTTGCATGGTCTGAAACAACAATCGCCGCTAAATCATCCATTCGCTCAATCCATTTTCCGCGTAACCTTTTTACTCTTGGATGTGACTACAATCAAGAAAAAGATTAGTTTAGTAAACATATTTTATACAATCCTGATTTGCAATATAAGGGGTTGTACGGAATGATTACCTTCAGGTACTCTTCCTAAACCTCGTTGGGTGCGGTTACTACCATTTGCTCGCTGTCCCAACCAAAACCACTTACGGCCAACATGTCCTCCACATCGTTGTACTCACGCTTGTGATACCGCATACGGTTTTGAACGTTTTGCCAGTTCATTGTAATTTGCGTCCTCTTATACACCTCCACAGCGGCTTCACTATGTGCCTCCTTCTTAAATTCGTTATCTGCTTTTCGGCCTAGAGATATCTGTTTAAGCAAGGCATTGAATAATATTTGATTCATGGTCCGGGTCCATTTGATTTTTGCAGCGCGTGACAGTGACTCAGCAAGCGATTTAACGGTCTTCTTGCGTGGAGAGAATCTTGTTGGCAGAACTGGAGTTCTTACTGGGGACTGCGTTGGAGTTTGTGTATCTATTATAAAATAGTCAGACATGTCACCTAGTGCGTGGATTAACAAACAGTTAAAAACCAACTTACACATAATGAAATTCAATATTATATTAGCAAATATGTATTACTGAAAGAGCAATTAATCGTATCGAGCAAATATGTAAGTCAAAAAATGACATACTTCATCTTGACTGTCTTCTCTCATATATGTGTGTGTGTGTGTGTTTGCCAATCACATCAGTTAATGTATCTTTAAAATAAAAGGACCCTATATAGTCCTACTATTTGTTTGTGCATCTGTCCACGTTTGCTCTACAATCTGATCTCGAACATTGATCCTTTCTCCTGTTGTGTCGCTTGCACTAGCCACTGCCGCTCATCCATTGTTGATACCTCATTTGGTGTAGGATTGCTCTCTATATCCCCCACAGTTATAACAGCATCCTCTTAATCTTGTCCAGTTTCGTCTTCTTGACAAATGAAATTATGTAGTATACAACAAGCTACTACAATCTTCACCTGGGTTTCAAATGGATATTGCGTAGCTATTTTCAAGATAGGAAATCACCCCTTCATTACCCCAAAATAATGTTCAACTGCATTTCGCAATTTGAATGAACATCTCCTTCTTGTTCATGGGTGCTCTCCTGGTTCGATATTCGTGCAGGTGGTATCGAACACCGCGATAAGGTGCCATGAACCTATGTGAGTGAGCATATCCTGCATTGACGATGAAATATTTTCCTACATTACGTAAGAGTTATGGTGATGGGAGTTAGTATGTTGAGAATGATGTTTAGGGTGAAGAATATTGTATGTTATTTATGAAGAAACAATTACCGTTTGGCACAATTAGTAAATCATCACTTCGGGTCAGAGCATTATGTAGGACTCGTGCATCCGAACCCTCCCATCCAGCTAGCATGTATAAGAATGTCATGTTAAAAGAACAAGCAACATGTACATTTTGAGACACGATATCCTTCCAATTGCGAAAGCTTAGGTGTTGGGATGATTCCACATGAGTGGGAATATGCGTCCCGTCTATTGCACCAACACAATTCCATCCTCAATGGCATCGAATTTCACTTATAAAATAATATGACAAATATTAGCTTATTTCAAATTCAAAACGAAAAATAGCATCTCGCGACGGAAATGTTACTTGAAAATAAGTTTGCCAGTAAGGATTCGATTGAATCTCCGAGGGGGTCTCAGTACCCGCTTGCTTAACAAAATCAGGGTACAAGGACACTCGCTTTTAGGACATGATGAAAGTGACGACTTACCGTTTCACCTGAATGTATGAATCTGTGTCCTATCATACGATTACGCACATTATGTCTTATGGTATAGAGGAAGATAACTAGTTGCTCCTCAAGACTAACGTGTCGAGTATTGCGTAGGTGCGTTCTCTCACGCAGTACGCTACATAATAAGGAGGAACCTTACCGTTTCATCCTTAACTACATAAAACAATCACTGTCATTTGCACACACGATTGAGTTTATAAACCTTATCCGCTCGTCATCCTCTTGTCGCGCTGGTTCTCTGAACATATAGTGACGACAATATTCACCAACAGCAGCTACGCATGCGGCCACAACTTGGACTACCATGGTCTCGGCTACTTCTTCTTCATCGTCGCTATCCATCTCCTAAATCTCACCTACACTTGCGGATACAAGATACTATATGATTACCTTTAATAGCTCTATGTCAAACTTCTAATTAAGCATGTAAACCCTTAGGTGGCCCCACAGAGTATAACGAAAATGCTTAACAAATATACAGTGGGTATTGACAAATCATATACCAAAAATGAGTAAAGAGTTTAAAGCTCATAAGTTTTTGATAA
The DNA here is from genome assembly GCF_029962835.1 of Magnolia sinica. Classification (NCBI taxonomy): domain Eukaryota; kingdom Viridiplantae; phylum Streptophyta; class Magnoliopsida; order Magnoliales; family Magnoliaceae; genus Magnolia; species Magnolia sinica. The sequence goes on from NC_080580.1 coordinate 5,054,778, forward strand.
TGGAAAGTGAAACTGAAAGTTGACCCACACACACCCATACACACACAGATATACAGAACAAACATTCAGAAGGTATACAATGATAGCCAATTAACTAACATAGTGAATAACATCATTTCAGTTAAAGATGGTCCAACAATCAGAAGGAATTGACTGATAGCCAATTAACAGATATCTATCATGGAACAGTCAACTGTAATTCAAATTATACATCCACTAACATCATGTACTTGTACAACTCATAGCAAATTAAAACTCTCAAGTGGATCAGGTCTTTGCCACATTATCAATTTATTGTAACCAAGCAACATATTTATATTCTTCAAAAAAAAGTCTAGCTTTAATCTATCACACTTTTTCTTTTTAAATATTGAATTTCTAAAATTTCAATTATCAAGCAGCAAGTCTTTGATCATGACATGTTCTCAGCAGATGACATCATGGGAGAAGCTGCGAATGATATCCAGTCATTGGTCACAGCAGCCACAGCATATGGAGACATATCCATGATAATATGCAAGTAGGGAAATGGTTGAAATCGAATGACAACGTGCTCATCAATGATAGTATCATTAACATTGTCGATGGGAAGGTAAGACAGGAGGTATTACTCAAGCTCCAGAATGTGGAATGTGGAGAACTACAGCTAGAATTAGAATGGATTTCACTTCTTCAATGAGTCCAATGATCATTGTTTATATACTATCGTTTGATGGGCGGAAATCCTACTTTTTGTTTGAAGATCCAAATCTTTTATTCATCAGTAGGCTCTAGAAATGGACCATACACCAAAATTTGTAGAGATGGACAATCCCTGCCACACTAAAACTACCATTTAATCACCGACCACCACGTTTATATTCTTTTTTCCTTCGTTTTAGTGGTTAGGATTGTCCAATCACTCTTTTTTTTTTTCCTTACATTCTTTCTTCTTGGTCTATGACCCATTCATGATTGTCGCAGATGAACAAATGGTTTAGATCGTCATGCATGCCACATCATACAAAGTAAGATTGGGTGATTGAAATCATTTCTTCCTATGTCTCTTTCATCCCTTTCAATTGTGAATAGCATAAAAAGAGTAGATTGGGTGATTGAAATTGTATGTGGAGTGGGGCCATGGTCGATGATGATGAACATAAAAAAATGGTGGGTGATGATGGTCCAATTTGGATATAAGTTTAGACTCTGGGAACTGGTTAAATATAAACCATTGCTGTCATATCTAGTTATATATATCCACTTTCAATTCCCCTGGTGGCCAACATTCATCACGATGCTGATTATATGATAAGATCTTTGATATACCAATGATAACCAACCCATTATCTAATTTGGACCAATGATTCTCTGAAAAGATCTGACGATCACAATTCAATGGAGGTTAGAAGATATGATCTGTACCATAGATGTGTAGAAACATGCATATACAGGGAAGAAGTGTTTTGAAACGTGTGCATGATCTGTGTGACATAAATTAAGTCCATGTTGCTGTGCACTGCCATTGACTGAAGTCTTGAGCCATTCTGGCAAAGAGTATTTCTTTACTTAATGTGGGTCCCACCATGTAGTAAAATCCTACTTGTTGCAATCTCACAGGGCTAAATTATCACAGATTGCATTTATTTAGCATGAAAACATAGTGCATCTATTTGTAAATGGTATAAATTAAAATTACAATGCATGAAAGCAGAATTCTCTTACTTGTGTCAAGTACACGATCTGTGTTCAAATGTAAACTGAAATAAATGGGCCAATCTGCAGGAAATTACCTAGGGCCAACTTGAAGTCTGTATTATACTCAATGAAATTAGATGATCACATAGAAAAATGCATCTAGTTTAAAAACTCAAATGCATCTACTTTATAAACTCAAAAATGCTTCTAGTTCAAAGACAATACACTTATGCACGCAGAAGGAACTATTTTAGAATAAAAAGATGTTGAGCCAAAAAATGAAACTGACGGTAGATTTTGGATGGGAATATACTTATGCCACATTTATCAAAGTATGAGCTACAAGAAGGCAGTATTTCAGGTGGAAGCCTTCTTTACGGATGGGTCCTACAAGACATGACTCTCTTCTTTACAAGGATAATGACTTGCGCAAATAGTAAACATATCCAATAGACTGCTAAATTATTCTGCAAGCAAATGAATAGAGAAATATTTTAAAATTCATCATGACAGACTTCATTAGCAGTCAATGTGGACATGAAACCATGCAAAGCACCGTTGACACCACCACAAGGAAACATTGACATACTTTGAAATTCATCATGACAAACTTCATTTATAGACAATGTCGCTATATAACTATGCAAAACACCCCTGACACAACAAAAAGGGAATATAGAAATATTTTAAAATTCATAATAACATACTTCATTTATAGATAACAAAATCAGGTGAAACCATGCATAGCACCCTTGATACAACTATAAGGAAACATAGAATTATTTTAAGTTACATCATAACAGACTTCCAATACAATAATAATGTGGCCATGAAACTATGTAAAGCACCCCTGCCACAACCAATCGAAACATATATATAGGAAACACTATCATGCTACTTATGAAGCATTACATCTATAGAGCGTTGGTTATGACCAAATGACAAAGATGTGAATGGAGGAAAATTGATGATCATGAGCTGATTTCTTCCAGCTCTGAGAGTTACAAACTTACAATTGGTATCTACTAATGTGGGTCCTATGGCATGGGAGACCAATAAACAGATGTGAAGACTGAGATTTCTGTAGGGAAAACCAATGGAAGCCAATTTAAAAAAAAACATTGAAAGATAAATGTAGCAGAATTGTTACTCTAATTGCAAGAGCTCAGCTAACCAGACGCCAGTGAGCTTGTGGCAGTGGACTAATGGCTCACATGAGCCAGACCAACTATACAGTAGGCCCCACCTAACGAGTGGTTTGGATCTTGCACAAGCATTCACAAAATTCTCAGTCAATATAAAAATTCATCTTTTAAGGAAAAATGAAAGGAAATTAAAGCAGTTCTGGTTAATGAATTAAATATTTTTCTGGACTTTCTTTAACTCTCCCTATATTTAGAAGATTTCTAAGCTCACGTAAGTTATTTCTTGGTTATTAATTATTTTTTATCATGTAAGAATTCCAACACATGATACTGCAAAGACCCATGCATGTTATATTATATTTACATGAATATACAAGTGAACAGGTTAGATAAGTTACGACTAATATGTGTAATAAATTAGAACCTACAACGAATTGTGATTCTTCAAATTCATAGTCAAGAGGGTTTTTGTGTATATAAGAACATCGGACGTACTGGAAGATGATGTTTAGTGATAGCGTAAAATAGGAAATGAAAAGAAAGTCAACAATTGGAGACCTAAATACAAGCCAAGACATTGCTAATCAGTTAAAAGATTAGATTATAGTGCTAATTCCTAGTGGAATCTGTACATACAGTACATTATAACATAGATTAACAAAGGCCGAGATAAATCTCACAGTTTCAAACTCATTGTCTCTCTATACAGAACTCATACATGACCGTGATTTTTTTTTAGAAAACATTTTATACAAAATGCACACACCACTTGATATCTCTCAGAATGTAAATCTTAATATGAAGATACAGGATTACAAAACATTGATTCACCAAAATAATGAAAAATGGGAGAGTTTCCCTTTACTTGCTTGTCCTTATTGAACTGAAATATATAGTAGTCCCTGTAACTGTACCTTTATGTAATTAAAATGCAGACTTCATCCAAAGATTTCAGCAAGTGAAACTGAATGCAGAACATACGTCATTCACCATCACGGAGTCACTATGATTAAAGTTGTATACATGTATTGCATGACATTGTGACTGATATTGACACTGTAAGTTCTATATAGATCAGAGTCTGTATCTATATAATTTTTCCCGATCCAGTATTCCAAGGTTCTATGACTCATGAATATGCACATCAATCATAAGATCTGGGCATTGGTTAACCCCAAAGAATAAAATCATTTTCTACGAATAACATACACCAACTACAGAAGCTGATCTACAGGTATAATGACCGTTAACATGTAAAATACAATGTAAATTACAATTACAGCCTGATCGATTTTCGAAGACATGAAACTGAACATTTAAACTCTTCAGCATATGCAAACAAATTGAAACCCAAGGGAATTTGTATAACCAGATTTGCCCTCAAAAATTTGCTCAAAGTAAATGAGAATCATGTACGACATGTCTTCTATGTAATTATGAAAAAGGATAATACATCCATTTTATGAAAATGAAAGTTGTAATACCATCCGTTTTATGAAAACCTCAGGAAATAGATAAGCAGGATATAGAAAATATTAATACACCACCACACTTTCATCAATGAAGATGATTGGTATGAGGTGTCTCGATTGCGAAGTAGGAGAACACCACAGTGTCGAGATCCCGCCGATAATAGCTCTGCCATGCAAATCAAGAAAAGAAGTGATTAAGATCGTATGCACAACCACTTTTATGAGAGGGCCAAATATACGATTTTTATCCTCAATACTTGATCACCCACAACATGCGCCTATTGGGGCCTTACCATTCAAGTCCGGAATAGACGAGAGAAAATCCTGAGACAATGATCTCAGAAGCCCTATTGGCCGGTGAGTATTTGGGGGAGATCAAATTCTTAGATGCACTTTCTATCTAATCCTCCCTCTTACAAGAACAGATAGAATCCGGAAAGAGATTTTGGAAAAACCTACCTCACAATCACTTCTCCGGCAGTGCGCCCTTGCAATACTTCTCTACGCGATAAGCTCCATGACGAACATGCATCCACATATATAATATTGATTTCGCACCCAAAAACATCTGACCTATCATATCTCCTACCAGCACGAGGGATTGAGAAATCCCATCCTTCGTCCATATGAGGGATTGTGAAATCGCAGAGGGATGGGCTCGATGTGAGATACCCAGTGATGAATCTAAGGAGGGATTTCACAATCCCTACATATCTCCCACGTATAAAGCAAATGACGAACGACTTCCTGCAGACGACACCGCCCAAACAGGAAGAGGGGTAGGGTAGGAGGGATTTGACAATCCTATCGGACCTAATCCCCTTCAATACGCCGAAAGCCACGCGCCCAAACAGGCCCTAAGTGGACCATACCATAAGAAAGAGTGAAAATAATGATATCCATGGTTGAAACCTTTTTAGCACCACAATGATATTTATTTGTCATCCAACCTGTGCATAAGGTTACACTAACTTAGATTAAGAGAAAAAATAAAGATTAACTGGATCAAAAACTCCCGTAACCCTAAAGCGAAAAACATATTTAATGCTTATCATTAAAAGCTTTTTGGGGCTACAGAGGCTTTGGATCAAAATACTATTTGTGTTTTCTCTTCATTCATTTATGTAATACTTTATATGAAATTGCATATGTGATTAGTTTACCATAATGCATACAAAAACTTGGTGAATCTATATAATGAATGGCCATGTCTTTTGGAGGGAATTAGGAGCAATAAAAATTCTACCAATTTAAAACATAATTAGCTAACTAAAACTAGTTTATTAATTAAACTAAGTACGACAAATTAACACTAAGACTTCCAAGTCAATAATGAGTCTAATAACATAGATTATAATAAATATGTTAATTCTAGTAACTAGTTTATAATCAATTAGTATACTTGTGTGCTTTACAAGTTAGGTGCCTAATATACAATCTAATTCAAACATTAAATCAATTTAACTAATCAAACCTATAAGCATAAATAAAAATGTATGTAATTCACAATCATAAATACAAGCATTTATACTCGTTTTGTTTTTCCACTCTACTCCCGCAGATGCACTTTCTCCTAGAAAGTACCGAATTTTATTATCGAAGTTTTTCAACAAGTTCACCTCTAACCTTTACATCCCTACACAAGAACTTAGCATACACTCTCGTCGGAGGCTCTTGCAAGAGACCTCATTAGTTTTTTATCAGCTAACTAACAAATCCCCTCATAGTTTAAGGACTCATGTTTACTCCCGCCGGAGGCTCACATTTAGATTAACATATATGCACCTGTGTCCAGTGTATTCGGTCCTATATAAGGGCCTAGGTCCTGTATAGGAACCTAGGTCCTATATAAGAACCTATTTGAGTTTGACTCACAAACTCTTACCCTTAATCTTACACAAGGAAAAAGAGCATTGACTTACTAATTGATAATTCATTTGTCGGATTGAGCTCCATTGATGCATTGTTCTTGAGTTATTTTTTTAAGTGCTCTCGTGCTTGAATTCGCTTCTTAAATGTTCCCCCAATTGTTGATGCCGATGCTTGTTGGTGCTTTTATTCCAAAATCAAATACCTTGTATACGACTCCATTTGACGTGACAAGATGATGGGAGGGTAATAAAATCTACTACAACTAATGAAAAGATTGTAAGCCTAGTGGATTTACATATATGGATCTTCTAGAGAATTTAGACAAATGATTTGCCAATAAGGTTAGTTCTAATCTCTAATAAATTGTGTAGTTTAAGTTTATCTTCAAGGTAGAAGTTAAAATCCTTATTAGAGTGTTAATCTTAAGAAAGATGACCTGAAATTCATTGGTTTAGAGGTTTAGGGTGAAGAATATAAATATGAAATCACTTAGGCTTCTATTGCATTAAAAAATAATATGTATGCCCAATAACCAAATACCCTTTATAAAGGATCTGAGTTCGAATCGTAAAAAAAGGGGTAAAAAATGGCTATGCTGATGTAATCAAAATGCCATTTGATTCTATCGAATAGGCCTTCGATCCTATTGAACATGATCACAATTTGATCGAACAATTCAAGTTTTTATTGTAAGTGCTTGCTAGACAAATTAGATATCCAAATGAATCTAATCGAATTGGTCTTCGATCCCATTGAAACTGTCGATGGGATTGAGAACTACCAGAACGTTGCTGCTTTGAGCAGATATGTTTATAGCAGCTTTGCACCTCTAATAGTCTTACTTATTATGTTTCAATTAAGGTTCTAAGGCTAAGAAATGATCAACCAAAGTTTACCTATTAAGGTTAGGATTACATAGAGGTTTAAGTTATTTTGGGTTGAGGTTAGGGTTACCAAGACATCCCATATACCTGTTCTTTACTATTTGATACTCCAGTCTTCACATGTCTTCGATCTTCAGCTTTCAAGGGCCTAACTGACTCCTGACACATAGATCCACATGATGACAAACAAGGTGTGCTAACATTATGAGCAGGTTGGATAGAAAATAAACATTACAAACATTACAGTGAGCCCCAAAAAGATTTCTACAGTGGATATTCACATTGCTTTCCTATAGTGTGGTCCACTTGAGATTTGGATTTGCCTCATTTTTAAGCTCATGCTCTAAAGTGAGATGGCAAAATGAATAATGGTGTGGATAAATCACATACATCATGGTAGGGCCCATAAATCTTTGACACTAGCTAGCTAGCTAGTGTTGGGTCACTAGCTAAACCACGCCCTTATTTTACAAGGATGTGGGTTGACGTGGTAGGATTTGATTGTGTGGGTTGACGTGGTAGGATTTGATTGGATAATAGGCGGATGTCATTAGATACACCTTGATTAAGTATCCAAACACGCTGTGCATGACTCATCTCTAACAGTGACTTGTGTAGAATCAAATCTTGCTATATTGTCTGTACCTATGTCAACACATGGCAATAATTGTACCAATCTATGTCCACTGCTAGGTGACTGGGTCTTGGTGAATGTGGATTTGGTATTGTCCCTAAAAGCAAGCTCCCTTCACCCTTGATGTGGCAAGATGTGACTGCATAAGAGGTTGCTCCAAGATATGGAGTCCAGCTGAGCACTACATGGTTATTTGGATACTACCAAATAAATTACTTTTTCAACTTACAACCGTAGATAAGTAACTTATTTGAGATAAGTTTGGTTTAAGATTAATTATAAGTAACTTTTTCACTTAAAAGTACTTGATCACTTCAACTTAACAAGTAGAATCCAAGATAAGCTACTTGAGGCATAAGTAGCTTATCTTAAGTAACTTATGATCCAGACGGCCCTAGGCTACTTAGAAACTTTTAAACATGTTTTACATGGGTTCATCTCAAATGGGGGCCATGTCTAGTCAAATATCACTGAGGGAACACAGTCCAGGTGGGAACAATACCCTATCTATGTTTAGTCCATTGTTATTATTATTATTTTATAAAAGGAGTGCATTAGGCCATGTGCAAGGGCAGCACTTAAGGACCTAGTAGCAGGCTATTGTCGTGGTTCCTCCCCCACAAGATTTTAATTTAATATCATATTACCTGATGGACCACATATCATATTTTAAACTAATATTAATTTGTGTTCAGTCCTAACGAGCTGTTGTGGTGGGATTTAATGGGGCCTCATGCTACCATAAGAGATAGGCCCGTGCCAAGCGTGTTTGAAAGTTGTTTAGTAATTAGTTGGGTTTGCCTATGAAGGTGGCACAGACGCAATCAAACAAGGCTTCCCAAGAGGGAATGTGTTCAGATTGAGTCACGTCGGGATTGAGTTTGGACAGGCAATCATGGGGCCCACCTTGATGTATTTATTGTATATCCATGCCGTCCATCCATTTTTCCAGCTCACTTTAGTACATGGGTACAAAACTGAAGCAGATCCAAATACCAAGTGGATCACAAACCCTTTTAAATCAGCATGACCTGACTTGGAATAGTTTAATGAACTTCACCTAGATTTGAACCCAACCTAAATTGAAGAAAAAATATTTAATTAAGCATGTGAGAATTTTTTCTGTCCCTTAGGTTAAAGCCTGAGAATGGCTTACTACCATCCCCCCCACCAAATGTTGTTACACATTTAGTACTTGTGAAAATATAGATTATGCAAATAGTAGGGCCCAATTTTAACAAAAAATATGCCTAAAATCTCATTAATTGGACAACACTAACTATGCTTTTAAATTTTAACTGCTAGCCTCTTTTTTCTTTTTTCTTTTTTTACCATAAAAATTTATAGCTACAACCATTGAATGGTTTATAATATTATTTGTATGAAAATGAAATTGTAATTTTTTACACCTAACCCATTTTATAAATAAGTCATGTTTGGATTCATACCAAAAATAAACCCATTAAATAAATGAATCATCTATTTTTAACATGGACCTTGTCTGAATTTTTGTAGGTTGGATGTGGGTTCAAAATTCAGACCCAATTAGCAAATGGGCTGTCTTAACTCTCCACCTGACCCCCCTGTAGTTGCGAACAAACAGGTCACATGTTCGCCAACTGGCTTGACTTGCTTTCGAAGTAAGCTCGGGCCAAGCTAAATCGGTAGCGGGTTAGATTCAAGTTAAAAGCATAACCCGGTAAATGAATCTTTACCCAATCTGACCAGTTGATTTAAGTTTTTGGTGGGTTTGGCAGATGACCCTACCTAACCCGGCTCATAATCCAAAACAAGCCAAGGAATTCAAAAAAAAATTAAAAAAAGAAATAAATTATCTAACGCATGTATGTATTTTTTCATTTATTAGTTTAAGTTAATAGCTCGAGTTAGATAGGCTGAATGTATTTCAACACTGAGGTTAAGGGTTTGAACGCTGATAAGTGTTGTTATGTGTTTGTAAGTAGGTTACAAAACAAAAAAGAAAAGCTGGAGTTGGTTTGTGTCGAATCCGGTCTAAGTTGGGCTTGGACTTGGGCTTGATATTTTCAAGTGGGAGGTTTGGGTCACAGTTTTAACAGGTCATGGGTTGGGTCTGGCTAGAATTCTTGGCCCACTTAGTAAACCAGTCCGGCTCCTCAACCCGACCTGCTCTTAGGGGACCTACTGCTACTAGGGGCACGGATTAGGTGTTACCCATTTAAGAACTTAGTGGGTGTTACCATAGGGCCCATCTTGATGATGTGTTGTATTATATCCACTCCGTTCATTCGTTTTTCCAGCCCTTTTTGAGATGCGTTCTTAAATGTTGAGCATATCCAAATCTCGGGTGGACCACACCACAAGAAACAGTGATGATTGAATGCTCACCATTAAAAACTTTCAAAGATCCATTGTGTAATTTTTATTTTCCATCCAACCCCTTGGTAAGGTCAACCAGAGCTGGATGAAGGGAAAATACAAGAACTAGCTTGATCCAAGACTTTTGTAACCTACAAAAAGCTTTTAATGGTCATTCACCACTTTCTCCTGTGGTGTGACCCACCAGAGATTTTGATCTGCTTAAAATTTGAGATAACATACTTAAATGATCTTCAAAAACGGATGGACGGTTTGGATATGAATAAAATTAATCAAAGTGGACCCCACATGGTACGGATAACTCCCATTGTTACAATCACGTTGCCGCACAGTCAGTGAATCCGGACCGTCCACCCATCCATGGATGATTTCACAGTAAGTTTCCAATTCATAAACTTTTCCCATTCAAGGTGGGCCCGGCCGTCCTGACTCTACTTTCTTAGGCAGAAAAATAAGATATTAGGATAGCATGTCAGGCGTGCCACCATAGACCATCCGCATGTGGCCCACCAGATGTACAGTTGAGATTCAGCACAACCGCATTGCACGGCTACCTAGAGATTGTCGCTCTTTTTATAATAACAGATGAAGATGAGAAACCATATCATTCAACTGTGGTGTGGCCCCCACAATCAACGGCTCTGGCATGTCGTCTGGTGGTAGGCCGATCCCTTTAATGTGGCAGAGGCACGTGCTCTGTCTTCTACAACATGCGTGGCTCGTGGCACGTTCCAAGGGGTGGACCACACATGAAGGTGGCACGTGGTGCACAAAAGGGGAATACAGTCACGTGTCGCTTTCTTTCTGGATCAGCAGATCAGTTGTAGCTTTCACATGATCACGTGGGACCACAGGATTTGGGGTTTACACGTGGCAGATAATAAAGGCATGAGTAGTTTCATGTCTGCAGGCTCGTGAAAATTCTACCATCCAAGGCGAATATAAGACTGCCATATGTGAAAAAAGGGGGGTTGAATAATCAATTGGGTCCATCTATCTGTTGGGGTCTTTTTTTCTTTTTAATCTGCGTATAGGGCATGAGTCGAAAAAGGAAGATTAAAGGCTCAGGTGGACCATATCATCAGAAACAGTGGTAATAACGTGGTCGACTGTTGAAGCCTTTCTAAGGTCTACCGTGATGTTTATTTGCCATCTAACCAAATTCATAAGGTCACATATAACTGGATGAAGGGAAACATAAATATTAGGTTGACCACATTTTCTATGGCTTCAAAAAAGTTTTCAATGGCCGGTGTTCTATCATCTTTACTTTGTGTGTTGTGGGCTATTCAAGACTTCAATCTTTTTTTTTTTTTTTTATATAAAAATCTCATATATTAATATGACTTGTTAATATATATATATATATATATATATATATATATATATATAGAGAGAGAGAGAGAGAGAGAGAGAGAGAGAGATGCATGCTCACCTACGCACCTACGCAAGTGCGCACCTTTACATAGGGTGTCGAATCCAAACGGTCCATAAGATGCAGAATCCCATGAAACCTTAGGGAGTGAATTTGCACCTTGATCTAAGATTCTGGTGGGCCATAGCAAAGAGAAATTCAAATCAAGGGACGAAACTATTTGCATTTTCATGGCCCATCGAATTTTGGTTCAAAGTAAAAATTGGTACCAGGAGGTTTCATGAGGTTCTGCTTCATGTGGACTGTTCAGATTTTCGAGACTCATCAGATATGATGAGTTCTCAAAAAAGTTCGTATGCAGTCCGTATGAACTGATTCACAAGTGAGCATTTTTGTGTGTGTATATGTCCAAATATATATATATATATAGGGAAAAGGTACTCTATGCTTGACCGTAGAGTACCTTCCATACGGTCGAGAGTTGGCAACACACAAGCGGTCAGATGTTAAAAAGTCCAACCCAACGGTAAGATTTTAGATGAAACAATACTGGTTGTTAAAATATGAGTCGGAGTATTTCATGCAAAAGCCTTTAACATGAAGTAGTGCACTAGAATCCTGGGTGGGGCCTATCGTGAGATTTTTTGAGAAATCCATCTTGTCCATCTATTTTTCCGTATCATTTAAGGGGTTGAGCCTAAAATTGAACCAAATCCAAGTCTCAAGTTGATCGTATCACAGGAAACAGTGGGAATAATGATTTCAACCATTAAAATCATGGTAGGCCCCACAGTGATGTTTATTTGTCATCCAATCTATTCATAAGATCATACAGACATGGATGAAGAGAAAAAACAAATATAAGCTTGATCCAAAACTTTCGTGGGCCCCAAGAAATTTTTTAACAGTAGATGTTCAATTCAACTGTTTCATGTGGTGTGGTCCATTTGAACATTTTATATGATTAATTTTTGGCTCAAGCCCTAACATCATATGGTAAAATGGATGGACGGAGTGGATTAGATATATAAATCATGGTGGACCTCGCAGTGTCTACTCAGTACGCTAAGGGTAGTGAGTTACTCCGCAATCTGCTTTCGACAAACAGGGGCGCAGATTAGATAATGACATGCTGAGTAGTAAGACTCACTACTGAAGTGATGTCACCAAGTTCCGTGGGCCCCATTATAATGTGTGTTTTGTATCCACTGATTCCATCCACTTGGAGAGATCATTTTACGGCAATATTCAAAGAACGAGTTAAATCACGAGCTCCAGTGGACCCCAGCATAGAAAACATTGGGACAGTGACGCCCACCATTAAAAACTTCTAAATGCCACAAAAGTTTTAGATCAAGCTGATATTTGTGTTTTCCCTTCTTTCATGTCTTTTTTAACTTTTGAACAGGTTGGATTTCAAATAAACATTATGGTGGGCCTTAGGATAGTTTCAATTTTGGGAATCACTCACTCCACTATTTTCTGTGGTGGGTCTACTACATATTTTTATCTACCTCATTCTTTGGTTCATGCCCTAAAATGATATCTCAAAATGGATGGACGGTGTAGATACAACACATACATCATAGTGGGGCCTACAAAACTTAGTAACGTCACTTGAGTAGCGGAATCGCTACTCAACCTTTCAGTCCCTAACCTACGACTCCAGAAATGGATTGGCTACTCCTTACCATCGGAAGCGGATTGCGTAGTGAGTAAACTTTGTGGGGTCCACTGTGATTTATTTATTATATCCACTCCGTCATTTATTTAACCAAATAATATCAGGGGTATAGCCAAAAAATGAAATATATAAAATGTTTAAATGGACCACACCACAGGAAATAGTTGAATTGAACATCTACAGTTGAAATTTTTTGGGGGCCACAGAAGTTTTGGATCAAGTTTATATTTGTTTTTCCCATTCATCTATGTCTGTATGATCTTATGAACAGGTTGAATGAAAATTAAACATCACTATGGAGCCTAGTAAGGTTTCAATGGTGGAAATCATTATCTCCGTTGCTTCCTGCGGTATGCTCCACTTGATCTTTGGATATGCTTCAATTTTGGTCTCAACTCCTTAAATTAGATGGAAAAATGAATGGACGGTGTGGATAGATCACATACATTCAAGGTGGGCCCAAGTAACTCAGTACGCAATCTGATTTCCCTGCCACCGCCAATGGCAGGTGGTCAGTGCTCTGTGGGCCCCACAATGATGTATGTGTTTCATTCATGCCGTCCATCTATTTTTCTAGATCATTTTTGGGTATGAGACCAAAAATAAGGTATATCCCAATCTCAAGTGGACCACATTACAGGAAACAGTGTTGATTGAACATCGACCATTAAAAACTTTTTGGGATCCAAAATAGTTTTGGATCAAGATGATATTTGTTTTTTCACTTCATCTATGTCTATATGACCTAATCAATAGATTGGATGTCAAATAAACAGTACAATGGGCCTTAGGAGAATTTTAATGGTGGATATACAATCACTATTGTTTTCTTGTGGTGTGGTCCACCTGAGATTTATATCCGTTTCATTTTTGGGATAAACCCATAACATGATATGTAAAAATGAAAAAACGACATGGATGAAACACATACATCATGGTGGGGCCCATAGAGTACCGACCATCACCACCCGGCTAGTGGTAGGGGACTAGTCAATTTGTTTTCGGCCCGTTTCACACTGACGCAAAAGAAAGAGGACAGGGATTGCGTCCTACCCGGTAATCTGTCCGGCAAGTCTCTGTGGGGCCCAACGTGATGTAATTATTTTATCCACGTCGTTCATTGCTTTTCTCATATTATTTTAAGTTATGATCCTAAAAATGAAGCAGGTCCACAGCTCCAATGGACCACACCAAATGAAACTGCAGTAATAATGACACCCACTGTTGAAATCTTTTTAAGGGCCAACGTAATTTTTTTTACCATCCAACCTATTCAAAAGGTCATGTAGATGTGGATGAAGTGAAAACACAAATATCAGATTGATCTGAAAATTCTTCATCTCCTAAGAAGTTTTTAATGGTGGATGTTCAATCCCCAAGTTGTGGTCCACTTGATCCCTGGACTTGACTCATTTTTTGGATCATAACTTAAAATGATATGAGAAAAACGGATGGACGAGGTGGATTTCTCAAAAAACCCCACGGTAAGCCCTACATAACTTTCTAAGGCAGGACCTTTATGCGGAGGCTTTTCGTACGAAATATACGTGAGAGAGAGGGAGCCGGTTTCACCGGCTTTGTTTCTCCACTCACCTATAAAATCTCACCTTTCTCCTTATAAAATCTCACCATTCATTTGAAACTTTTGCCATCGTTTAGCGACCCATTCACGCATGAAGGAAAAAAGAGGACGATAGCTCCCAACATACACACAGAGTTTGGGGCAAAGGATGTAATTTTTATCTAACGGTTCTTCATTGTTTCTCATATTATTTTAAGTCCTACCATATGAAGCAGTCCATACCTCAATGGACCACCATCCATGGGCTAGTGTCAGGGTGACACTCACCGTTGAAATCTTTTAAGGGCCACGATGATTTTTACCATCCAACCTATTCAAAGGTCATGTAGATGTGGATGAAGTGAAAACACAAATATCGATTGATCGAAAACTTCTAAATACTTCCAGTTTTTAATGGTGGATGTTCCATCCCAAGGTTGGTCCACTTGATCCCTAGACTTGACTCTTATTTTTTGGATTATAACTTAAAATGATATGAGAAATTGAATAGACGGGTGGATTTCTCAAAACCCCACGGAAGCCCTACATAGCTTTTTAGGCGGGACTTCATGCGGAGGTTTTCAGGAAATACGTAGAGAGAAGAGCGGTTTCATCGATTTTGTTTCTCCACTCACCTATAAAATCTCACATTTCCCCATAAACCTCACGGTTCCTTGAAACTTTTGCGCGATCATATAGCATTATATTATATATATATGGAAGTGTAATATAGTATATATATATTATATATATATCATATATATATATAGTTCTATGCGTAGAGCTCATGGGAGAACTTCCCATGAGGTTGAGCTGTGTAGGTCCCACCGTGATGCATGTCGAACATCAACATTGTGAATTTGATGGGTCCCCTTTAAATTATGGGATATCCTAAAAGTCAATCGTACAAGGAACTCAGGTTGGCTATACCATTTAAAGTCACGTGAATATATGCCTAAAAACATATAAACCTAAAATTTGGATGCATCTGAAACTTGGTCTGACCCCTTATCCAAGTGGGACACACATAATGGGTGGGCTGGATTTGTGAACATTTCGATGGGCCCAACAAATGATTATGAATGTTTTAATGATAGGGTAACCCCTCTCAACTTTTGTATGTGGTGTGGCCCACACAAGTCATTGATTGAGTTGATTTTTAAGCTCAAGGTCCACCATGAAATGTTGCATCTGACTAATGGGGTAGATGTTCGACCCACATCACAGTGGAGCCCACACATCTCAACCTCATGGGAAATTCTCATGAGCTCTACCGCATAGAACCATTTCCCATATATATATATATATATATATATATATATATATAGGTTTTATGAAAACGTTTTGTGAATTTATTTATTTATTTATTGTAATTAGATAGAAATTGTTATAAGTGAAATGTAGGTTCAAACCATGTATTAGTAGGGGTGTACATCGAGTCGAACTGGCCTCAGCTCGACTCAGCTCGGCCATTGGCTCACCCCAGCTCGAAATCAGCTCGGCTTGGTCCTCGAGCCTGACTAGCCAGTTCAACTCGATTTGGTCAGCAGTTCGGGCCAGCTCGGGCCAAGTTTGAGCCAAGATCGAGTCGAGTTTGCCATTGAGACATTTCCACAAACACCTGGACCACACCTTCAAAATCCATTTGTATGTGAAACAAAAGCAATGGTTTAATCAGTATTTTATCAAACACCTTCTAAGTAACATAAAAACCAAGGAAAAAAAAGAATATTTGTTTGATGTACATACCTTCTTTGCCACCAGCCACACTTCGTTGATTCATTTTATCAAACACTTGGTGAGCAACATCAATGGTGAAGTAACCGTGTCACCGAATTGGTTCGATTCAAGCTAGATTTGATCCAAGTTGAGTCGAGTTGGAGCCTGCTCAAACTCTGCTCAAACTCATTTTTGAGCTCAAAAAAACAGCTCGACTAGGCTTGAACTCAGCTTCAAATCGAGTTGAATGGAGCTTTTTCAGGTCGAGTCAAGCGAGCTAACCAAAGCTAGCTCGGTTCGTGTACACCCCTACGTATCAGTCAATATTAACTATATCATTACTGGCATCTTTCTGTCACGGGGATGGGCGCAGCTTCGGTGGATCCCTGACTGTGGGCCCACCTTGATATATGTTACATAAATCCACACTGTCCATCCGTGTTGAAAGCTCATTTTAGGGCATTATACATTATACCAAAACGAAGCAGATCCAAATCTTAGGTGGACCATAATACATGAAACAGTGGTGATTGAATCCCACCATCAAAAACTTTCTGGGGCTACCGGACTGTTTTATTTGCCATCCAACGTGTTGATAAGGTCATAAAGACACGGATGAAGGGACCACACAAATATCAGCTTGATCCAGAACTTTTGTAGCCCACAGTAATTTTTCATGGTCAATCACCACTCTTTCCAGTGATGTGGTCCACCTGATATTTGGATCTTCTTCATTTTTGGGATCAACCCCTAAAATGATATGTCAAAATTTATTTATTATATATTTTTTAATCAGAGCCCACCGACAATGGGCTAAGGTGACACGTGCTAAGTTGACACGTGCAAGTACACAATCCATTCTCCAGCTGGACCTTGCGTCCATTAGTTCAAAAGATGGGCTGGCACCGTGGGCCTTGTGTACTTTTGAATATCGATTTCCGGGACGCGGATTAGCTACTGAAGTCGACAGTAGCGAGTCTGACTACTGAAGTGACGTCACCACGTTCTTTGAGCTCCACCATAATGTATGTTTTTTTATCCACACCGTCCATCCATTTGGATAGATCATTTTAGATCAAGATCCAAAGAATGATACAGGTCCAAATCTTAAGTGGATCCCACCACAGAAAACAGTGGGGGATTGAATCGTCTACCATTAAAAACTTCTTTGAGCCATAGAAATTTTAGATCAAACTGATATTTGTTTTTTTTCCCTTATTTCATGTCTTTGTTAACTTATAAACAGGTTGGATCTCAAATAAACATCATGGTGGGCATTAGGAAGGTTTCAACGGTGGGCGTCACTATCCCCGCTCTTTTCTGTGGTGGGGAACTCGACATTATACATCACATATATCATGGTGGGCCCTAAAGAACGTGGTGATGTCACTTCAGTGGCCAGACTCGCTACTGTTCGGTTCCGTTCAGTAGCTAATCCGCCGCCCGATTTCTGGTTTACTTTTTTTAGCAGTTCATCTTCTTGGTATCCACGTGGCCCAACCACAAGGGAAAAGGATTGGCTACTCCTCCCGACACCAGCCAATGGCCGGTGGTCGGTGCTCTTTGGGCCCCACCATGATGTATGTGTTTCATCTATTTTTTCAGATCATTTTATGGTATGAGGCCAAAAACGAGATATATCCCAATCTCAAGTGGACCACATTACAGGAAACAGTGTTGAATGAGCATCGACCATTAAAAACATTTTGGGGGCCATAAAAGTTTTGGATCAAGCTGATTTTTGTTTTTTCCCTTCATCTGGGCCTGTATGACCTAATCAACAGATTGGATGTCAAATAAACAGTACAGTGAGCCTTAGGAGGATTTTAATGGTGGATATTCAATCACTATTGTTTTCATGTGGTGTGGTCCACCTGAGATTTATATCCCTCTCATTTTTGGTATCAAGCCCGAAAATTATCTGTAAACATTGATGAACGGAATGGATGAAACACACACATCATGGTGGGGCCCACAGAGCACCGACCACCAGCCACGGGGATGGTGTCAGGGGGAGTAACCAATCCATTTCCAACCACAAGAAAACCTGCCTTTTTTGGTATATGGTGTGGTCCACGTGATGAACGTCCTAGATCTTACAGGGGCAAGCGTATGGATTCTCTTCCCTTGTATGCACCTCAACTGGTTATCTGCTAGTTAGTCTTATTAAACAAATTATCTCGAGTCCAGTGAGTGTAAAAAATGGGCCATGTTTGGGCCCAGGCCCATAAATTCATCAAATCTATGTTTGCCACCTGTATGTTATCTATCCGTTGATCAACAAAGAAATAGATATTTATATAAATCAAACCAATGGTCTAAATGCAAGTTGAAGGATTGGGCCGTAGTGTGGCCCAAATGACTAGAGCTGAAGCCCAGCCCATGGGCCCAGCTAGTAAGTCAAGGAGACGATCGTAGCCATTGGATCAACCAACGAACAAATAAAATATCACTGGCCAGCAGTTTCAAGTCCAATTTTCAAATGATCTTAGGATTTTCTTTACAGAAAATGAGGACCGTTCATGGCCTACCTGTTGTAGCCTTTCTTACCTTCTAAAGTGGGCCTTAAAGAGATCCACAAAGCCCAATTGGTGGACCATGATTTCACATTGGACTAGATCTTGGCTGCTTGTGTTTAGACCATCCATTCAATTGTACGGTGGTACTAAAATTTCTGACCTGGCGGCGGAAACATTTGAAGGGTGAGATGGAGTGCTGAAATTATGTGAAGTATGCAATGGTCCAAGGGACGGGGCCGGGTCCAATGAGCCCGCCCCCGGTGGGCCCATGGGCTTGTAATGGGCCCAAATTAAAGACCCATGACCCCCCTATCTTGAATTTCAGGTCTGGACAATAAACCAGCAAGACCTGAACCTATATGTGGTAACGGTCCATGTGTATGTGTTGGGCCCAAGATTGAATTTGAAGCCCGCCTAGCCCCAAAATTTAGGCCATCGGATAAGTGGGCCCATCACAACACCACCCCAAGGTTCCAGTTTAATCAATACGTCTGCGTCCGACATGGTGGGCCTATGCCACAGGTCATGCACCCCAGAATCGACTCTATTTGTTAGATGTGTGTGTGTGTGGGTGGTTGCATCCATTGGATAAGGCCAATCAAGTGTCATCTTCTTAATTTTTTGAGGAGAAGATGGGTGAATCTGTGATTCAGTAGGGACAATGTGGGACCCACATCCCAATTATGGGATCTGGTGTTAAGCTAAAGGGTGACAATGGCTGGCCTAGGGCTAGGGCTAGGGCTAGGGCTGGGCTTAGCCATAGCGTATTAGGTTGGGCTCCAATGGAACCAACCTGCTAGAAAAAAAAGTTAAATGATCAAAGGTTTGAAATAGTTTAATCTATGATATCCTACATCATTGACAAGTCCTATCATATAAATGGTTTATATTCTTTAAACTGTTTATATAATAGTGGGCCACTTCATAATTAGATGGTCCTAGCCCTTGATACAAGCTTAGGGTCTGCGGCAAAGCCTTAAAACACGAACGTCTCCAATGTGACTCATTTGAGTTGACTGGATCTTGATAGGACGAGACCCAGCCTTTAGACTCGGCCGATTCAGCTCCAAGTTGGGCGAGGCACGACTTAACTCAGAACTGAATGAGTTGGTCCAAGTCGCCGAGTCTTTTACCCATGCGCCCTATCCTACCGGGCTTCCAGGGCTGGCCCACCTAGGCCATTGCCACCATTAATTTAGTGGACCCTATGGTTAGTAGGAAAGATGATTGGGTCACTGATGATGGTGTCAATGTGGAAAATCATCATTATCTTTCATGATGCCTGCAAACAGGTATAGTTAGTCTTCCCCTCAAGGGTTTGAATGTTCTTGCATATATATCTATTCTAAGCCTGGAGTGGACCACCGAAAGCATCTAGAACTTGGGTTTCTTGGTCATTGATCTAGAAGTTCTAGAAACAGAGAAATGGAGGGACATTTGAAAATTCCAATCAAGGTGTGCAAAATCAAAATTCTTTGTCAGCTGTTATTATTTTAGAATTAGTTGGTCAAGATCACATGTTTATTAGTATCTGCCCATTGGTGGCTCATATACATTCTAGCCTTCTGATCAATCCAATAATGACATCCACACAACATGGAGGAAACATAAAAATGAAAGACAACCCAAATGCCAAAGTGCCAAATTGCCCATTAAACCATACATCATCAAACGGCCCAGATTTGCCACAAACATCACACTACATTTTTCAAATGTCACATGTGTGACAAGTTGTCCATATACATATGTTCTAAATAATTCATCATTATTCCAAAGTGTTTGACAAACAACACTGAAATAGTTAATCTAACTAGCATGGGTGAGGCGAGGTTAACATGACCCAGACCATCAAACGGCTCATAAGCCTATATGTCACGAAATCCCAGATTGGCCAAGTCAACTAACAGGTTTTTAAAATAAGGCTCACCCCAGTTTCAAGCTTTTAAATTGACTTGACGAGCGGAGTCTAGAAGAAGAAGAAGAGGAAGATGAAGAAGGCTTGTAAGACCATTCACTGCATACATTACATGCATTAAAAAACATAAGGACTATTTTGTTGCGGAGAATTTTATTTTGGTATTTATCTTTCCCGTGGAGCCTTCTGGAAATATAGGCACCGTTGCATTCACTCCTAAAACCTCTTCTGCCCCAAGTGGGTCAATCTTCATAAATTTCATCTAAATGTGAAATACTCATAAAAATGTATACATAATGATCTAGACCATTCATCTTGGAGATCCTAGTATAGATGAGTAATATAGAAGCTATTATATTTGTTCATGTTAAGATGTGCTAGGAACCATTTTAATACTCTTTTCTTTTTAAGCTACTTTGTGCGGATGATAAAATTTCTTATGAAGGAGGTACGTGGGTGTTGATGTCGTGTGCTTTGCAAAGTCAATGTGTTAATCTTAATTATTGATTTGATGATCTTGGCCATAGATCATGATGACTATAAGTCATGTGTGAATATATTATTAATGTCATGACTAGTATGGTTAAGTGATGTAGAGCAGCTCGCAGACACTTTTATGTCTAAGATGGATTAGAGAATGCCTGGTCAGAAGCAGAAGTCGTCAAGACCGTCAAAACCTTAAAACAAGTATATCTCACAAATCGGAATGAATTACTCGATGTACCATATATGATTGTTGGGTAGGATGAGTTACTTTAGCCAACCAACTTGGCAAAATGATTGTGGGGTAGGACGAGCTACTTTAGCCAACCATATGCCGGGTTGCCTATGCTGAATTTGCGAGGTTTCATCATATCAACAGCTGAATTTCATGTTTGATTCCATTTTTATTATAACTAGTAAGTTTTAATTTGATTATAACTCTTCATCCATTGGGCTTTAGGAGTTGTGTCCAACATGAAAAGTGCTTAGAATAATTACGAGAATAACGTGGTTAAGCCACATAGGACACTTGCTATGAAAGTAAATTTACTATTTATAGTAAGTTATGAATTTTAGGGAATTTTAGTTAAAGTTTGTTTCTGATTTCTCTCATATTGTTTGGTATCCCTATTTAAAGGGTTGTGAACTCCCTTATTTCAAAATTCTTTAAAATTTTATTTCTATTTTTATTACTTTTTTCTTGTGGATTCGAGAAGTCTCTGTGAGGAGTTCAGAAAAGCTTTGTGGATTCAAAGTAATTATCCTTAAGGAAGACGGTGATCAACCTCATCACGTTCATCATTGTATCAGTAAGTATATTTTAACACATGCATGCATATATACATGGGTTGAAGGAAAGGAATTTATTTGATTGTGCTTGTGAACTTAAAATAGGTACAATGGTCATGATTAAAGAAGATTTGTGTTATATATAATTTTAGGGTAGGAGAAGCTACTTTAGCCTTGTCCATGCCGAATTTGCGAGATTCCTTTGGATCAATGGTTGAAAATTCATTTTATTTCTGTTTTTATTATTTTTAATAAGTTTTGGTTTGATCGTAACTCTTCATCCGTTGGGCTTTAGGAGTTGTGTCCAACATGAAAAGTGTTTAGAAAAATTAGGAGAATAACATGGTTAAGCCATATAAGACACTATAAATAGTAAATTTATTATTTATAGTAAGTTGCGAATTTTTGGTAGGTTTAGTTATAATTTAATTCTGAAACTTCTTTTAAGGATTGGTATCCCTACTTAAAGGGTTGTAGGCTAGTTTATTTCATCTATCAATCAATTTAAAGGTAGACATTTCTTTCCCTACTTTTTAATTTTTTACTTTTTCCTCATGGATTCGAAAAGTCCCTGTGAGGAGTCCAGAGAAGCTTCATGGATTCGAAGTAGTTATCCTTGAGGAAGACAGCTATTGACCTTATCACGTTCATTCCTGCGCCAATTTACGATCCAACATATTCATAACATTATGCACAAACATCAGCCTAATCTAAAACTATTGTGGCCTAAGGAACTTTTGGGCAATAAGCATTCAATCCCCACAATTTCCAATGGCCTCATATCCTAAATTGATATGGCAAAACGAATGGACATGTGATAAAACACATATATCGTGGTGTGCCCGTGAAGTAAGGGCACTGGGGATATTGCCAATGTCCTAGTCTCCAGGCAATCCGTGGAAGTACCAATGCTTGAAAGCTAAGTAGGGTCCACCATTATGATTGTGAGAAATCCACTCCGTTCCTTTTTGGAGCTCATTTCAAGACATGAGACAAAGAACGAGGTGGATTCAAAACTAAGCATGCCACACCACGGGAAAAGTGGAGAAAGAAATGCTTACGGTTGAAACCTTTCTGAGTCTATGTTAATGTCTGTATGCCATCCAAACTGTTCATAAGGTCTTTTCTGGTGGGATGATCTGAAAAAAGAAAAGGAAAAAGAAGAAAATCCTGTTATAAAACTTCTATGGCCTTATGAATGTTTCAACAATGTTTGTTCAATCCCTATCGTTTTCTCTTGTGTGGCCCACTTGAGTTTTAGATTTAAATAATTTTTTGGTCTCATGTACTAAAGTGAGCTGGCAAAATAGATGGACTGATTCGATTTCTTATAAACATCATGGTGGGCCCCACCTAGCTTTTGAGCATAGGAACTTCAAGAGACACCCTCTTATAGGCAATCCACGACCATAAAAAAGGTGACAAATCCGGACATAGTTTAGCAGGTGACCCCAACACGAGCCAACTAACTGCTATCAAAGCTTTGTGGGCCTACCATGATGTATGTGTTTTATCTATGCTGTCCATCCATTTTGCCACTTGATGGTAAGGCATGAGGAAACAGTGGGGATTGAACTCTTATTGTCCAAAATTTCAACTTCTTAGGACCTATAGAAAGTTTTAGATCAAGCTGATATTTGTGTTTTCATATATCCATGTCCATGTGACTTTACAAACAGGTTGATTAACAAATAAATATCATTGTGGGCCCAAAAAGGGTGGATGTCATTGTCCCCACCATTTTATGTGGTGTGATCCACTTGACCTTTGGATCAACCTCATTTTTGGGTCCATGTCCTTAAATGAAGAGGCAAAATGGATGGACAATGTGGTAAAACACATACATTATAGTAGGGCCACAGAGCTTTGATTCTAGCTAGCTGGCTGATGTTGGGGCCACCAACCAAACCGGACTAACTTACATTTAGCACTGTTTCCTGCAGTGTGGTTCCCTTGGGATTTAAATCTGACTCATTTGTTGGGCTCATGCACTTAAAATAAGTTAGCAAAAATAATTCATTTGATAAGCTGAATGATAAAAAAGTCTGAAATTAATTTAAGTACTGGATCCATTGTGTACTGAATTTTAATACATGATTAGTTCTCCTGTTTGGTATATTGTTTATGAATACTGAAATTTAGTGCAAATTTCAAAATTTTATGTTTGATAAAAATGTCTGAAATTTGATAATTTTATCAAATTATCCATGTCTTAACATGATCAGGAAAAATGGAAGGAACAAGTGGATTTCTCACAAACATTACAAACCTGACTTCCCATTTTAGGACCACAACAGGTAAGACAGTGGGGACACTGATTTCTACCGTTCAAAGCTTCCTAGAGCTTATCATGATGTTTATTTGTCATTGAACTTGTTAAAAATGTCATACCGATTGGAAAAAACAAATATGAGATTGGTCCAAAACTTCCACTGGACGTTCAATCTCCATTGCTTTTTGTGGTGTGGTCTACCTGAGCTTTGCATTTGCATAGATCCACACCGTTCATTCATTTTTTTTCCAGATTATTTTAGGTCATGGTCCAAAAAAAGAGGCAGTGGATCACACCACAAAAAACAGTAAAAATTGAATGTCTACAGTTGAAAACTTCACTATGCCAAAGAAGTTTAGGATCAAGCTGATATTCATTTTTTTTCCATTAATCCAGATCTATGTGACCTTATAAACAGATTGAACAGTAAATAAACATATCATTAGAAGTCAAATAAACATCATGGTGGGCCTAGGAAGGTTTCAAGGGCGTGCCATTGCTTCCACAACTTTTTGCAGTGTGGTCCACTTAAGTTGATCTGATTCATTTTTCCTATTATATCCTATGATGATCTGAAAATTTGGATGAATTGTAGGGATATAACATATACATTAACGTATCATTTAACGCGGCCCATAAACCACTCTTAAATTAATTCCGTATTAAATTAACATTAAGAACTTGTTTTAAGTGTGTGAAACAAACCCATTAAATAATATATTGACTGAAATCCGATTTCAGATTTCAAGCATATTAATGGGAAACGAACAAGTTCTAAAACACAGACATTATGGTGGGCCATAGAGCTTTTCCAGCACCGACCACCACCGAAGTCAGTCACTACCAAATCCTAGTCCGACGTGTCAAAGGGAAAGAAACCATTTCCTACCAAGGGTCGTATATGAACAGCTCTCAAAGATAGGCAGAAGGTCTGCATCGGAGGTTGGGGGGTGTCCTTTCCTCACGTGAATGACGGAGTCCTGAAGATTCACACGTCTTTTTCTGGCCCACCATGTGTTTTGTGCGTCCCACCTGTGCTCGACTGCACGTATCATGTTCGGCTCTTTCATAACTGGAATTATCGGACAGAGTAACATTAGGATATCCCCCCAAAATTTCATGTGGGGCCCACTCTCATTGGAAATTTTTATTTCATCGTCGATGGAATATGTCCGGTCCACCTTCCAATTGGTTAATAAGAGAAATAAGCAACGGTCCACATTCAATTGAAATAGGGATTTTTGAGGCATGGTTCATTGACGGGTATCTCATCATTCCAATGGTCTGGATTAATGAAATATGGGCCCCACTAGCACAAAGTAAAAACCCGAGTATACCGTGTTTCTCCTCGGGTGAATGATCAAATAATGTCTAGTTCTACGAGTGGAATTAAGTGAAGCGCTGCTGGCATCTATTCACAGTATACACGCGAGTTTTCGATTCTGATAGAGTGGGGCCCATGGTTCTTTAATCCAGACCTTTCATCTGTCATTCGGGAGCGGATTAGGTGAGGTCCTGATTACAGGCCCACCTTGATGTATGTGGTGTATATACACTCAGTAGATCAGTATTTTCATGCCAAAAAATGAAGCAGATCCAAATCTCAAGTGGGCCACACAGAAGCTATGAATGCATATCCACCGTTAAAAACTTCTTAGGGTTAGGTCAAGATGATATTTGTGTTTTTCCTTCATCCAAATTTGTGTGACCTTGTCATCATGTTGGATAGCAAATAAACGTATTGGTGGCCCTTAGGAAGTTTTTAATGATAGCTATTCAATTGCTTCTATTTTCATGTTGTGTGATCCACTGGATATTTGGATCTACTTTATTATTGGGAACATGCCCTAAAATGACCTTGAAAAACTGATGGACGGCTTAGATATACAACACATACATCAAGGTGGGCCACACAGTCATAGCCTCACCAACTAAGCTGTTACTCGGGCCTCGTTTCAGATCCGAATGCTTTTTTACTATAAAAAGATCTCCTTCATGGGATAATCACCGCATTTATATTTTTGGTAAATAAAGGGTGGTTAAGAGGAGAAATAAATCTACGGTCCACATTCAATTTAAAAGTGTCCTAATATTGCTAGACTATTGTCCATCGAGGTTGGGATCCTAACCAATGGTCCGGATTACCAAACCACGGGCCTTACTTCACAGAAGCCATAACGAATGTATACCGTGTACGGATGCTCAGGCACTTATAATATAATTTATTTTCTCTTTCTTTGGAAGGTACACAATTTCTTTCTTCTAGAAATGGGTAGGTTGATAGCCTGCTATGGTAGGATTTATAGACCCCGCGCCAGCTTTGAGTTTGTACAACTGGGGCCCACAGGCGATGAATGAACCAACTAGGACGGTCTCTATAATGCAACCAGATAGGAAGACCGTACACATCCAACCTATGGTCTCTTAGGGTCTGTTTGATTTTCCATGTCTATCCCTTGTAAATATTTAATTATTACTTTTTCAACGGTTTGAAAATATGCGAGTATTTCTACTTTAAAAATCAGTCTAAAAATATTGATTTAAATTTGTGGGTACCACCAAAATATATATATTTATGGCATATCGGTGCCATCCATCCACTTAACTAGAATATTTTGAGCATAAAACAAAAAATGAGGCAAATCTAGCACTTAAGTGGCCCACACCAAAAGAAACAGTGGCCTTGATACATCCACCGTTGAAACTTTAATGGGAACACTACCTATTTCCTTGTAAAAGTCTACCTTCGGGCTGTTAGTATTATTCAATCTAAGGTATTAACTATAACAACGGAGCCCATGTCATCAATGGTACACACCCAGGACTGGCAATGGGTCCTTATTCTTGCTCCGGTGGTAGACTCTCGGGAGTTTCAACACCTGGTCAAGGGTTCGAGTACCCCTAGGCGGTGAAATCCCACTACTGCGTGAGTGTGTGTGCTTGTGTAAAAAAAAAAAGGAAAAAAAGAAAAATAAGTCGGGATAGCAAGAGCCCAACTCATCTGCTAAACTAGACAAGAATTCTGCGCTGAACTTCTTGTTTTTTTTTTTTTTGGGTTAGCTTGTTAGTACACACCCATGTCAATACCCACTCTACTGCTAGCCGCCCCTACTAGGGATTGATACCAAAACCTCAAGTGTTGAAACGAGGTATGTCAACTTAGTATACCAGTTGAGCTACGGATCTGGGTGTATTTCTGACCTGAACTTAAACCTGTGACCCGGTGAAATGAATTGTCAATTTGTTTTGCGTGTCATCCAATTTGTTTGGGTTGACTCTCACTGCCCAAACCAGTCACTGGAGTCCAATTTGTTTGGGTTGACTTGCACTGAGACCCGAACCAATCAGTTGAGTCCAATTTGTTTGGGTCAACTCCCACTCAAACCTGCACCAATTAGTAGGGTTGTACATCGAGCCGAGTCAAGTTGAGGTGGGTCAATCTTGGCTTGGCTCGTTCGTGTTTTCCTCAAGTTTGAGATCAGTCTCGAGCTTACCACTGGAGCTTGGCTTGTTTGCCAAAATTTTCAAGTCAAGCTTGATGTGAGCTAGTGGATTGAGTTAAGGCAACCTTACCTTGAGTCGAGTCCACTCCCAACTCACACTTGCCTCAACCTAGCAACCCGATCCAATCCTCAAATCAAATATTCAATTATATATATATATATATATATATAGGGTACCATGTTGTTGGTGCTGAGAGAGAGAGCGAGAGAGACGAGTTAGGTAAGGAAGGGAAATGGTAAGAAATGGACGGATGGGTAAGGTATGATTTAAGTTTTAATTTTTTTAATTTTTAAATATAATTCTATATATATAATATAATATAATATAATATAATATAATATAATATATATTCAAGTCGAGCTGACCTCGAGCTTCGAGTCAAGTCAGGTTTGAATCGAGTCAAGTTAAGCTCCACTGTGTTCGAACTTGACTTGTTTTCAAAACGAGATATGTTACATGAAGCTTGACTCGCATTGAGTTACTGTGCGAGTCGAGTCAAGTCGAGCTAGATCAAGCTAAGCCAAGCAAGCTTTTCAAGCTAGCTTGGCTGGTGTATAGCCCTACCAATTGGTCGAGTCCAATTTATTTGGGTCGACTTGAACTCAAACCCAGACCAATCAGTCAAGTCTAATTTGTTTGGATTGGCTCGTTCTCAGACCTAGACCAACCAGTCAAGTCCAATTCGTTTGGGTCGGCTTGTACTCAAACTCGGACCAATCTGTCAAGTCCAATTTGTTTGGGTTAACTCGCACTCAGACCCGAACCAATCAGTCAAGTCCAACATCCAACTTGTTCAAAAGGTTGGCCCCATGATGAGAATGATCTTGTGTAAAAATCAGTCACAACCACTTAATAGATGGGTTATACTATAGAAAACAATGAATAACCAATGTTAAATAACAAAGTGTGGACCGCTTTATGAGTGGATGAGTCTGATTTTTTGCGCAAGATCATCTTCATCGTAAAGCCAACCTAATGGATGTGAACATTTTTTTCTTATATATGTGCCAGCCCATTGATAAGCTATACGTTCGGGTCCATTTACTTAAATATGCCACAAATTTTAGAACTGATTCTGACCTAGCTTGGCTCAAACCCACCTCAAAAGTGGGTAGACCAGCAAACATAGACCCACTTGCATGAACCCAAGGCTCAAGGATTATATAATAATATCTCTTTAGGTGGGGCCAAGGTTCGTGAGAGGCCCACATCAAAGGGCTGCCACATTCGTGGAATTCATAAGCGTTTTTTCACGCGACCATTGGCTCTTCTGCCTTTTATTTCGAATCTTTGATCTACCCTTTGTCAAAGTAAAATAAAGCAGCGGATGCGAGTGCATAGGAAAAGGAGTCCTGCTCTCCCCAGATTTGCCAATGTTGTAAGTATGTACAATATCCGAACGGCTCAGATCTTGTACGTACTTCCCACATGTGTGTCCAGTCATTCGTGTGGGTCGCATATGTACAAAAAAAAAATGGATACTTGAATAAATTGACCAACAGCTGATGTTCGAGTAGATGTATGTAGCCCACTTCATAGACAGACCTGACTAATTTCGGATGAGTTGGGAAATGCACGGTGGGACCACCTGATAAACGGTCCAGATCTCTCACATATATTCCATATTGGACAGACTCATATATGCTGGAAAAAGAAGTTTAAATGCTTCGGGATTTGATACTTGCACTTTTAGTGTAAAAGAACAAAAACGAATCAAACCATGAAAAGATGTTCCCTTCTCTACCTTCTGATGGGAAGACTCTGATGGGGCCAGACTCAGTTACGTAAGTACTAAAGCGTGGCCAGTTTTCCACTTTACACGTGGAATACATGCACGCCGTACAGACCATCCAAATTGTGGGGCCCACCATGGATCACAGCATGGCCCAAAATGCATACTAATCAAACCATAGTCTAAAATCACGAAAATCCAACTCGACTCGAAACTCAGCTGAGTCGAGTTGACTCGGAAACTCAGGAGAGGTATATGAATCAAACTCTGAGGCTTGATGAGATCTGGTCAAATCGACTCGACTCAGTGAGTCAAGTCAAGTTTTTTAAAGTTTCTAAACTATGAATCAAACAATCATAACCGTTGGATTGGCAGCCTCAAATGAAGTACCGAAAGGAAACTTGATGATAGTCCAAATCCAGCAAGCAAAAGCAGACGGCTAATATCGATCGATCAAATCTGTGAGATTATCCACGTCTGCCCATAGTGGGGCCCACTTTTTGGATGGTCTGGATTTGGGTGCACGTGAGATATATGCAATGGCATGTGTGGGCCATTTAATACTCGGGCAGAGGATTTTTGTGACATATGTACGGTACAAAGAATTTATGATATATATATATATATATATATATATATATATATATATATATATATATATATATATATATAGGTGTAATAAGAATTTGGGAGAAATACACTAGCTGACCTTAGCTCGAACTCGGCTCGGCTTGGTCCTCGAGCCTGACTGGCCAGCTTGGCTTGGTTCGGTCAGCAACTCGGGCTAGTTCGAGCCAAGATCGAGCCGAGTTCGCCATTGCAGCATTTCTACAAAAACTTGGACTGCACCTTTAAAAAACAGAAGCAAAGGTTTTATAAGTGTTTTATCAAACACCTTTTAAGCAACATAAAAACCAAGAAAAACCAAGAAAAAAAGGTTATTTGTTTCATGTATATACCTTCCTTGCCACCAGCCACACTTTGTTGAGTCATTTTATCAAACACTTGGTCAACAACATTAATGGCAAAGTAACTAAGTCACCGAACTGTTTCAATCTGAGTTCGATTCGAGCTGGATTCGATTTGAGTCGAGTCGAGCTAGAGCCTACTCGAACTCAGTTCAAGCTCATTTTCGAGCTCAAAATATCAGCTCGACTCGGCTCGAACTCAGCTTCAAACCGAGTCGAATCAAACTTTTTCGAGTCGAGTTGAGCGAGCTAACCAAGCTAGCTCGGTTCATGTACACCCCTACACACACACACACACACACACACACACACACACACACGTGTGGGACATGCCCATCCACACGCTGGTAAACGCGAGAAAATGGAACCTGTGCTGGATCAAATCTTTCCATCAGGTCACGTTTAGATTTTCTAGCCTGAAAACCGGCCCATTTCACTCCTCAGGATGGCTACATAAAACTTAAAATAAAATAAAATAAAATAAAAATCTTTCACCGGAAATTATTAGAGGTGTTCACCTTATTGATTCCGCGAGTACAAACACATAATATACAAGTCTTGTTTATACTCGATTTGTCATGATCAACTCCAATGTTAAAATGTTAGCATGTGTTGACACTAGATGAGATATTTATATATCACAAGAAGTAGATCGTGAGAATCAAGATATGTCACACATCAAGTAGATTAAGAGGCCATCGATCATACAATGGCTTGGAGACGTATTTGTGGTGGAAGGATATAGCCCATCCCTACAAAGAGCTTCAGAAAGAGTGCACCAATAAGTGGAATGATTAAGGTAGTAATGCGTATTAACACATGGCCAAATGTCGGAAACTTGTAAGCAGTACAGGGAGAAAATGAAGGAAGGTGAATTAAAATCAAAGCCAATGCTATTGATTGATTGATTAATTCATAAGGCAGAGATCATATGGAAGGCTACCACCTATCCAAATTTATAAAAGTAGAAGAGAACAAAGAACTTCAGGCACTTGCCAAACTAAATTCATGTGTATCTCATTTAGCATGACATTACTTGTACTATCTTTTTCATCTCACATTGACTTTTATCTTAGTTTATTTTTGTTTAGCCTCTTCACTTCCATCCCGCATGATGTTATAATAAGAATGAATCAATTAACATAGTTTCAGTTCAATTTTTATTCGCTGTTATCCAACGCATTGTTACAACAAGTTTTGATTAGTTAATTAGGTTCTGGTCCACGACCTTTTTGCCCAATGTTGAAACCCTGAGTTCTTTCTTAGCTATTTCACCAAGTCATTATTAGTCAGCCAAATGACTCATGATCATCAAGGTTCAAACGACCATCAATCATCCACGATTACTTTGTCTACTCAAATTACTATTGTTGGTAGTCTTTTTTCTTTGCCTTCTTTATTTACTTGCTAATTGTATTATATTCTTCATCAATTTAATAAAATAATTAGCACTTTATCTCATTTTTTTACTTTTAAATGTTGTGTCATTATTAAACGACACAAGCTATCACTATGTTGTAATATGAAGTTCTTGCTTTTAAAACAAAATGAACTCATCTTAAAGACCAACCATCTGCTCTACAAATGGTTTAATTTCTTATATATGATGGTCAATCTTCTCAGATCCAGTCCTAATCTGTCTATTTCAATACTTGAGTTTGTAACGCATTTGGTTTGATTCAAGTCGCATTCGGCTTTGGCAAGTGCTGCACATACATACATATAACACCCAATCTCAATCAAGCGCTATATATGCGGTTGTGCAGCTGAATTGAAACCTAAATGCCCCCACAGAGCCCAAGTGTTTCACTCAGGTGCCGCTGCGTACATGGTTGTTGTAGATGATTATGGTTCCATGATGGGTCCCACATAATATACAGGTGGGGCCCATAATTTCATAAATGGACTCCTTTTTCTTCTTCTTTTTTTTTTTCGACCGAAAGGGGAGATCGATGGACCTTCATTTATTCTTTAAAATAGTTGGTATGAGAGATTTTCTTGTATTGATTTGTTTCCATGTATATAATAATAATTATTATTGTTGTTGGGGTTGTTGTTAGTTACCCACACGTTCCATATTGACTCTCGATGGACGGTGGTCTACACGCTCCGCACGTTTGAATATTTTGGACCTCTGTCCAAGTTCACCTCAACCCTCATAAAAAAAGAACAAATGATGGGGCCCACCCATACAATGGTGGACCCCATCATTTAGTGGATTTATTCCAGCTATTCTCACGAATGGGATCTGGCCAACCGCAGAAAACAGTAGACTCGAGATTTTCTTGGGTTGATTTGCTTCCCTGTATGGATATTATTGTGGTAGTTGTTGTAGTTACTCTTCTAGATACCGTGGAGCATGAAGAACTGTAATATGCTAGAGCCATCACTCTATAGGGTGATGTGAAAATCAGATCCATCCATCCATTTATGGGGCCTAGATGGATGGTATATAACACAAAAATCACTCTTATTAAATGATTCTATCAATCTGATCTGTGGTTATTAAGTGATGTAATTTGGAGAACCAAAACATTTAATGGTCGAATATGCTATTGAATAAACAATATGAAAATTAATGGATAGGATTATCTCATGGATTTTGTTTTTAAAATGTGGGCCATTGGTCATGGTGCTAGTATATGGGTGGACTTGATTGATATCACCCTGGCATATGTGTTGTGAAGAGATTGCTTGGTCTACTATATCATGGTTCTTCATGCTCTACCATATCATGTCGGGTAAATGTATACATTGGCTGCGATAATGAAGCCGCATTTGGCGCTGGAAATTTCAAGGGAGCAACTGTGGTGGTGGGGTCACTGCTACTTGAAGGGAAAGGTGTGGTTTGGCTGTAGAAAATGATAGAAAAATGAGAGAGAGAGAGAGAGAGAGAGAGAGAGAGAGAGATGGCGTACCTTAACGAACACTAGTGTTGGTGCAATAATAGCAAGATGGGTTTGGAAGAGACACTTTCATTTTTATGAAAATTTCAAAAAAAAAATAAAAATTTAAAATTAAGTGTGATCAAACAATCTAATGCTTGCATGCATGTTGTGTGGGACCACCACATCAATACATTCGGAATGATCCCCACCGTAGATGGTATTTTGTAATTTCATTAATTTGTTTGCATGTTGCATGTAGCAAGTAGTAATGTGGTTGGTTCCTTTTATGCCTTGAATGAGTCCTTGATTTTATTTTATTTTTAATTAGGAGCACTGATCTTATGCAGATGTATCTTCATATGTTTGTTGATTATTTTTTATCTTGTTGCATTGATTTGGGAAAAAAAAAATCTTATGGGACGGAGAACATTCGCTCATGATTTTGGCTCATGACCTTGGGTGCAAAGTTTCAACATTAATGCATCGGATCCCATCAAAATATATACAATCTTAATCCAATTAATATATAATTTATAAAAATTTAAAAATTCTTTAGAGGTTCTTTTCATATGTTTGTCAAAAATCTTTTACAATATTCTTATCAAATTTGCATATCGAAGGTTATTAACATGCATGAATGTAAAAGTTATTAATATGAGTGGAACTTATTCAATTAGGTTTAAACACTGAGCTATCTGTGTGGGGTCCATCATGTTGTTCAATACAACCTATGTATCAAGTGATTCCCATCATGATGATGGAATTCCCGAAAAGTCAGGTCTATATAATCATTAGGCAAGTCAGATTGAAGAAAACAACAGACATCCTATTTGACTTTAAGTTGGATACATGACCTCATGGGTAGTGGTGGCTGGGATTAGATTGTGCCAGAGTCTAATGCGACTTGAATTGAATTGAATACATGACCTCGGGCATCGAAATAAATTAATGAATTCTGAATCTGAGAAGATCGACTATCTATCCAACCACTGATTGTGCAAAACTATGTGATTTGTGGGGAAATGTTAATCCTTTACAAAAGTTTCTTTTGTCTTAGAAACTAGGATTTTTTATTACAACGACAATAGTTGATATTGCTTATCAACAAAGCAATACTTACAAGAAAAATTATAAGGTAAAGTGCTGATTTTATCATTTTGAGAATAAGAATGCAGTACAATCAGCATATAAATAAATGAAGCAAAATAAAATTACCTACGATAGTTTGTACAGACAAAGCTACCGTGGGTGGTTGATGATTGTCTGAACTTGTATGGTTATAGTTTGGCCAACAGGTCATGGTCTAGTGAAATCACTAGAGACTTGCGAATTTGGGATCTAATGACATAGTCGTGGAGAAACTAATTCCGATTTACTACAAATGATGTGCAAGATAGAAGTTGATGAAACTAAACTAAAATTATGTTAATTAATTTAGACTTGTTACATCATTGTGTTGGATTGAGGTAGAAAAGCTAAACTAGAATACACTAGTCTAAGTTAAGCATTCATGTAAGATGAAAAGATAGGCAGGGTTAACTTAAATAAGAGAAGTGTTTTTATTTATTTATTTATTGGTAATAGTTCGATCTCTTCAGTTTCTATTACTTCTATAGAGTTAGATAGGTGGTGGGCTCACGTATAATTGCATTAGCTTGCAAGATTGATTGGTCGATAAATCAGTGATCTTGCCATATGTTATGCAAATGCCTTGCATTTTGCAGGTTACAGTCGACCGTAGATCACCATGATGTTCACAGTAGATCGTGACTCTCTATGATGATTCATGATCAAACATGAAATTCCACGGTCAATCGTGACTCCCTGTAATGGTTCACGATCGACCATGGGTGTGACCGTCGAGTTTCGCATGAAATAAGATATTTAAGCCCGATTTTCTTATTAGGGCTCAAGGTTAATAAAAAACTAATACAAGTGTTTTCTCAAGGGACTAGGATTGGTCAAGGGAGAGTTTTTACACTTGCAAAGGAACTTGAGAAGCATTTCTTAAGAAATATATAGCTTTTCTAGAGGTGTGCATTGCAAGGGGAGATCAAATACATCTATAATCGAATAAAGTGAGTCTATACAACTCTAAGGTTGATTATAGTGGATCTTTATTGCTTTGTGCCTTCATTTTTTTCTTGCAAGAGTTTTTCTATTTACATATTTGTGATTGTTTGCTTTTAGTTTTGTTATCCTACATTATTATATTGTTCTATTTTCGTTTATCATGCTTCCATAAAGCATACAATTTAGCGGTTGTATTAGATCCGAATTTCTAACACCTGGAGTTTGATATGAATTTGTTGTTGGTTTGGGTTTATATCATTGTGGTGTGACATAGAGTGGGTTCACTCACAACGCCATATTACAATTCTAATTCAAAATGAGGTCAGCTAATTAATTAGCATGTTGCCATATCTATTTATATTTATAATTTATAGCAACTTTCTTTTCTTAATATGCTACTTGTAAGTTTTGGAATGTGAGAGATTAATCATATCTGGTCATATGTCAGTGTGCAATACCATCTTAATGCTATGATAGGTTATACGTACTCTTTTAGAGTCTTTTTGTACACGTGGGATGTATTCTACAATCATGTGTCGATGGGAAGAATGATTGTCTTTAGAGTTTCGATCGTGCATATGTCCCTGAGTATGATAGAACTCCTGCCATGATATATCTCTATCAAATATGCCCTTTCGATCTCTCTTTGCCCCTCCACAAGCACTTTTTTGATATTTAGTACGATGGTGTTGACATAAGGCAGCATTCCATTAGACGTGTTTGGCCACCGGACAAGTATAAACACATTCACCTACCAACTTTCTTTTTCACATGGTGGCTCACATGATGGTTTGATTAGCCTTTTTCTCATATGTACTGCTTTCTCGGTAAGATGGCTGTTCTTACCGAGTTAAATTTGACATAGGTCCTACAAGTAGAATTGTACAATAAGCTTTTCTACAGATTTTGCAGACCGAAGGAAACTAGAAGGCAGAGAAAATAACCATTTAAGGGTTGGGAACATAAGCCATGTGGGTAGTTCTTTTTAATACTCTGGCTAAATGTGGCATCTTTACATGAATGCATGCACTTCAAAATCATCGACATGGACGGGTTGCTCAATTCAAACTGTCCAAGTCCTGGTTCACAGCCCATAAATCAGATTGATTGGACGTACTTAGGCTCTTATTTCAACTACTTTTTACTTTATTAATCAACCATTAGCTGTCCACCGATCAGCAAGTCATGACAAATATCAGTCTAATTATTAGTTCATCAGCCATATAACATGGGTCCCATCATTGGGACGGTGTAATTTGTATTGACCTAGTGCACGAGCATGAATCATCACTCTGTAATAGAGTACTTATTGAAGCTTTGAAGCTTTTCTTGATTTTCTATTTATTTTCACCATTAGGGTTTTTTTTTTTTTTTTTACACACCCACTCACGCTACACTGATTTTTCACCACATGAGTATTGGAACTCATGACCTTTAGTTCCGATTAAAATTATGTTTCTATTCTCATCACACCTAGAATGATCCATACAATATCTGAGCCACTGAAAATTTAGGCCCACCTTGAAGATCATTGGAACTAACAT
The DNA here is from genome assembly GCF_029962835.1 of Magnolia sinica. NCBI lineage: Eukaryota > Viridiplantae > Streptophyta > Magnoliopsida > Magnoliales > Magnoliaceae > Magnolia > Magnolia sinica. Next base: position 5,091,846 of record NC_080580.1, read on the forward strand.
CAGGCCAATCTATATCCATCGGCTATCCATTGTTTTTCTATATACATCTGATGAGATGATCTGCCTGATTGTTCTGCTATATGATCTTCAAAATGGTAGGTACCTTCTGAACGGCCCAGATTTTCTATGAACATGACACGTTGGCCGCATGCAGTGAATGGATGGAAACTTTTCAGTCCATGGAGATGGATGTGAGGATTCCATCTATAAAAAATCCCTTATTAACAGCCGACCAACTTATCCAAAACAAGCTAAATGCATAAATAAGATCACTAATTAAAAGGGGGACCCATCTACCTGCCTCTAATGTGAAAATTCGCACACACGTGCAAGATCCAACCCGTCCATCAGGTGGGTCCAATCACATAGACGTCCTTGTACAAAAATCAGGCCGGTCCACTCAGCAAACGGCACAATATTAGAAAAGGATGACTTAAGCCCTAGGTTGTTTTATCCATCCAATATTGCATAAACTATTAGCTCACCTAATAAGCCGATTGACCCAAATTTTGAGTAAGGCCATGGGACCCATCTAATAGATAGATTGGATCTTTCACACGTGTGCCATGTAGGCACGTGTATTGGAGAGTAGATGGGCTCCCATACACGCGTGTGTAGCCTTAGGAAACATCATCAACGAATAATGACAATAAAACCTCCCCTACAATCAAAGGGCGGACCCATCCATTCATACGCTAACCCATATACATGGATTAGATTTCAAGCGTATAACGTGCAAGGCATGTTCCTTGGATTTAAATATTTTAAGCTAAGCCTAATGTCATTGTTCACCACAATTTTAACAAATTGTTGCATCTCATCCAATGTGTGGGTTTTTTTTTAGGTTATCCAATCGCATAGGATTCGGCCCGCTATCTGATAGGAATTTCGCTTCAAGGCGGCCTGCCCGACTCATCCGTTGCAGGAGCTTTTACCAACGACACGGGCCCATGGTGTTGAGGCCTCTACTGCTGGTCGACATATGGGCGGCGGGCGCATGCACCGCATCATCCAATGTGTGGTTTGGATGCATGCATATCTTCCAAATCCCTGGGCCCACTACGAACGGATCATAACCTTAAAATCTTTGTGATACAAGAATTTAGGAATATGATCATAATTACCATACATTTGAAGTTTGTGGCCCACCATGATATGTGATTGCCATCTAAAGGTCCATTGGCTAGGGCTGTAAACGGGCCAAAGATTTAGATGGTCCAAATTGCTTTTCATGTATGCGGGGCGTATATTACATGAGACACCATCGGTGGTGAACAATCACCATATTCTAAAATTATGAAACGTCAGACACGTATCTGCCTAGAGTAGACGGGCCGGGCTCGGGCCAGAATCAGACTTTTGAATAACCCGGCCCGACAAAGTTAAAAATCCAGGCCACGTCATCCGATAAGTATTTCCGGCATTCCAGATCGTTGGAAACTTCTGTTTGGTTTGTACCAACGGTTCTAAACGATTTGATTTACCACCATCAGAAAAATAAGGACTTGTACCATACACCGAAGAGTATGGTGGATCATACTCATGCACATTTCCTCTATGCATTTGGCATACGTGTAAATCAAACAAGGATAGTTTGAAATTTCTATCCGTCATGGATGGGGTATAGCAGAGAAGCCATACAAATTGGATGATCACAACCGTCCATTCACGCCTTCTGAATTTGAACTTTGGACAATTTCATTTGATTTGATGACCGTTGATCACACAGTTAGGACTGCCCCATTATTATAAATTTTGATCCATGCTCAATCCTCGGCGGTACAGATGGCTCGATGGGTGTGTGTGTCCATGTATAAGATGAATGCATGCATGTGTATGAACCAGCATACTCCAGAAAATATAGCAAGCTCCGTAGAAGATGCGGGGATTGAATACTACCCCACAACGACCCAGCTAGGGACGGACGATCCTGTCAGGTCCTCCATGGGGCCCAATGTGAAGTATGTGTTTCATCCACGCCGTCCATATATTTTTAAAAATCATTTTAAATGATAAGTCCAAAAATTAGGCCGATCTAATGGTCAAGTGAACCACACCACAGGAAATAGTGTGGATTGAATACCTACCGTTGAAAACCGCTTGGGGGCCACAGAAGTTTTGGATCAAGATGATATTTATTTTTTCCCTTCATCCAGTTCTATATCTAAAAAATGAACATCATGGTGGGCCTTAGCAAGGTTTCATTGGTGATAGTCATTGTCACCACTGCCTCCTGTGGTGTGGTCCACTTGAGTCTTCGATCTGCCTTATTTTTTGTCTCATTTCCTATAATGATCTTTCAAAAAGGATGGACGGATTTGATAAATAAATATATCAAGGTGGGCCCCACAGAACCCCTGACAGGACCGTCCGTCCCTAGCTAAGTCCTGGTGGGGGTAGTACCCAAACCGCGCTCCGATCGAGTTGCCTACTGATCATGGATGTTAGTGCCCCACAATTTCTTCGGTGCATATGTGTCTCAATTTGGAAAGATCCGAACCGTTCATTTACAAAGTAACGTCGTAAAAATACTATCTAATCAATAGGGTACAAATGGATCCTTAAAAAACAGAAAGAAAACAACCGTCACTCTCCTTGAAAAAAAAATTCCATTAGTTAGATGGTTAGGATATTTGAATCAGTATTAAATTTACTATTTTCCAAAATTTATTAGACCATATTTTTGGTTCAGATCATCATAAAAAATCCACGTGGACGGTATATAATATAGACTCGAGAAAATTCAGTACTCTGTAGGAGCACCAGATCTCTTCCAGCAGATAGAACCAGCTCTTTAAATAAAGTTCAAACTTCAAAAAGCAGAGAGAGAGAGAGAGAGAGAGAGAGAGAGTTGAAAAGAGTGCGTGCTACCACGAAGTAGACAAAAATAAGAGCGGCCCACGTTAGCATGAGCCATGTTAACGTGCACCAACTGGGCTTAGAATCCAAGATATGAAAAGACAGAGAGAAAGGAAGGTAAAGAGCTGTTTGGGTGTTTGTCATTTCCCATTCTAATGAGGAAACTCTGCCCAAATCTCGACCGTGAAGATGGTTTGGACACCGTTCTTGAAGTCCCCATTCCTGAAGAAATGTTCACATACGCCACTCATGCCAATTCCAAGCCATGGCAATGCATGAAGACTTGGATGCGCTCTCACGTCGACCGTTCATCATCGTCCACGCTCTTCGGTGGCCGTAACGCAGAACTCCAGCTTTTGCTCGGCGTCATCGGCGCTCCTCTCATTCCTCTTCCAATCCGCACCGACCACTCTCTCAATCACAACATAAAAGACCACCCCATTGTAAGATTTCCAATCTCATGAATGTTTTTGGCTAATATGGGAATCCCATCTCCCATTTGGAAGTCCAATTTCCAAATCCAATTTCAAATTACATGTTTAGATTCCCAACTGAATTGCATGGACGATGGAAATCAGCTTGTAATATCTTGGCTTCATGAAAATCTATGTACATAGACTTTAAGCGCATATGATTTTTAATTTAATTTTACATTCTTTTAATTTATTTAAACAAATTGGTAGGAATCTTCGATAGCGAAATACATAGTTCAACAATATATAGCTGCAACGGGCGGCGAGAAGTTGCTTGATTCGATTCATAGCATGTATGCAATGGGAAAGGTTACTATGGTCGCGACAGAATTTCGCACCGGCGATGCTAAATGCAACAACAACAACAGCAACAACAACAAGTTGGTGAAGGTTAAAAGAGCCCGGCATGGCGAGGGAGAGATCGGAGGGTTCGTGTTGTGGCAGAAGCGGCCTGATCTATGGTGCCTAGAGCTTGTGGTGTCTGGGTGCAAGATTAGCGCCGGCAGCGATGGTAAGGTGGCGTGGAGGCAGACCCCATGGCACCAATCACATGCTTCTAGGGGACCGCCGAGGCCCCTTCGCCGATTGTTACAGGTACTTTCCTTAATTTTTTTAAAGAGCTGCATCATGCTTATGGTCATTTCATTAATATCATTTCATGATCCTTGGAGATTCTACTAGAAATAAAAATCCAAAAATCACATCTTACTCTTATATTACATTTAATCATGTTTGTTCTTATAATTACAAAAAATTATTCATGAGTATCATTTCATGATCCTTAGATTCTATTAGAAGTAAAAATCCCAAAAATCACATCTTACCCTTATATTACATTTAATCATGCTTGTTCTTATAATTACAAGAAATTATTGTATGTATAGATCATACACCATTTTTGATGTACTGTCACGACCATGTGTGCAATGATGCATAGTTTATACACCTAATAATTCATTATACAATATTTACATACACCCACCTGATTGATTTGCTCAGACCATCGTTCATTTCAGGAGTTGAAATGGTACATTAATTTCTTAATATTTTCATTCCCAAAAATGAGAGAATGGGTGTGAGTAAATCAAAAAGGTGGGTGTGCTACCTACAAATTTTACCTAATTTACAGACAGAAAAACGCAAATTTCATCAGCATTTTCTCTCTCCTCCTGTTTTGGTTAGCATATACACATCTTCTTGGGTGTATGTCCGACCCCAATTCACCATAAGAAAAGCCAACAAACAGATTTTCTACTAAAATGGCTGATAATTGAGATATTTTATATTATGGTTTTAATAAATGCACCATTCCAATTCCAAAAAGTAGAAAAATGGGTGCAGTTTATCAAAAGCATGGGGTTTCAAAAGTATAACTTGTGCATTTTATTCCTAGTGTGGTGAAGGGGGTGTATGATTGACTTTTGCACTGATTCCTATGGTCCAACGGTCGTAGCCAGACCTACTGGGATTTTGATTGGTGGGGCCTTTTATTTTATTAAAGTTCCATGATCTAGTCAGTTTAATTTATGTATGCCTCCGTATCAAGTGTCATGCACAGCCAGAGTATCAGGTAACTTTGGAGGGTTTATTTGATACTCTGGCAGTGTATGAAGCTTGATATACAGGTACTTGGCGTATATTAACTCGAATAAACGGACTATATTGTGAAACCCATTGTCACGGATTCATAATTTCAAAATCAGATTTCTTGAACAATCTTAACCTTTGATTCATGGTCACCTGTTCATTGAAACAGGACCATTGAATACTTTTTCATTTTTAGTCCAATCAATGCCACCAATCTGATAACCATATAATTAAATAATGTTAATTTTTAGTTCATCACCCATCTAAAGTGGGACCATGATTTGGACAGTTTAATTCCAATTAGTCGTATGCCACGTATGCAATTTTAAAGGAATTTCTAAATGCCTGAAATAGATCCTGCCTTTAATCAAATTCTTAATTGGTTAAGGATTATTTTATACTCTGGCAGAGTGTAATGGTTGATGAGCAGGCAATCAAAAATTGTACATGTGTTATTAACTCAAATTGAACAGTGTATCAACCATCACACTCTGCCAGAGAAATGAAGCTTTCCTCATTGTATATGTATCTAAATCATGGGGTGTACATCCACAGGGCCTTGATCCAAGATCAACAGCCAACTTATTCTCCAATGCTGTTTGCATTGGGGAAAAGGCAATAAACGGTGAGGAATGCTTCTTGCTCAAGCTCGAAGCGGAGCCGGCGATGCTGAGGGCGAGAAGTAGCAACAATGTGGAGATAATTCGCCACACGGTGTGGGGCTACTTCAGCCAACGGACAGGCCTTCTCATCCAATTTGAAGACTCCCATCTTCTCCGAATAAAGGCCCCCGGCGACGGCGACGAGAGTGTCTATTGGGAGACAACAATGGAGTCGTCGATCGAAGACTATAGGCCAATCGATGGTGTTAACATTGCACATTCGGGCCGCACTGCAGTCTCATTGTTTAGGTTCGGCGATAACTCTGAAAACCATACTAGGACGCGAATGGAGGAAGCGTGGACCATCGAAGAGGTCGATTTTAACATATGGGGATTGTCCATGGATTGTTTCTTGCCGCCGGGGGACTTGAGGAAAGAACAAGGGTGCGATGTAATGGCGAAGGATAAGCGTCCTCCTTTCGTGCCTCTAGCCTCTAATAAGATCATCGGTTCGTCTAAGGTCGTGGCCATCAACATGGATGACTCATATTCAATCGGTGGTGATGATAAAGAAGAGAGATAAAAAAAATAATAATTGTTTTTTGTTTAATGTATATACGTCTATACTTTTTATACAATTTAAGTTCAATAGAAGCATATAGTTTCAAATTCCATTGAACTTCTAACATGTGCAATTTTATTTTATTTTTAATTTTAATAGCAAAGCTATAATAAGATCATACCATACAAAATGTTATATTAGTTAATGTGATGTACTTCCAAATTGTGGTTTGCCGAGCTTCCGAAGCATGCTTAAGGTTACATTTAGATGCAAAAGGAATTGAATTGCAAATATTCAGTTTAATCAGGTGGAAATGCAAATATAAATAGCGTTTTTTAGTATTCAAAACAAGCAAATAGACCTCAAATTATCGTTACGCTGCTTTCAGTCGAACTTGAAAGTATTGGGATTGTAATTTGGAAAGTATGAACGCTGAGGGCTATTTTGATAGACTTCCAAAAATTAGTTATCTCTTTTTAGTTAATCATAATCGTACATTAGAAATTGTATTTCTTTTTTACAAGGATTGAAAATAGTTTTAATAACCAACACTTTTAATTTCTAATATATAATTATGATTAACTAAAATGAGATGAACTCATTTATAGTTGTCTACCAAACAAGCCGGGAACTTATTATGTGAAATCCTACTTGTTAGTAGAAGTAATTTTCATGTTTGCATGAATTTTTTTATTTATTCTAGACATGCTCTAATAACATTACTTACATCAAGGACTTCTCATTCAAGTTATGAAATATTGTTCGAAATCAATAAATCTCGAGCATATTAGATTACTTACATCAAGGACTTCTCATTCACTTGTTATAATCCAATACTTGAGAGAAAGAGAGAGGTGTGTTTAAAAATGTTTCGTATCCTTTTTTTTTTTCTTTTAATTTTTATATTCATTCACATATCCCACGTAAACATTTACACCCATGACATTAATATTGAAACGTAGTGCATCTACCACTAAGTCATAAATTAAGAACTATAAATGCTTTGTAATTTGTTGTAAAGTACTTTACGAGATTTCAAGTTTTTTTTTTAAAAAAAAATTTACAAAAGAAAATTGGCATATCCATTTATAAGCTTTGAATGTCATTCCCGAACAATATATGATATCCAATACACCAATTTTAACGCTTGGTCCTATCAAACACTGCATCCAAATGAAGCTTAAAAGTGTTTTTGGACTACAAAATTAGAATAAATGCGAAGCCTATTTGTAATTTCTCATCAACCCTGCGAATTGGGATCATGGATTCCCAACTTACTTGAATAGTACCCAACTTGGCTGAGTCGACTCAGAGTCACAACTCAGCTTGAGCCCAAATGAGCCGGGGAGAGTTGCCGAGTTAAAAGACCCATGATTGGACTCACCTAAAGGTGAGATGGTACTGAAATATCTTGTCACATCAAGAGAAATTTGATGTCCATTTCAATAATTATTTTGTCCATCCTACTTCACGATTCAATCCCATAATGATTTTCCTTTGTTCACAAGGGAATCGTGTTACCTTCTTTACTTGCATAGCCAGAGAATTGCTCCTACAGGCACTTGTACCTCACTATTTATGGTATAGACCTTTTTCAGTCGTCCAATAAATTAAATGTTGAGTTTTGTATAATTGAGTTTTAAAATCCTTATTTGCCTCTCTGATTTAAATTTCCTATTAATTTTTGAAATCAAATGTTAAATCAAATTAAAGTTAAAATCTGTTTTTATCTTGACTCTATTTATACTGAATCTTATAACTGTTACAAGTAGTGAAGACAAAAAGAAAAAAAATAAAATAAAATCTTTTCACTATTTCTATGAACTCTAATTTGGATACCACTGGATAAGTTATTTTTTAACTTATATTAAGTTATTAAATTACTTTTTTACTTAAGTTAATTTAGTAAGCATTATTGTAAAAGTAACTATCGGATAAAAGTTAATCATCTTAATTAGTTTTTTTAGCGTTTTAACTTATCACTTTTTTTTCTTCATCTTATATCTCTCAGCATGTATCAAAGAAGTTTTCTCTCACCATCCATGTAAAAGGAGACCCCATATGATGGACTGTCCACATCGAAGGTGTTTACATCAAAGGTGGGGCTCATATGATTGATGAGTCGATGACCTTAGATTAATGTGGGCCTACATAATGGATAGTCCACATCAAAGGTTGGTGGCCTATACTGGTAAATAACCCACATCCAAAGGGAGAGTAGATTGTCTGTGAGTCTTTGACCCTATGCCCGGGGCCATATAGAGATATCCATTACAAATGCACTCCATTCATCAATTTTGAAAGATCAAATGACAGGACAAATTTAAAACTCATGTGAGTCTTAACACATGAAACAGTGAGGATTAAACATATCATTTGCATTTCTCTTTGCTATGGCCTACTAGAGTTTTGGATCAGGCCAAAAATTGAGCCTATGGAGTTTCAAGAGGTGACACATCATTGGACCATTAAGACACATGTTCGAAAGTGCTTAGATAAGCATTCTACTCTCTCTCTCTCTCTACACATACACACACGTGTGCAATTGCACACGTGTTATGAGCGTCTAATCTGAACGGTACATGTGATGCGGAATCCCATGAAACCCCAAAGGACAAATTTTCACCCTAATCTAAAATTTTGGTGGGCCATAGCAAAGAAAAATGCAAATCAAGGGAGGAAACCGTTTTTGTTTTTCATAGCCCACCAAAGTTTTGGATCAAAGTAAAAATTAGTCAAGGGTTTCATGAGGTGTTGCTTCAAGTGGACCGTTCAGATTTTGGAGTCATATTAGGTATGATGAGTTCTCCAAAAAGTTCGCACGAGTTCCATGCGAACTGGTGCGCAACTATATATATATACATATATGATAATTGACGACCGGTGGTTCAGCCTAGGTCTGTGTAGAGGAGTGCCCACATGCAGGGATGGTCCCTTGATCGGAGCCATCTGTCCTCTTGGTGTCGCCTTTTATTTCATGCGCTCCAATACTCGCATATTGACGGGCTCATAGAGCTGAATCAGGAACATTCAAACGTTTTCTTCTTTTTTTTTTGCCTTTCAGAGCTCCAAATTCAACTAGGCATATCAATTCTCAAATTCATCCATGCACACCATATGGGACCAATGGGCCCACTCTTGAGGAATTCAGGGTCGAGAATGGCTTTTAGATTATTATTATTTTTAAATGGGATTTGAGGCTTTTGAACTATGATGCATACCGAATGTTCGAGGAAATGACAAATGGAGACGTGTATACCATATGTTTGATGTGATAACTAACGGAAACCTAGATTTTTGTTGTTGTTTTGTGATCCATGTGATTCCAACTCCATGCTAAAGAAAGAACACTTGTCTAAAGTATGCTTACCATCACATGCCATGCTTGCATGCATTCGGATGCTCGATTGAACTAAATTTGTATGTTGTTTGTGACAATCCCAATGAGTGAAATAGCCTTGCTTGACACATTCCATCAACCGAGGGGCTTTTGGCATATTGGTTAGGTTCTATAAAGACAAATGGTCCATTTGAAGAGCCTACTTTTAATTCGTCCCACCCACTTTAGTTAATGTAGCTTTTTTTGCAAATAAAGATGAGATTCCTCTCTTTCCACATCTCCCAACATAACACATGGAAATATTTATACATGTGCATAAACATTGAGTGTTTTGTAAAATGATTAAGAAATGCAACTCCATTTTGCATATATCCATTTAGTACTAAAATTCATTGGGTGAGACCAAATTCGTAGTGGAAACCAATGTTACCTAAAACACTAAAACCTCCCATTTTTTCTTTTCCGGATCGAGCGATCCAGATCATTGTTTTTAGTGACCCAAAAGTATGGCTCTATGTTCTTACTATTGATTAAGTTAATGTAAATTTATATTAATAACAGGCATTGCTTCATATATAAAGTGCAATGTGAGTTCATATATAAAACTATATTGCATAAACAATGTATGTATTGGAAGGATGCACATGGCTTTATCCAAGTGTTGGCAATGCTTGGGGTATATAATAATAACATTCACTGCTCCATACACAATGTATTTATTTGAAAGGATTCATGTAGAATGGTAGGTTATAGTTGCAAAACTTCAATTGTCATTGCTTGGGGTTTTCATTGCTCGAGTTGTTTGTGTGTTTAATGTTGCTCACATACTCGTGTTGAGATTTCTCTTTCAACTTATTTTTATTTTTATATTCTCATTTGAGAGGAGAAAATTATTGACAGAGGGACAAAATTACGAAATTCTTCCGTAGTATTATTAATGTGCGGGTAAGAAGGAACAAGATTGGAAGTGTGGTGGTGGATGACGGAAGAGTTGAAGAGAAAGAGCAGGTATTTGATACACAGCAATTAACTACCACAAATCCCTCTTCATTGACAGTGGGTGGCCAAGAACTACTCTTGATGACCCAGAGTTTGAGTGCCTTTTTGATATTGATGCAGCTTCACTGAAGAAAATTAATCTTTTGATTTCATAAATAATTTCTTTTAACCTTCTGTAAGATAACTTAAAAAAAAAAGAAAAAAGAAAAGAAAAAAAAAAAAAGAGGCTGATTTACCTCGACGTACGGGGGTGAGGCACAACTCAACTTGAACCCAAACGAGTTAGGATGAGTTACCTAGTTAAAATATACATGATTGGGATGAAGAGTATTTTGATGTCCAATTCAACAGTATTTTGTCCTTCGTACCTCATGATTCAATTCAATAATGATGTTCCTTTGTTCACAAGGAAATCAATCATTTAACCTTCTCTACTTCCATAGCAAGAGAATTGCTCATACTATTTGTGGTATTTTTTAGTCTTTTAATAAATGAAATGTTGAGTTTTTTTCTTCAAAATTTCCTTCCTCAAGGGCTTTAAAATTGTGTAAATGGTGGGGTTCTTTGAAAGTAGTTCCATTATGAGTTTTGCCTTTGTCCCACATAGATAGGAACAAGCATTCTAAGCACTTTATGAGGAGAGATTGTTGCTAAGGGCCTTGAGTCTCTTAAAGAGACTATGCATCATGGGGCATTGGGGTGAGTGTGCTCTCTGTGCTCTCTGCAATTTTTCTCACATACCGAGCCAGCCAGTTCGACTTGGGTGCAGGTGGTCTGCTTATCTCTATGCATGGAACTATATTCATCTCTTAATTTCCTAAATAATTTCTATTAACCTTCTTTAATATACATTTTCAATCAAGCTTCAAAATGTTTCCAACTAGTATTCTACTAAACCTATGTAGCCCACTCTAGTAGCCACGCTAGCATTGTCTAGACCCAGTTTCAGGAGATCTCTTTTAAAGCTGACTACCCAACCTTCTTTAAGATACATTTTCAATCAAGCTTCAAAATGTTTCCAACTAGTATTCTACCAAACCTATATAGCCGACTCTAGTAGCCACGCTAGCATTGTCTGGACCCAGTTTCAGGAGATCTCTTTTAAAGCTGACTACTATCTTTATGCGCTCTCCATATGTCATTATCTCTGACATGGAACTTGCCTCGTTTCTTTGATGTCTAGACCAGGTTTTGATTTTGGCTTCGCCTCCTTTTGCTGGGCCTTTTTACCTTATATATATATATATATATATACACACGGAAACGCTTACCTGCGAACCAGTTCGTACTTACTACGTATGAACGTTTTTGAGAACCCATCCTACGTGATTTGGATCCAAAATCTGAACCGTTCATGTGAAGCAGCACCTCGTGAAACCCCCCAGGCCCAAGTTTTACTTTGATCTAAAACTTTGATGGCCCGTAAAAAATGAAAACATTTTCCTCCCTTGATTTGCATTTCTCTTTTCTATGGCCCAACAGAATTTTAGATCAGGGTGAAAATTTGTCACATGGGATTTCATGGAATTCCGCATCACATGGACCGTTCAGATTAGACACTCATGACACGTGTGCAAAGGTGCGCACGTGCGTAGGTGCGTAGGGGAGCATGACTCTCTCTCTCTCTCTCTCTCTCTCTCTCTCTCTCTCTCTCTCTCTCTCTATATATATATATATATATATATATATATATATATATATATATATGTCTGTGTGTGTGAGAGAGAGAGAGGCATGCTCACCTACGCCTATGTTAATGCGCACCATTACACACGTGCCATGGACGTCTAATCCGAATGGTCCATGTGATGCGGCATCCCATGAAACCCGAGGGACCAATTTTCACCCTGATCTAAAACTATGGTGGGCCATAGCAAAGAGAAATGCAAATCAAGGGAGGAAAACTGTTTTATTTTTTCATGGCCTACCAAGTTTTGGATCAAAGTATAAGTTGGGCGTTAGGAGTTTCATGGGGTACTGCATCACATGGACCGTTCAGATTTGGGACTTACATCACGTATGATGAGTTCTCAAAAAGTTTGCACGAGTTCCATGCAAATTAGTGCGCAGCTGAGCATTTTATATATTCTACTAAACCCATTTTATAGCTTCTTCTTTTATTTTAACATTATATTAGGGGTGAAAAAAAATAACTACTTTCATCTCTTCATTTCCAAACATGCTTTATACCGCCGACAATAATGTAGAAAATGCAATGTGTCAATAGTAACTCAAATGAGGAATCAACTATTGCATGTGAGGCTTACCATGGTGTGCGAATGACATCTCGAGTTAGGCATGGGACCACTCAGCTCGGTAGACTCGTACAAGCTTGACTCGATCCGAATCGAGTGGGTGAGTCTATTCAAATTGAGTAGACTTCGTCCAATCTGAACTTAAACCAAGTCAAGTTTAGGTTACCCAGTAACTTGACTTGACCCGAAATCCAACTCGGTATTGACTCAACTCGATTCGAAACCTGACTCGTGTGTGTGTGTGTGTGTGTGTGTGTGTGTGTGTGTAAAACTCCATATTTGACATTTCATATCTGAGATGCTGTGTAGTTGATGGAGAGACTGCAATTCCGGCATTGCAACTAGGTTTTGAGTTGTGATTTCAGCCCGTGGATACTCACTGTACCTGGCCCGACTTGATGCCAACTCGACTCGGTACTTGTGACTAGGTCAGACTCGGACCGAGTCAAGTATGCTAGACTTGTAATAAATTGGGTTGAGTTCAGGTCATGTCTATTTCAAAACCAGATTGAGTCGGGTCAGCCCTAACTCGATTCGACTCAACCCGATGCCTAGCTCTAATGACATCTAACTTGTTTGGGTTGTCCCAAAAAAAATGAGACTCCTAAAAATTCAAGCTCATTCAATCATCATGTCGGCCAACACATAAATTTGAGAACAAAGTTCTCAGGTTATCCCTATTGTATCCTACTTTATGATTATTGTCTTTTTGTAATAAAACTAAATTTCAAAAATAAAAGTTATTTTTAGAAAGTAAATAAATATATTAATTATTTAAACTTTTCATAAATTGTGTGTATAGTCAGTCGATAAGAGAAGGGGTTTTTGCTTTTTTTGCACCGTTTGCGCACGCGGCGAGTAGGCTATAAGGCTACTTGGGCACTTTATTAGACGCACTTCGCACATGGTTCAAATTTTTTGGCCATGGTGCAACTCAACTACCTTGAAGTATTATTAACCTTAGTGTTGATTGAGAGTGACTGTGACATGGTTGTACATGTGGCACATATGCCACATGTCACACATATGGCAACAGTTTTAAATTGTTGGATGACCTTTTTCTGTTTAAAAAGTTACAGAAATAACTACCATAGGATGAAGAACTTCATGAACATTCAATTGCTATAAATCCTAAATATTAATCCAGAATTGCATTCTTCTCTCTCTATTGTGCAGTACTCTCAAATCCAATCTCTTACTGTGTTTTTCCAATACATTAAAAAAGCATGTTGGTGTCAAAACTAGATATATGTTCAACACTTAAATGTATAAATTTTTGTGTTGAAATTCGGATTGAGAATTTATTGTATTCTAAATACAATTGCAAATTTCTTTCATTTATACTTACTGGAACTACTAGAAAAAGAATAGCAAATCTGTCTTTAGAAATTGATTATTCAAGTCGAACCTTGAACCCGATAGATCTGATTATCTCATTATATTTTTTCTATATTCTCTTTGTGTTCTATATTGTTATTTCTCTTACATGAATTAATCCTATTTTTTGGAGAATTCAATTTTCATCATAGGGTTGGATGCCATAAACCGGTCTACCTAGTTGCACAAAATTCTCATCTACAACGGGAAGAGGAACCAAACTTGTAAAATAAATAAATAAATAACCATCCATTGTAATGTCTAAAGACATCATGTGATGACCCGTAGAACTACCTATCTGGTGTAGATGAGGGCCCACTTGCGGAGATGGTCCCCAGATTGCAGCCATCTGTCCTCTTGGTGCTGCCTTTTATGACATGTGGTCTGATACTGGCAAATTTGTTCATGGAGCTGAATCTGGGCCGTTCAAAATTTTATTTATTTATTTAAGTTCCACATTCAACTAAGCATATCAATGGTCAAAATCATCCATGCTCCATATGGGCCCAGTGGGGCTAGTCTTCTGAAGATCTTGAGTGGGAACTTGAAACTCCTTCAACATGGAAATTTGGTTGGATGAAGAAGCAATGGCCTTATCATCAACGGTGGGATTCTATTTCAAAGGGATTGTATGATATCTGGCCCGCATCTTTGAACAGTATTCTTAGTCATTGAATTTAGATGGGTGGAGCCCATGTATCTTGTAATCCAGACCATTGGCTTGCTTCATCCTGTTATAGAGAGGATGCCCTTAAAATCTCCATGGAAGATCCCATCAACCACTAGTGCCTCTTTCAGCTGATGTGAACCGTTGTTTATGTCTCTTCCTAACCATCCAATAGTGGGTCACAAATCAAACCCATTGAGAAGGTCATCAAGTCATAGTCTATCTAGATCAGACGCATGAGAGCAAAGGTCCAGATCACTGAACTTGGCCCCCTTGAGATCGGATGTCAAACACACGCTTGAGATGTTGGCACGTGTAATGGAATGCACCTTAATCTTACTTCCAACTAACTGAACTGATGACTATTCCGTAAAACACTCAAGAGAAAAACTTTTGATACTCTGGTAGAGAGTGCTCAATGATACGCAGGAGTTAGAAATTAGTTAGGAAATTGAACGTTTAGCATGCAAGTAATTCAAATTTGTGTCGACCGTCGGATTGGTGGACATTTATTGGACTGCCAGGAATGAAAAGCATCCATGGTCCTATTTCAACTAACAATTTATATGACTCAGAGGTTAGAATAATTCAAAAAATTTTGAATTTTAGAGTTAATGTCTTCCATCTATTCAATTTCTGAGTTCCTGCGTATTAACTTTCATACTCTGGCAGAGTATCAAACCGTTCCGCAACAACACTCATCTATCCAGCTCGTGGGAAGGGGTTAACTGTCATTAAGAGAAAATAACATGGACAAATCGGTCTTTTCATCTAAGCCCCCGACTCTCTCTCATCTAAATCTGAGTAGCCTCTTCCTCCCTCAACTGAAACGGAAGGTAAAAAGGTAAGATTTTTTTATTTTTTATTTTTTTCTTTATCTGTAGTTTTGTTTTATGTAATTTTTTTTTCTTTAATTTTCTATGTTTTTGCTGTGTCAATATCAAATCTTGAGGAATTCAGGGTAGAGAATGGCTTTCAGTTCTGTTTTTGGATTTTTTTGAAAAAAATGGGAATTGAGGCTTTTGAATTGTGATGCATGCCGATTGTTCGACGAAATACCAAATGGAAACATGCACTGTTTGCCCCACATGCATACCAAATGCTTGATTTGATAACTAACAGAAAAAAAAAAAAAATATATATATATATATATATATATATATGCAATTTTTTATGTTGTTTTGTGTTCCGTGTGACTCCGAATCCATACCAAAGAAGGAACAATTGGCTAAAGTGTGCTTACCATCACATGCTATGTGTGCATGCATTCAGATGCTTGATTGAGCTAAATTTGTGTGTTGTTTGTTACAATCCCAGTAAGTTAAAGAGCCTTGCCAGACACGTTCCATCAGCCGCGGGGCTTTTGTCATTTGATTAGGTTCAATCAAAGCCAAATTGCCCATTTGAAGAGGCTACTTTTAATTCTTCCCACTCACTTTAGACAATTGAGCTTCTCTTTTTCTTTTTTCTTTTTTTTTTTCTATTAAAGATTCGATTGTTCCTCTCTTCCCACATCTCCCAACATAGCATGTGGAAATGTAGGGAAATATTTATACATGTACTTGGACACTCGAGTGTTTTGTAAAATGATTAAGAAATGCAAGGGCATTATTAACGCAGGGCATTTTCACATTGGGCTTGAGTGAGGTAGCTCGTGGGATGCAAGGACACACTTGGGGTGGGTGACCCGTGTGATTTGGGGCCCATAAGGGAGGTCTTGTATTCGAAACTCTTTATTGGGAGTTATTAATACGCATTTCGCACCGGGCTCGAGTGGGGTAGCCTGTGGGATGTAGGGACACACTCGGAGTAGGTGACCCATGTGATAAAAGGATTTGAAGCCCACAAGGTCCTAACTCATAAGATGTGGGGCCTGGGCTATGAGATAAATGGATTAATTCATCATGCCTAACAGTTCAAGCTTTTAAAGCAAATGGTTAATTGTCCTGTATCAATTATGCACATATGCATTTTGATACTATGAAGATAATTTGTGAATTTAGGTTATTCCCACTTAAATTCATTGGGTGAGACCAAATTGGTGGTTGAAGCCAATATAACCTAAAACACTGAATCCCCCACGTTTTTTATTCCAGATTGAGCGATCTAGATTACTATTTTGTATGATCTAAAATCATGGCTCTATACTCTTACTATTGATTTAGTTAATTCAAATTTATATTACCAATGTCGACGGTCATACTTTTATTGATTTAGCTATAATATAACACTAAGCATGTGGGGTCTATAATAATAGCATTCAATGCTTCATATATAAGGTGTAATGTGAATTCATATATAGAATTATACTGCACACACAATGTATGTATTGAAATACACATTGTTATTGACAGATGTCTTAAATCTGTATTTGTTGGTTCGATGACATCCAACCAGCTTCGATGTTATTGAAGGTTTATGTAGATTCGTTTGCGGAAATGCAAATTCTGCGATTTTTGTTTCCTATTTCGTTTCTACTTGTTTTTAAGTTTATAAATAAGGGTGGATACGAGACTAGGGTGTATTCTAAGAGGTTCTAAGTATTTCTAAAAGGGTTCTAGAGTTTCTAAAGGGACTCTAGGATTTCAAGGGGTGGAGAAAAGATGAAGTTTGAGGATTGCTCAAGCCAGGTAAGTCCTCTATCTTTGTAATTTGTGCTTTCATAATGGAATTTTGTATTGCTTTGTGCTATGATTTTTTTCCCGCAAGGGTTTTCCACGTTAAATCTCTATGTTTCTTGTGATTATTTGGTGCTCTTAGATTGCTATTCTAGATCCATATCTATGTGATTCTGCTGGCCAAAACCCCAACAAGCACACATGATCCTATCCAAGTGTACCATGTATTAGAGGAAGTAGCATAACATATAGCATTTCCCGTACCGTACACCAAAGCGACCCACGATCGAGATAACCTTGGTCAATGCGGACCATATAGTCTGTTTGTTTGTGTCCCCGTGTGTATGAGAGTAGACTAATTATGTGTTTAGACCACCTTGCTACTAAATTTTCTTGGCTATATAAAGTAGTTCCCACTAACCCCGAGTAACCATATGATATACATATGTGAGAGTCTGTAGAAAGTGAGCTATGTACTAATTTAGCCAACTAGTAAGCAAGTTTAGGTTATGATTTAAATGGAAATGTGTTGTAGATCCAGCCAATTGACAGACCAGGCTACTGTGATTTGCACCACACAAACGTACAACTGTGCAGCTGAAAACATGTTGCAGAACTGTTCTTGGGCATCAGAAATGCCCTTTTACTGGTGTTTTTTGTTTTTTTTAATAATCTCATTGTTTGAAGTTTTTGATTAACAAACAAGATAAAAGCTTGGAATTTGTACAGGAGATTAGGAAATGGTAGGAAAGAGAATGACAGAGATCAAGGTATTACATAATGGTATCGGTTGGCTTATCAGTTAGTTTGGAGGCTGATGTAATACAGATCCGTATCAGCCGATACAGCCCTGTAATTGCTGAATTTTTTTTACAGAAAGACTCTCAAAAAATATTTGTAGAAATTCTAAAATACACAAGGATCCCAATTTTTTTTATATATATATATATATATATATATATATATATATATATAGTTTCGTGAGTAGATAAAGATATAATATTGTTCTCGCCAATAACTAGAACTGCAAAAAAAATAGGAGAAAGATAAAGAAAACAGTTGAATTTTTCAATGAAACTTTAGAACATGCTTAAATACACAGATTTACATATTTAGAAATAAAACAATTACAAAAAAATTACATTACCTAATAAGTTTTCATTTAATAGGGCTTAAAAAGGATGCGTTGTTGTAAGAAATCACTTTAATAACAATTAAAATTAGTTTATATAATATAAATGCAGCCAATATATAATAATTATGACATGTAAAAGTTAAAAGAACTAAAAAAGTATGCATCTTTTAAACGTTGATGTTTATTTTTTTTTAAGGGATAAACATACATCAGATCTCATCAGTAGGGCCATCATATTTTCACTATGTATCATTGAATTATATCAAATAAATAAAACACGCAATTAAGCTAAATAAAGGTGTAAATTTATCTTAAAACTCTAAATTCAAGTTTTGTAACCCACATCAAAATTGAAATGTTCTTATGATTTTCGTGGCATCCATTCATCCTAGCTTTTCACGTCAATGAGTGGATTGGATTTCACATAAAAAGGATAGCAAACCCCCCATGATATTTGAACGATTTAATGCTTGGACTTACCGTCTCAACTGTTTCCGTTGGTGCAGCAAATCTAACTCTTGAATCAGCATGAATTTTTAGGTCCCAGTCTAAGCGAATGGTAGGTCACCTGATGGACGGGTTAGATCTCATATATATGAAGTCGTTCTGTACAGGTAAACAAAAGTGATGCCCACTGCAGTGTTAGTAGGCAATTCACGTCCGGGCATAGTTTGGGTGGAGGATCGGACGTCAATGGATCCCTGACTGTGGGGCCCACTGTTTATGTATGTGCCTTACATCCACACCGTCCATTAGATATGATAGATCATCTTTGGCCATGATCCGAAAAATGAACTAGATCCAAATCTTAAGTGGACCATACTACAGGAAACAGTTGTGATTGAATCCCCACCATTAAAAGCTTCATGGGGTCCACCTCAATGTTTATTTGTCATCCAACTTGTTGATAAGGTCACAAAGACCTGGAAGATACCACACAAATATCATAATAATCAAAAACTCTTGTGGGCCATGAGAAGTTGTTAATGGTTGATTACCATTGTTTCCCGTATTATGTTACACTTGATATTTGGATATGCCTATTTATTGGAGAATGCTCAAAAGTGAGTTTTTAAAACAGATGGACGTAGTGGATATGAGTCACATACATCACGGTGGGCCTCACGGTCAGGGATCCCACCCAACTCAACGTATCTGGTTGCACTTAAGCCGCTACCGAAATCCCACGAAATCAGAAGCGGATTATGCAAGACCCCAGACTCACTCAATACGGTACGGCCCATACCATGGGACCCACCTTGATTGACATATCATTTCACCCGTTATTTCAAAAAAATGAAGTAGATCCAAGTCTCAGATGTACCACACCATAGAAAACAATGTTGATTAAATGCTCACCACTAAAAACTTCCAAGTACCCACCGTAACGAGGATTTTCCATCCAACCCGTTGATAAGGTCAACCAGACCAGACGGTCCAGATCTGAATGGAGGGAAATATATAAATATTAATTTTTATGACCCACAAAATGTTCTTCATGATCATCCGCCATTGTTTCCAGTGGTATGATCCACCTGAGATTTTTATCTATTTAATATTTTATATTACTTCATTAAATGATCTGTAAAAGCTGATAGACGGTGTGGATATACAAAAAAACGTATCAAGGTGGGCCCCACACGGCAAGGATAACACCCATTAATAAGGAAACAGGTTGTGTACTGAGTATCTCAGTGCACTATAGTGTACTAAGTAGACTCTGTGGGGCACATCATGATCTATATGTTATATCCACGCCGTCAAAATAATTTGATAAATCATTTTAGGGCATGAGTCCAAAAATGAGGAAATCTAAGGCTCAAATGTACCCCCCCACATGAAGCAGTGAGGATTTAAAGCCCACCGTTAAAAACTTCTTAGGGCCACAGAAGTTTTGGATCAAGATGATATTTAAATTTTCCCTTCATACAGCTCCATGTGACCTTATGAATAGGTTGGATGGAAAATAAACATCATGGTGGGCCCTAGGAAGCTTTCAATGGTAGGAGTTCAATCTCCACTACTCCAGGTGGTGCGGTCCACTTGAACCTTCGATCTGCCTATTTATTTTGTTAAAGCCCTAAAATGATCTTTAAAAATGGATGGACGGAATGGATAAAAAATACAAATGACAGTGGGCCCCACAGAGCCTCTACCATGACTATACGTCTTTAGTTAGGTTGGTAGTACCCAATCCATGACATTCTCTTCGTGTCTACGATTTTTTTTAAAAAAAAATAGAATTTCGTTTGCTCGAGTTTCGCTGAAGAGGGGGGTTTTCGAATGAGGGTTTCAAAACCCTAAAGCCAGCCTAAATCGAGAAGAAATCCACCAAAATTACGGAATTTTCACTGAAATCTGCAACATCGATCTTCCAATTGAAGAAATAAAAGAAAATTTTGCAGTTTTTCTTCTTCCGAGTTCCGATCAACTAGGTATTACCTTTTTTCAGCCACGCCTTCCAATTTTTTTTTTTCTCCCGATTTTTAGGTATTTATCGGAAAAAGAGATAGTTAGCTACAGTATTCCCGTGTTGGTTGGTGGCCACAGTCGATATTCTCAGTGATAATCCATATTATTGACAATTATGGAAAATTTCGCCAATTTTTCGCCGATATTCCGTAGAGAAACGATAACTTGGGGTGTCGGTGTCGCCAGTGTAGCGACACCGATATTATGGGCGATAATGTCCCACACGTGTGGATATATACACACACACATAAGGAAAAGGTTCTATGCGGTCGAGCTCATGGGAACTTCCCATGAGGTCGAGCTGTGTGGGGCCTACCATGATACATGTCGAACATCTACCCCATCAGCAAGATGCACCATTCCATGGTGGGCCTAGGGCTTAAAAATCAAGTCAATCCGTGACTTTTGTGGGCCACACCACATACAAAAGTTGAGAGGGGTTACCCTCCATTAAAACATTCATAATCATTTGTTTGGCCCACTGAGAACTGGTTCACAAATCCAGCCCATCCATTATGTGTGCCCCTCTTGGATGAGGGGTCAGACCAAGTTTCAGACGCATCCAAATTTCATGTGGGCCCCACCAAGTGCTTTTATATGTTTTAGCGATGTCTTCACATGATTTTAGATGGTATGGCCCACCTGAGTTCCATATACAGCTGATTTTTGGGATATCCCATAATTTAAAGGGGACCCATCAAATGCGCAGTGTTGATGTTCAATATACATTATGGTGGGCCCCACACAGCTCGATCTCATGGGAACTTCCCACACACACACACACACACACACACACACACTTTGAGCAGGATGTTAGCTAAACGTCAGGATGCAGGCATCATTTTGTGGATTTAGGCTTTAAGAAGACCCTGAAAGGCTTCTTTAGGTCATTGAAGGTTATTCGGCAAGGTGACCCCCCCTCTCTCCCTTCTTTTCCATTGTGGTGGGGGGAACTTTGAGCAAGCTGTTAGCTAAAGGTAAGGATGCAAGCATCATTTTGTGGATTTAGGCCGAGCAGAGCGGGCGCCCAAATCTCCCATCTCCAGTTCATCGAGGGTGGACAAGCTAAGAATGATAATAAGACCAAGGAGCAAGTCGAGCTAAGGGTAAGGATTTTTGGATGTCAAGCAAGGGAAGACTACAAAGCACTTGTTGGATGTGGTGGTGGAGAGGCTTGAAAGGAAGCTCTCTAACCAGAAAAGTTGGTATCTCTCATTGGGTGGTCGAATCCTCGTTAAAGCTGTTTTGGCTACGTTGGAGGGGCATTGTCAAACCTTCATGCCCCTATTCAACTGCATAAAGTCTGTTTTGACTAGGTTGGAAAAGTTGAGACGCTACACTTTGTAGCATGGAGTGTATGGTAGGAAAAGATTTCATCTTTTGGGGTGGAAAGAGGTATGTAGAACTTATGAGGAGGGAGGGGCTGGTGTTAGGGACTTGATAAAGATGAATTTGGCTCTTTTGGAAAAATGGCTTTGGCAATTTGGTATTAGGGAGGACTCTTTGTGGATGATAGCAAAAAAGTATGGGTGCCAAGAAGTGGGGTGGAGTGTTGAGGACTCATTTCTCTATAGAGCTTCGTGGGTCTGGAAGGGAATCGCTAGACTTAAGCATATGTTTAGTGCGGGGATTGACTTCTTTATTGGCAACCGGGAAGGAGTTCATTTTTGGGAAGATGTGTGAATCAGAGAATCCTCTCTCCAACCAGTGTTCCCTCAAATAGCTTACCTCTCTATGGAAAGGAACATTATGGTATCTGGCTACTACTCTTACTAAGGAAAATTTGTGGTCAAGGTGTTCCGTATCTGTTATGATACGACCGTAAAGGTCGATACGTATAGGTAACGGCCATGGCTGTTACATGATATGGGGGTGAAACTGGGCAATTGGTTTTTTAGGGCCGTATCAGCTGTTGGGGCCATAATGGCCATTACAGGGCATAACAACCGTTACTCCCATAATGTTTGAAAAACATTAACTTTTTTCAATGTAAATCCATTTTTTCATCATTTTTTCCATTCTCATTCCAAAAACTTTCCTAGATCATTTTACAATAGATTTTGAACACTCGTACTATAATTCTTAGGGGATTAAAATAGTAGATTGAAACGATTTGGGTGAATAGAAGCTTCGATGGCCATTTTTTCAAAAGAAAAAAAAAAGTGTTATATATGCATTTTTTTATTTTTTTTTCAATTTCTAATTCTAATGCTTGATTGTGATGTATAAACATTAGAGACGCATAACCACTCCCTACATTTTATTAAAGAAGCACATAGATGTCAATATGGTTATATAACAACGTGAAAAAAAGTGGTGTATATGTTTTTTGTTTTTTGTTTTTTAAAGAGTAATAATGATTTTATTAAAGAAGCACAAAGATGTCAATATGGTTACATAACAATGTGAAAATTTTATCGTTATACACATTATAGTTGCAAGTGCTTAAGATGTACAAAAACATGTCTACATAACTAGAAAAACATTGAAACTATATAAATCACCTGAATAAAAGATAAGTTATGGTGTCCTTGTTACATATGCTTGAGGTATAAATCACCTAATACAGGCGTTGGGCACATAATTTTTTAGAAAATGGTGTTCTCGTTACATATGCTTGAGGTATAAATGAATTCTTTGAGTTTTTTTAATTACTTGGTCAAGTTTATGAACATTAGTCAGGACAAGTGTTTCACATGCATCTGCTCCCAATGTATGAGTGTGGTAATGAATAACCAAAATATCAATTGTATAGCGCCCAGATACCCTCTACTCACCAAAATGTACTTCGCCTCTGATTTTAAATGGGCTTAGCTTGTTAGTGTGCCCAGCTCCCATTTATTTCCCGCGGTCATGGTTTGTAGACTCAGTGCCTTGGATTGACTCTTTTGGTCTCGAGTCCTGTCGTGACTCCCCGAGTCAAGGGGTGTATCCACCCTAGTCGGGGGTGTGATATCAAACTGCATTGGTTAATAGTGAATCTGTGTTGACTCAGACTAGTCGTATCAATCCTGTCCGAGTCTTAAAACCATGCCGGTAGTTCCATCTTTCTTGTTTTCTGTAGTGCTATCTTGATGCCTGAGTTTCTTGCAACCGGTACATCTTCAGGGAAACATTTTTCAACACTGGGAGCTTTACCAGAATGTCATACTCGTGCATACATACTTTTGGCCAGTTTGTTCATTCTCGGCCTGCCTCTAAACGACGTGATTTAATTTTGGTGAGACAGAGAATCCAATGCTCATCATGGCACCACCCAGTCTGTATGTGGCCAGGACATTTGCCACTGAGCATGTAAGTATGCTTTGTCTGTTGCAAATTTTCTTTTTTTTTTTGTCACTGTTGCCTTCGTATGCTTCTCCACAGCACTATTGTGACATCACTATCACATGTGAAATCCCTATATAACATATAGAGCATTGCTTAGATCATGAGTGCCTCTCCATGCACGCATCACCAGTGTTGTCAAAATCATTACCGTATCGCAAATTCTAATAGGGATTGAATTGCATCAAATCACAAATCATATCATAACATAAGTGTTTTTTTTTTTTTTCTGATTTCTTAAAAAAAATCAAAAAATCTGAAAAAAATATAAATAAATCAGGCAAGATTAAAAGTCATCAATCATCCGTTGCCCATCAAAATGTAGCAAGAAAAGTAATACATATCACGATATTATCAATTGAGAACATGAATATGGTATGCATATCATGATAGTAAAGGATTCTTTTGTTTTGTCTTTGGTTTCTTTTGTTGTCTTAAAAAAATTTACTGTAAAAAACATACCAGAGTCCTTTAACCATTTTCGTTCCTTAAGTTCTTTGAATATCAAAATCCACACCCCCCCCCCCCCTTCTCTCTCTCTATCTCTCTCTCTCTCTCTCTCTCTCTCTCTCTCTCTCTCTCTCATGTTTCATAAGCAAGATGGTAAAAATAAAGACGAAAAAATTGAATAATAAAAAATAAACAGTTTTTCGAGTAAAATTTTGAGCCCATTTATGCAGTCTACAATTCGATATGGTTGGTATGATAATTGTATGATTATTTAAGATTTGCAGTATGATTATGCGACATGAATCGTCGTGAATCATACAATTCTGATAACAGGTGACCTTACAACAATATTTGACACTCTAGAACTTGTGTGGAACTTCAGAGCCATGGATCACATGGGCCAACTGTGTAAATGACCTTGGCCCTGAAATTAGGTTGGTGCACTCATCAAGCAGCCAATGGTTATTTGGAACTACAACTCGTAGGTATCCACAACCCTTTTTCTTAAGACCTTTACAGTGTTTGCTTCCAATACTGGCCCTTCCAATTATCAAAATGAGTTGTGAAAATGGGTTGTGGGTTAACCTACAACTGGTTGTAGGTGATCATCCACCATTTCTTTTTGTACACCTAGCCCATGCCTACCTGATGAGCTGACTGACCAAACCATCTACATTATTGGTTCACCTCATACATGGCCCCTGCATGTGGATGTGGGCTTGAAAAGCTCATGTGATAGCTTTAACTAATCTATCTGTTGCTCTCTTTTCTTGTCTCACTTGCTATTTCAACTTTGTCTATTTACTTGTGTTCGTTTCAGTTCATTTCTTACTTGTCTATTTACTTGCTATGTCAAGTGATCTAAACTTGTATCCATCCATTTGCTGGTGTTTGTTCTCTGCATGGCAAACTCAGTTGTTTTTGTCTTTTAAAGAGTAGTCTGTAGTGATAAGCATTCGCTTCAGAGTTCTACAATGTTAGAATCATGGTGCAGGACTTGGTTCTTGTTCCAATTTAAAAACCTGACTATTAGATCAATTTCTCCAGAAGGAATTATCTCCTGATGCCTGCCCGCTATACAAGTGGGACAATGTTTCGGTCATCTGTACTATTGCTCGGCTGGGCCCTACCATGGATGGGGAATGCTCCGGCAGTCTTCCAGGTTGGAAGATGTCATGGTTGGCCGTTTTGTTGACAGTTTCTTTCTTGTAATGTTTGTAGTTGACTGTTAGGAGGCTTGGGATATTTCCATCTGTGAGATTTTTGGGGCATCACACATTAGACAAAAGTCTGGATCACCTAATCATGGGCCCCACTTTGTGGGGATTGGATGGTTCAGGAAAATTCAGATGGTGATTTATCGGGACTCGCAATCTTCGATCAGTGCAGATGATTTCTCTTACATTAGCCTATTTTGGTATTTATCCAGTGCAGTACCCCATCATGTAATGAGCCACTTGCATTCATGGAGTCAGCTGCAAGTAAAAAGTGGAGAATCGGAGGGAGCTCTAAGCGGAGAAGGCGTGATCTTGGATGAGCAGACCTTAGAGCAGGACTTACAGAGAGCAATTGAGGAAGAGAACTATGCCCGAGCAGCAAAGATCCGAGACAGCCTCCGCATCCTCCATGAGGACAGCAAAGCGTCCATCCTTGCTGCAAACGCTCGTTTCTACAATGCGTTCAAGAACGGTGATTTGGCAGCCATGCATGCCATCTGGGCGAAAGGGGATAGCGTCTTCTGCGTGCACCCTGGCGCAGGTGGGATTTCCGGTTATGATCTGGTCATGGGGAGCTGGGAGCTTGTGTTGGGGGCTGACTACGAGTTCCCAATCCACATCGATCTGAAGAACGTTGAAGTCCATGTTAAAGGTGATATCGGGTATGTAACATGCATGGAAGTGGTTAAGACGAAAGGCAGCAGTTGGGGGAAACAGGTTGCGACGAATGTGTTTGAGAGGGCTGACGGGCAGTGGTTTATGTGTGTCCACCATGCATCACACATTGACCTTTGAGGTTTGCATTTTGATTGTAATGGCAACATGTCGAAATTCGCTGCTTTTATTTTTATAGAGGCTCTTTTTCGTGTGTTTTTGTTATGTGGGCCATTTTCATGTGGTGCATGTTTGCATTATGGGTGTGGCTTGATAGAGGAATCATAAGTTCTAGGTCTCTGTATGGAAGTCCTATGCATTCTCCCCCTCACGGCAAACACATCTGGTGATCAGGACTGTTGATTTGCTGGACTGTTGTGTCAATGCCACAGGCCAGATGTAATGCAGGGCCATTTTCACACCGGGCTCGAGTGGGGTTGCTTGTAGGAAGCGAGGACACACTCAAAGTGGACGGCTTGTGTGAGTCTGTACCCATGTGATGTGGGGCCCATAGGAGGGGGGGTTTCGGCCGAAGTCTTAACCCATGTGATGTGGGGATGGGCTATGAGATGAAGGGATTAATTCACACTCTATAAGTTGGAGCTTTGAGAGCAAGTGGTTAATTGTCTTGCACCAAAGTATTAGAGCGGAGGTCCGGGCTCGAGTGGGGGTTGCCAAAAATCAAAGTGATTAGATGACTCTGACCATCCATCCAACAACTTGAGAGTTTTTCAGGTTGGATGTGGACCACTTCTCTAACCATTATTTTTGCTGGTTGGATGTGGACCACTTCTCCAACCATTCCTTTTGCTGGCCAACGGTTGGATAGTTGCCATGCTCTGATGATCTTCCCTTTTCAGTCCAAATGCTTGCAGTTTGGTGATGGAAACCTTGGATCTGATGGGGGCCACAAACGCAGATGCAGCTCGGGTTTTGCAGTTCAGACAGGTGGGACTAGTGTTTCCATTGCGTGCCAATGATTCCAACCTTTTGATGTGTCTGGCATGTGGTCCATCCATGTTGGGTTGGTGCAACAAACCAATGGTCTGCTTTACTGATTCATGGACCCCACTTGTCAGAACTGAAAATGCGTGTGATACAGGGTAGATGATCCTATGAATTCATTCCCCTTGAGTTAGATGGGATGGGTGAGATGCCAAATTCATGAGAAAGCCTTGTAAGTACACCTCATAATTGGGACGCTGAAACAAAATAACATGCTTGAGGTTTCATCTATTTTTTAAAAAATTATTATTTAATGTGGGGCCCACCAAAATTTCAATGGTCAAGGATGCATGTCATTCGCCCATTTGAATTTGAATTAGTACTCCATTTTCAAATGATGCATAGCAAATAACAGTAATGCGCAGGAAACCATGTGGGACATTTGTGTGGGCCCCCACTGTGTATCCTCATGGGTTCATGGATCATGTAAATATATGTTGATTAATGGTTCATATGATCTGAACCAAGGTTTAAATTAAAAGAAGCCATCTTTTCACGGGTGGATCGGTCCAGAAAACTGGGCCCACCACCATTTCTGCACCAACCCATGGCATCATCATATAAATCTATAATTACATTAATTAAAATTAGTTAGAAAATCATGCAGAATAAAGGCTGATGGTCCTGTCCAAACTGTCAGTTCCATGGCTGGACAGGAAAACCCGTGCAGCCCAGACTCCAGATCCAAAACAGTTTTTTTTTTTTTTTTGAATAGAAACCTAGCCCAGGTAGGCCACTGGTTGCCAAAATCCCACTACAGAGTGACCACTAGGGGTGCACATGGTTCGATTCGGTCCGGTTTTGGGGTGAAACTGGAACCGAACCATTCCTTTCGGTTTTAGGATTTTCGGAACCAGAACGTTAGCACCCTAGAACCGATTCATGTTGTGATCCGTTTGATGAATGATTTAAATAATGTATATGATGTGAAAAAATACATTTATGAAAGCAATCAAAGGGTGCATTGTAAACCATAAATCATGAGTCCTATATATAACTAAAATATATTGTAAACTCACAATCCAACAACTCCAAAGTTCAACAGACGGAGAGAGGGAGAGAGAAGATGATCCTTCCTGTTTGTTGCTTCACATGCGGGAAGGTGATTGGTAACAAATGGGACACGTATCTTGATCTTCTCCAAGCATTACACTGAAGGAGATGCTCTTGATGCGTTGGGCTTGGTCCGCTATTGTTGCAGGCGGATGCTCATGACCCACGCCGACCTGATTGAGAAGCTCCTCAATTACAACACTCTGGAGAAAAGTGAGGCCGCTTAGATGAAATGGTGGCGCTTATCAATGTGATCCTTAGCTCATGTGACTTTGGTGGCCCATTGTATATTCATTGTATATGCGAATATTAGAACCGAGATTTTGACTGGCAAAGACAGGAAACCTTTTGCATCTGACCCTTGATTTGAGTATCAATGCAAAGGAAATTAGAATGTCTTTTGTGGACCCTTGATTGAGAGGAATATGGTCTGCTAATAGCATTTTTGGTATAAAAAAAATAAAAAAATAAAAAATTATAAACTCACCGTTCCAGGTTCGGTTCCACTGTTCGGTTCCAAGCTCGGTTCCACGGTTCGGATCACAGTTCGGTTCGGTTCTACATACCCCCAAACTGGAACCGAACTAAACTAAACGGTTCTTTAATTTTTGGAACCGGTACACTCTAGAACCGGACCAAACCAGACCGTTTGGTCTATTTGGTCGGTTCCGGTCCGGTTCCACAGTTCTACCAGTTCGATGTGCACTCCTAGTGACCACTGCTGCTTCAAAACCGTAAAGAATAGCCTGGCTGTTCTGAGGTCATGACACCGTTTTCAAACCTTGGGTTGAAAATCTAGACACCGTTTTCAAACCTTGGTATAACACAAGAAGCTTTTGAATTTTGAATTTTAAATATCTAAAGGATATATGAAGAGATTTTAAATAAAGTTGTGGCTGTCATCTGATATATGCAATTTGAATTTTAAATATTAATACTAGCATCTTTTAAGTTTTTCAGTTTTTGTTTTTTTCGTTTTTCAATCATGAATAACTGCTCAAGCTTCTCACCCCGTGTTTAGCCCGCATGAAGCTCATTAATAAGAAGACCACACATGGCCGCTTAAAATCAAAGACAGATCTAAAGCTTGAATAAACAATTAAACACCAACATACGAAAACTTGAAAATGGGCAGCCCAAAATTAAAACTATGAGTGCCCTCCCTTCATCCCCTCCTTCCTCCCTCCCTCCCTCCCTCTACATACATAGCCCACGTCTTTGCTACAATTTCTACTGTCTCTCTCCCCCTTTTCGTGCCTTTTCTCTCCAATCCTGTTTGTATGTGCATTGCACGTGCCACTTTCCCTAGTTTTGATAATAGGGATCTGATAATAATCAAAGCATTTGGAGTGATGAAATTTCTGAAAGTGATCAGAAGAACATTAAGCAGATTACCACCAACCTAGGTTGTAGAGGTGATTCAGAGCATGCACATGATATCCCGGCACCATTCATCAAGTGAGGCCCAATTGGAACATGCCCTAGCCCTAAAATCATATTGGCCCACTAACCAGTTGGTGCAGAAAACTTGAACGGCTTATATACATTCAACGCACGTGTGGCCCATATGATGTGCGGACCTGGGCATGTGGAAGGTGGGTCCCACCTGATGGCTGCTTGATTCATTACACCCCTGGAGCTCACTAGCTAAAAACAGCCAGCTGGTTAGGAGGCATAAAAGAAACTGTAGATCTTTCCACTTCATTAATCACATACTACTATTGGATACAAAGTTTATTTGCTCCATACATGGTTGATTCTATCACTGTATGTTCTACATATACAAAAATAGAATGGTGCCATCTCATCTGTACTCTTGTCATGAGATCCTCACTCGTGCCTACATGGCATATGTGAGAGATTTGGGCCATTTGCCAGGACAAGCTTTGCAGCCAATGTGCCTTAGGCCAAAAATCAGGCCACTCCAGCCACTACATGGCTGCACATGCATTCTGAATGTGGACCACTGGCCATACGTTTTGTAATCATCCACTTCTATGTTGAAGTGGACCCAACTGATGGTGGACTGGATTGATTTTGGGCTGAGGCACATTCATTGCAGGGGCCTCAACGAGGAATGGCTAGATCTTGTTGCTTTGGCAATTAGTGACTGATGATCATACCAGGCCCACTATAAGACAGCTTGCTATATGCCTCGAAAGAACTAGACCCTCCCAACAGGAGATAGAGGTGGGAATGGGACATAACTTGCTGGAGCTTCCACCAGTGTTCTCTTTATTCTATTATCTTCTGCTGATCTGGGCTCTTGGGAAGTCTTTTCATCCAGAAAGCTATGCACTTGGGTGGGATTGTTGGGATTTCTACCATCTATGATCGCGATGCAAATGGAGAAAGCTTGTAACAATGAGATCGACGCGTTGAATTCGACCGTGTATAGCCCCTCCTTGAAAGCTGCTAAGCTGAAGACATGCCTGTTTTCCTGAGCTCCGCCCTGCAACAAGAAGGAAAGAAGTGTCAACTGATAGTGTTAACGCAACACACTCACCTAGAGCCAGCACAACATGAAAACGCAAGACACATCACATAGATGGACCATGGCCCAAAGTCACACTGCTTGGGTGATCCTAACCATTCGACTGGAAAAATTCAACCAATGGTTTGCGTTTACTCCAGATGTCCTCCATTTGAGTAGTTAGGATTTTAATCCACATGTGCAACTTTGGGGTCCAGCTCATCCACCATGAGGCTATGAGTACAAATGCTGTACGCGTGGGCCCCATTTTGCACATGTGATCTTAGCATTCTTCACTGGCCTGAAGTACCTGAATGAAAAGATCAACTTGGTCAGCATCATCACACAAGTAACAAGCTTCAGGTGAGCTTAGGCTCTTCCTTCGTCGATCCTGGTCGCCGAGAATCGTTAGTGTGCAGCCCACATCCCAACCTCCACAGTCGCATGACCCGCCTGATTTCCATCGATTGATCAGAGGTGATGGCTCTCCTTTAGCTGGCAGCCCGTGAACCCCATTTGGGAGTATGACCACAATGCTAGAATGTCTTTGACTTTCTAACTTTCCCCCCGTCTGTAGATTTTCAGCTTGGTAGCAAGAGTATCTCTCTTGTGGCAAAAAATCGCCTAGCCCCACCTCTGATTGATCTCTAGAATTATCACTTCTTTCATCACCATCAAAGCTTTTGTCCCTCTCATTCGGGGCCTCGATGATAATGGCCACAAGCTCGCTGTTAGGTAGAAAATCAAGATTCTCATGAGCTGCCTCTCTCAGTTCGGCACCTAATAAAACGAACTCTCTCACCTTGACATGATCCTCAGAACCATCAGAGGTTGACTTTGGATATCGAGAGTCTGAAACCTTCATCTGACCAACAACATTCGAGACATACCCATGTCGTTTATCCTTACTTCCTTGGCCCATCCATCCGCCACTTTTCTTCTTAACTTCATGAACAGAGTACAACGTGTAAATCCATTCAAAATCATCCTTCCCAGTGCATATCTTCTTCTTTGTGGCTGCAAGAATGTCGCTGTCGTTGAATGTGAATGTAAATAAAGGCAGCCCATTTTTACAAGCAAGTTGCAGGAGAGCATGCATGGTTGATGGTGAACGTTTCTCATCTTGAAGCGGGCCATGGGCATCAGCTGGCACCCAATTTGAGAAATTTATGCTTCTCTTCGCGAGTGGGCCAGTTGAGGAATTCAACCCTGCATTAGATGGCTTGCAGGCTCCATGTGTAGATGTGGGTGCTTCATGTGCATGGTGAGCAGGTGGGACTGAAAGCAGGCCAGCAAAATGAACACCGTTCGATGCCTTGGGCTTCAATAGAGGATCAAGCAGCCTTCTCAATGGGCTAGACTTGGCTCTGCTGCTAGCATTTCCTTTCTCTCTACTTGAATTTGCTGAACCAGATTTAGCAGCGGATGATGCAGAATTCACTTGCCGTGTCAAAGCCTCTTTAGAACTGAAACTTCTGTTCATCCTACTCAAACCCACATTTGAAAGACGAGTGGGTGATGGATCTCTTACCGCTTCCTTGGATGCCTTTGCTTCTAAACTCAATGCATCATAGGATATAACTACAGATAGATTCACAGGCTTGGTGGTAGACTCATTCTCTTCTACATTTTTAGTTCCATATCCAAAGGGAGGTGTTTCACCTGAATCTGTGAATGAGCGACGTCTGTCTGACGGAATTTTTGTGCTTGGCACGTCAAAAGGACTACCTGATCTGCTGTCTGACCATTCGGTGGCTTGAGAACTACAAGGGAATGGGCACGAATGCGGAACACCCGGAGACAGACCAGCGAACTGAAAATGGAAGTCTTCTGAAAAGCTCATGCGATTTACTTCTGTCAGCTGTTCATAATCGAATGCCGTGGACTCAAACCTCAGGCTGTTCTCAGGTTTTCTCTCCTGAACATGGGAGGCTGCACCATCAGAATGCTGGGGTAACCCTGACCAATCGACTGGAAGGAAACCGTAGGCATTGGGATTGCCTTCATCAGGAACTTGAAAGGCCACTTCTTGGAACTGCTCTCTCCTTTTGAATTCGCCTTGTTGGGTCTTTGTTTTTCCTTTTGTGCAAGCTGAAGAAGTATCATAGCTCTTCAAATTCGACGTAACAATCTTCGAACCCGATTCTTTTCTGTTACCCTTTTCGGCCCTTAACCCCGGTAGATCCCTACCAACAGACACATCTGTTTTTGGGTCTGATTTCAAATCATGAATAGCTGCATCATGTTTGGTACGCTTTCCATCTGATACCCGAGAATGGCCTTCTTTCGCTGACAATTTCAGATGGTTGCTGCTCAGGGAAGGAGATTGTTTCCTTTGAATGAGAGAGCTAGAGCCACTCTCACTTTGACCCGATTGAGTAGACGATCCAAAAGTCGAGAACGGTGATGAGGTATCACTACTGGATGTGGAATGCACATTTCTTCTGCCAGAAACTCGCTTTTGGTCATACTTCCATCTTTCAAGACGCCCCCAGTCAAGAACACCAAAGTTCAAAGCCTTCTCCTGGATGTTGTCTGCTTTCTCCGAACGTTGAAGATAACCTGGGAGATTCGACATGTACTTGACAACCTCTTCATCTTCAATAGTCTTCATCACGAGACTTTGTTTTTGGCAATTCCCTGAAGATTTCAGTAGAGCTGAATGCCGCTCACCTATATTCTCTATAATTCCAGAACATCGATCCATATACGGCCGATCGACAGGCCTCAAAGCGGCACCGTCCTTGTCATGCAGCTTTAAGCTTCTACTTGCTCTTGGAGAAAGAGTCTTTTCCTTGAATGATTTTGAGGTTTGATGCTTTGAGCTTGTCTTAACTTCAGCATAATTTCCCATTCTGATGTTGCCTGAGTTTTCAGCATCATTTGCCTGTATCTTCGATGGCATGATATTAGGCAGCAACTGTGATACAGCTCAAACAAGGTTCTTTTCCAGCCACAGCTTGCCAATGACAAAAGCAGTCATCTCAAGCCACTTCATGTCTGCTGCCACATCCTTGACACTTGACAGATGCATTTCTCATCAAACTTCACATTCT
Source organism: Magnolia sinica (assembly GCF_029962835.1). Classification (NCBI taxonomy): domain Eukaryota; kingdom Viridiplantae; phylum Streptophyta; class Magnoliopsida; order Magnoliales; family Magnoliaceae; genus Magnolia; species Magnolia sinica. The sequence continues at coordinate 5,126,027 of NC_080580.1, forward strand.
GATATGATTCACATTGCTGTGGATTCTCCTGCCGGGGCAATAAGATATTCGCCTGAATTTGGAGTTGTTGGCAAGCATTAGTCAAATCATATATACATCAAACATGGCAACTCGCACATGGAAACAAACAGAACTTCCTTTCTTATAACTAACATTTTGAGGAAACTGTAGCATGTTAACTTCTAAGATGGATTCCACATAAAGTAGAACTCTTTGACCTTCTAATGTATGTAAGCAGTGAATAAACAAGCATCATTGAAATGTCTATCATTGAAAGCACCATGGTGGTTAGCAGCAAGTTTAACATATCAGAACTCTTGTAGATATCGGTTTTTCAAAAAACCAATATGCATTCGCTGTATCAGTTGATATATCGACTGTATTGGTCTTCCAAGAAAAAAAATGATATGTATCATCCATATTTTGAACCATGGCGAGTAGTGGACACAAGAAAGAGAGACAACCGAGACTATCCACATAAAAATAGATTTAAAAAAAATAATAAAATGAAATCAACAAAGAAACATGAGACGAGAACATGAGAGAAATTAATTTTTCAGAGCCCAATGAAGAAAGCAATGACGCACACGTATTCCAACTTTCCAAGTAGTAGTAGTAGTAGTAGTTGCAGTAGTAACATTCTTCATCCACTACAGGTTTATACAAATCTGTAATTAGGTTTCTACAAATCTATAGATAAATAGAGTGATTAGGTTACGTTAGATTGCCAAGGAACGAAGAACAAAGAATGTCAGCATCTCTCCTCTGCTAGGGAAGAGGTGATTTGCAACAAGTGTGTGACATCCATTCCACAGGTAGGGCGCCACAAGAATATACGTGTTCGAAATATCAGGCCAATCTGTTCATTGGGTGGGCCACATTTTTATGATAAAAATGGACAACTTAATACGTTCTCATACGTGTCGTCCACATGAGATGAGCAGACCAGCCTAATTATCAAACAGGTTTGCAGTGGGTCACACCCAGTGTTATCAAAATCGTACTATTCATGTCATGTAAATGGTCCCAAAAATTATTTCTTAAAAAAAAAAATTTCATTTTTTTTTCAATTTTTTCTTCTTTCTTTGTAGCCCTTTGCTTATAAAACTCTCCTATTAAAAATAACCCTAATTTTTTTTTTCCTTTTGAGGGAAAAGAAGAGATTTGGAGATTTTGATATTCAAAAACTCAAAACAAAGGAATCAAGAAGTCTTTTTATTCACAATGGAATCGAATGCCATTTTTCCTAACATGATTCTACACTAAAGAAAGGAACAAAAGAACAAAATTATTAGAGGACTCTTGTATGTTTTTTAAGAAAAATTTTTTTGAAAGACAACGAAAGAAAACAAAGAAAGAAGACAAGAATCCTTTACTATCATTATATATATATATATATATTCTCACTTGATGATATTATGATAGATATTACTTTTTGGATACATGTTGATGGAAATGGATGATTGATGAGTATTTAATCTTTTTCGATTTACTTATATGTTTTCATATGTTTTTTTTTTAATATTCTTTTAAGAAAAAAATCTTACAATTTACAATACGATTTGCCACGATATGATTCAATCCCTAAAACGATTTTCAACATGATAATGATTTTGACAACGTTGGTCACACCCAACTAATGGTGATATCACACAAACATGTGCCCCAATCCTCCACTTCAACCTGCCTTCGCATTAGCAGTTTAGCACTTATCTCATCTCATTACGTAGCCAAAGAAATGTCCAATCCATCGACGGCATGCCCCATCCTTTTTTATTCAAAAAGACGATTCACAACTGGCGGTCCATCAGAAATCTACGAATGCAATTGAGTGGCGAAAGGGCAAGTGAAACAAATGCCAAGACAAGAAGGGTGGTGAGGTGGACAGAGCCAGAAAAAAAAAAACATTTCTCAGAAGCTGGAGATAAGATAAGATAGGCTGCCATTCTCAACCCCCTTAAATCCTCGTACTTGGAGACAAATTCCATCACCTATTTCCTAATTTACCCTCCACTATCAAAACCATATCAGTCATCTCACCACTCTTCCCACAAGGTCATTTTGGTCAATTTCATAAGTACGCACTTATTCGAGAAGCCAAGCTCAGATATATACTGAGAATTCTTCGCTGTGAGATGAGATTGAAATTCAAAAACAGGACTTCATCTATTTCAAGACATACCTAATTTACCCTCCAGTATCAAAACCATATCAGTAATCTCATCACTCTTCCCTCAAGGGCATTTCAATCAATTTCATAATTACGCACTCATTCAAGAACCCGATCTCAGATAGACTGAGAATTCTTTACTGGGAGATTGAAATTAAAAAACAGAACTTCATCTATTTCAAGAAATACCTAATGTACCCTCCACTACCAAAACCACATCAGTCATCTCATCATTAAAAAAAAAAAAAAGCCAAGCTCAAATCAATTCCAAATCCATCAATTTCAAGAATACCTAATTTACCCTTCCCCACCAAAACCATATCAATCATCTCATTGCCATTCTAACAAGGGTATTTCGGTCAATTTTCATAATTTCGCACTCATTCCACACCCCGAGCTCAGATCGATTGAGAATTCTTTGCTGAAAGACAGAAATTCAAAAAACAGGAATCCATCTATTTCAAGAAATGCCTAATTTACTCTCTACGAAAACCATAACAGCAATCTCATCATCATTCAACAAGGGTATTTTGATCAATTTCATTCTAAAAGCCAAGCAACTGTGAATTCTCTGCTGGAAAATCGAAATTCAAAAAGGAAAAAACAGGAATCCGAAAACGCGAGAAATTATTTTCCTCGAAAAAAAGAAGAAGTAAAGAGGGAAAAAAAAAAAAACACATACCGTATGCGGATTTTTCTCGTGACGAAGTGGAAATGGCGTTTTCTTCTCCGGAGAGGAAAAGGAGAGAAGAGAGAGTGGAAAAAGTAGAAGAGAAGAAAGGAATTGGGAATGGAGTGATGTCTGCAGCGAAAATGAGATCGCTTCCGCCTCGAAATTCGGATGCGTTTTCTCCAACGAAAGGGAAGAGAAGGTAGATGAGAAGCTGTTGGATGTTCGTTGCTCTGCTTCTTTCACTCGCTCTCACTGCAGTCTGCAGAGGTAGACGAGGTTGGAAGATGAGAGCAGGCGATCTTTTTCTTTTTCTTTTCTTTTATTTTGATCGGACGGTTGAGAAAAGGTTAGATTTAAAGTGAAAGGGAGTAGATCGCATTTGCGGGCGGGTCGAATCGAAAGTTGGGAGACAGGTTTGAAGCAGGAGCGTTTTGTGGGGCCCAACGGGGGATGGGGCGATGGAGGGGACACGTTGCTTTTTTGATGGTGTGTTCAGCACTAGGGTGGGCCATCTGGGGTGGGGTCCACATGGGTTATGACGTCATTTTGACCGGCTGCTGGTGTTTGGGTTGGGTACGGTCCGCAGCATCGGCCTAGGGGCGAGGGCGCTGGTAAAAAAAGCTTTTTTCTTTTTTCTTTTTTCTATGTAGTCCTGGATCCAAGGCTTTGGACAGTGTACTCGGGTTTTCAATTATTACAAGTGGGGCCCACGGCTTGTGGGTCCGGATAACGTCCGTTGCATCCCACCGTTGATGTACTATGCCTAAGGAAATATTCTCGACACGACACGTGATGCCGACATGATCAAGCGACGAGGGACCACCCGAGTGGGTTTTATTCATTTTTAGGGCGTGTCTGGGCAGTGGGATTAGGTGGGATGGGATTCATCGTCTTGTGCCAATTCCAGGCTCCATTTTTGGGAAGAATGGAAAAGCTTGGAATCAGATTAGGTGGAATTGCATTTGGTCCGCGCCAATTTCACTCAATGTTAGCAAGTTGTGTACGTCCTATCATGATGTGTGGGCTTTATCCACATTGTCCACCCTTTTTTCGAGATTATTTTAGAGCATGGCCCAAAAAATCAGGTAAACTTAAAGCTCAAGTAGACCCCACCATTGAAAGCAAAGGGGATTGAATACTTACCGTTGAAAACTTCTCCGGGGCTACATAAGTTTTGGATCTACCTCATTTTTAGGCCCATGTCATAAAATGATGTTACAATATGAACGGTTTAGATATAACACGTGTGTTATTTTCAGTAATTTCAAATGATGGTGAGTATATCCATTCAATGTACCACCGTATTACTAACAAAGCATCGCACTAATCTTATCCCGTGGCAACAGGGAACAACCTCTGCCATGGGTAATAAATATGTTTTTTGAATCCCATCCCACGTACTCCCTTCTAATCCCAACGCCCAAACGCGCCCTTATACAGTTAAGGGCCTGTTTGGCCGGGCAAGCTGGATTGGATTAGATTGTATTAGAAGGGATTGGAAGGAGTAATCCTGGGATTGGCCGGGCGTGCCAAACAAGCACAATGAAATTCTGCCTGGATTGGAGCAATCCCATGGGATTGCCAGCAATCCACTGACATCACCATCATTACCTTGAAATCCACCAAATCCCTCCTAATCCCATCTAATCCTGTGATTTTTGCCTGGGACATGTTTGGATGAACAAATTGGAAGGGAATGGCCGGGCATAATCCCGGAATTAACCTTGGCCCGCATCCACTCTATTACAATCTAATCCCGTGGGATGGGCCTGTCCAAACATGCCCTTAGGCAGATAAAAGGCTCAAACGGACCAAAGCAGCAAGTAAGAAGCGGTGATAATCGCACTTACTGCTAAGAGCTTCTTGAGGATAATGACGTTTTGTTAGCTTATTTTAACCTATAAACCCGCAATTAAAGCATAACCAAATGTCAAACGGGCCACACCATGGAAAGTAGAGGATAATGACATTGACGGTTGAAACCTTCTTTAGAGAAGAAAAATTGAAAAACGATGGAGATGTTAAAAAATAAAAATGCTTTCTTATATTCAAAAAATTAAAAAAAATAAAAAAAATATGAACACTCGGTGATGATGCAAAACTAATACAGATGAATTTTATTTAAACATAAAAAAACATCTTCTCTGAATCTTGATTGATTGCATGAAATCTGAAGGCAATATTTTCTGCATTTTGACTGATCTAAATCTTGACTGATTGCAAGAATTTTGGGGGACTGAGTGCATGAAATCTGGAGGCAATATTCTCTGCATCTTGACTGATCTGAATCCCGTCTCATTGCATGAAATCTGGGGGACTGATTGCATGAAATTTGGAGACAATATTCTTTGCATCTTAACTGATCTGAATCCTGTCTGATTACATGAAATCTGGGGGACTGATTGTATGAAATTTCTCTGCATCTTAATTGATTTCAAACACCACCAAAGATGACCTGAGTTGATCTGATTTGATTTGAATATGAGATATGATCAGATTTGATTTTTTTATGGGAGTAACCATCCTGCTGGGTCTAGGTTGTGCTAATACTCTCCCTCAAACTGTGTCGGGGTTGGAGGCAGAGTTTGGTCCGAAAGTAACTGAGAGTAGCCTTTGACATTGGTTTAGTGAAGAGGTCTGCTACTTGATCATTAATAGAGATGTGTTGAGTGATGAGAAGTCCAATTGCAACTCATTCGCGCACAAAATGATAATCCAACCCAATATGTTTACTACGAGCATGAAACTCCGGATTAATTGTCATATGAAGAGTACTAAAGTTGTCGCAATAGAGGATCGGAGGAGAGGCAAGTGGAATGTGAAGATCTTTTAGAATAAATGCCATCCACGTGAGTTCGATTGCAGTGTTGGCCATGGCTCGATATTCCGCTTCAGTGCTGGATCAAGAGATGGTATGTTGTTTCTTCGCACACCAGGAGATGAGATTTCCTCCAAGAAATGTGCAGTATCTAGTGGTGGAACGTCTTATGATGGGGCAGCCCGCCCAATCTGCATCTGGCTTACTGTCATGTGGTTAGAGGCTCCTGTGTCTAAATCCACTCTGTTTCAGTGATGGTGTTGTCCAAGGTGAGAGCTGCAAGAGCTTGTGGTATGTCATCATGTTGAGTTGGCTTTTTGGGCACCCACCAGCATATTTTTTTAATATGTCCCACCGTGCCACAGTACTGGCATTTTTCTTCACGGTAAAGATCTCGTTTTGCAGGGGTCATACGACGTTCACCAGGTGATGGAGGACGTCTTTGTTGAGAGCCCGAAGTAGGGCTAGCAAAATAAGCATAGTTTCGTTCTTTTGGTTGTTGTGCCTGAAATCCTCTCCTAGTTGATATGAATTTTTATTTGTTGCCATGATATCCTGAGGAGGATTGCTGGAAGCGCTGTTGTTGTTGCCCATAAAACGTCATTTGAGGAGTGAATGAGTTTGGGACATTTGTATGATTAGAGAACAAACTGCATCGCTGATCAATACTTTGGAGTTGTGAGACCAACTCAGAGTATGAAGGCCTTGGTGGCTTTAGCATGGTAGTGGTGAAAGTTTCATATTGAGGGCCAAGGCTAGTGAGAAGGAAGAAAACTTTTTCTTTGTCTATGACAGGTTTCCCGATAGCTGCAAGAATATCACATAAACCCTTGAAGGTACGAATATGTTCTCCAATAGTTTTGTCATCTTCTTTGCGAAGTTATCTGAGTGTGAATTCACGTTCTTGTGAATCTTCTACATATTCATTCTTGAATGCGGCCTAGACAGTATGGGCTGTGTCTAAGCCAACAACGAGGCCAAGCGTTTCTTCAGAGAGTGTTCTAATTATCCACCCACAAATAAGATAATCTGTCTTTCGCTAGGCAATGTATACTTCGGTTAATCTTGGTGCAGAAATTTCCGTATCTGTGATGTTATTTGAATTTGGTATGGTATATTTGGTGGGGGCAGGATCTTCATGAGTAAAGTGGCCGACCAATTCTTGGCTTTTTGTAAGAGCCAACGCTTGTTCACGCCACAGGGAATAATTTGTGGGACTGAGTTTGAGGGTAATGAAGTTACCAACATTGAGAGATAGGGAAGTCATGGTTGCAGGGAGCTATTGAGTTGTTCCGTGTGTTCACAGAAGGCTTTGATACCAAGAAGAAAAATTGAAAAACAATGGAGCTATTTTTATTTTATTTATTTATTTTTTTTTAAAAAAAACATCTTCTCTGAATCTTGACTGATTGCATTAAATCTGGAGGCAATATTCTCTGCATCTTGACTGATCTAAATCTTAACCGATTATATGAAATCTAGGGGACTGGTTGCATGAAATCTAGAGGTAATATTCTCTGCATCTTGACTGATCTGAATCCTGTCTGATTGCATGAAATCTAGGGGATGATTGCATGAAATCTGGAGGCAATATTCTCTGCATCTTGACTGATCTGAATCCTATTTGATTGCATGAAATCTGGGAGACTGGTTGTATGAAATCTCTCTGCATCTTGACTGATTTCAAACACCACCAAAGATGAGCTGAGTTGATTTGATTTGATTTGAATCTGAGATAAGATTAGATTTGATTTTTTTTTTTTGTGGGAGTAACCATCCTTCTGGGTCTGGGTTGTGCTAATACTTAGGGCCCAAACAGATATTTCTTTGTCATTTAACATTTAACTCTTTGTTTTTATAAGTAAACAAAACATAAACCGCAACTTCATCCAAAACCTCCAAGATCCAAGAAGTTTTCAACTATAGATGTTGAATCCCCTTATGTAGTGTGGTCCACTTGAGCTTTGGATATTGATGTAGAGCAAGTTGCAGACACTTTCATGGCCAAAATGAGCTAGAGAAGGCCCGATCGGAGGCGAAAGTGATTAGGACTATAAGAACCCTACAGCAGATATATCTCACAAACTGAAATAAATTATTCGACATACAATATATAATTTTGGTATAGAAGAAGCTATTTTAGCCAACCAACCCATCTATGCCGGATTTTCCATGTCGGATTTGCGAAATTCCATCAAATTAATAGTCAAAAGCCTATTTTACTTTCATTTAACTATTTATAATAAAATTTAATACAATCATAACTCGTGATCCTATGAACTTTATGAGTTGTGCTCAACATGAAAAGGGCTTAGAAAATTTAAGATAATAATGTGGTTAGGCTAAATTAGGCATTTATATTTTTGGACATAAATAAGAAGTCTAATACAAATCATGACCATCTATAAATAATAAATTTACTAACAGCGAAGTATGAACTGATGGTGGGGTGTACTAACAAGCTAACAAAAAATAAAGATAAAAAAAAAATTCACTATTTTAGAGGGTTTGATTACGAAACTTTTTCTTAAGTTTGATGTCACTATTTAAATGATTATAAGTATATTTTTATCATCAATCGATTTAATTTCATATTTATTAAATTTTTTTTTTTTTAATTTTTTTCCAGTGAATCTAAGAAATATTTGTGAGTAGTCCAGAGAAGCTCCATGAATTTGGAGTAATTATCCCCCTTCCTATCCTTCAAATTTAAGCCTGTGACCTAAAAGTAAGCTAGTAAAAAAGAAGGACAAAAGACATAAAACCCAGATTCCACTATGAAGGTTAGTGGTGGCAAGGTCACTACGCAATCCACATTGACACTTTCACTGAGTGTTTACCACCAATAAAACAAAAAGGTGCCAATGGTCGTGGCCGGTCAGCCTGGCCCACCCCACGCAGACTTGGCTGTTGGACCTATTGGCTTGGATTATTGGCTGCGCCCGGGCCCAGCATGCTTCGCTAATTAAACTTTTGTGCCGGCCTTGGTTCACTTTAAGCTTGACCCACCTAGCATATGTAGATTTTTCATTTCCTGTATATATATGCAATTCCAATTCATGGTCCGGCAAACCATACATATTAAATAATGTAGACAGTTGGTTTTGTTCTCTTAATTTATATTTTCGTGCATGTGTGGCCCACTTGATAAACGGATAAATGAACAACATTCAAGTGAAATAAAAAGTGTTTTATCAATCTTTTGGCGTCATCCCAAAAAAAATCTGCATGTAATCCCAGGCGGCAATGATAGGAACGTTGCTAATACGAAATGTTCTTTGTCGACGTGAAAGACCATCATATCTTAGAGTGCATCGAGAGTGACACAACAACGACCCACATCTTATTGAGAGAGTGATACAGCAACGACCCACATTCAACTCAAAAAAATATCTCAAGATGTGTGGTTGTGATCTTCCCATGTGTAATAATAGGAGAGAAGGGAGATCAACGGCCTGGATCACCGGCTTGTAGATCCAACGTGGAAGGATACACACGGTGGATATAATACTTAGGGCCTGTTGGGCCGGTGGGATTAGAAGGGATTCGGTGGGATGGGATTCGTCTGGTCCCGTGCCAATTCCGCTTGGAATTACATTAACGGCGTGTTTGATTTTCCGGTGAAATGGTAAACCCAGTGTAAAAAAGTAATAATTACTTCCCCTGCATTTACAACTTACCTGATTTGACTACTTACTTTTTGACACGAAAAATAAAAATATTACAAAATATTTGTGGGTCCCACTGTGATGCATTTCGCTTATCTACACCGTTCATCCATTATTCCAGTTGAATTCATAGCATGAGTAAAAAATTGAGGCATATCCAATACTCAATTGGATCACGTCGTACAAATAAGGGAATCGAATATTTATCGTTAAAAACTTTGTAGGGCCACTGTTTCTTTTGGCGTGGGCCACCTGAGTGTTGGATTCACTTCATTTTTTGTCTCATGCTCCAAAATATTGTAATAAAACAGACTGACGGAATGGATATATCATTCGCATTATCTTGCAGTTCAAAAATTAAAATTACATCTTTTGAACCAATTTCATGGGCACAAATTCCCATGAATTTTCAAACGCAGTGAAATTGTAATAATTACTATATCCCAGTTATTTCCCAGTTTTTGAAAAACAAACAGGCCCAAATGGAATTTGCATCGGGTCCCGTGCCAATTTCACTCAATGTTTGGAAATTGTGTAGGCTCCTTCACGATGTGTTGGCTATATCCACACCGTCCACCCAATTATTGAGATTATTTTAGAGCATGGGCTAAAAAAACAGGTAAATCTAAAGCTCAAGTGCACCCCACCATAGAAAGAAATGGAGATTGAATACTTACCATTGAAAACTTCTTTGGGGCCAACTAAGTATTGGATCTACCTCATTTTTAGGCTCATGCCATAAAATGAGGTTACAAAACAAATGAACAGTTTAGATATAATACATGTTTGTAATTTCTAATAATTTCAAATGATGGTGGGTATATCCATTCAATGTGCCACCGTATTATCAACAAAGAATGGCGTTCATCGAATCCCTGCTATGGTAATAATTAGGGGTGCACACGGTTCGGTTTTGTCCGGTTTTGGGGTGAAATCGGAACCGAACCGTTCCTAACGGTTCTAGAAAATTTGGAACAGAAATCGAACCGTTGGCACCCTAGAACCGAACCGGAACCGAACCGTTAAAACCGATTCGGTTCCGGATCGGTTCCACGGTTCTTGGCTTTTTATAATCCAGCCCAATTGCAAGCCCATGTCCATCCATGTTGTGGTCCATTTGATAAATGGTTTAGATGTTGTATAAGGTGTTCAAAAATACATTTACGAAAATAATTATTCTAGAGAAAATAATTATAAAGTATGCAAAAATACATCGGTTTGGTTCAAGGTTCGATTCTACGGTTCGATTCTACGGATCGGATCCACGGTTTGGTTCTACGGATCGGTTCACGGTTCGGTTCGGTTCTACATACCCCCAAACCGAGAACCGAACTGACGTCACTGGTTCTTTGATTTTTGGAACCGGAACCAGAACCGATGAACTCTAGAACCGGACCAAACCGGACCGTTTGGTCGGTTCCGGTCCGGTTCTACGGTCCTACCGGTTAAATGTGCACCCCTAGTAATAATTATATTTTTTGAATCCCATCGCACCTAATCCTTTCTAATCCCACCGCCCAAGCGGTGTACGTTGTATAAATGTGAAAATCTAGAACGTCCTACTCAGAGCTGAAGTACTTTGATTTAATTCCTGATGAACATGTGTGCCGTAAACTATTCTCGCGATCTAATGCTGACCTCTGTGGGCCCAAGATCCAAGCCGACCATCAGATGCGTCACATCATGTTAGCCAATGGTACGAAAATCAAGCCCGTCTGTGAATCAAGGGCTCACAATACAGGGAAACAGTTAGCGTGGTTCGTGTTGGGGTCTACCTGCCTGTTGGAAACGATCGGCGTTCCCTCCAACTGGTTCTGTGTTTCGGCATCTCCAGGACGGTTGGATCCCTGCAGCACATCATGGTGGAGCCCACAGAGGTCGAGTACATGGTAAGCCCTCCAAATCTCCCATATCGGGAATCCTAGCCATCGAATGTTAAAGTTGGGTATGGTTTGTTCATCATGGGCCATCAGATTAACGGCTTGGATATATCAACCATGGGCCGCACGTGTACAAAGTTGGTGCACCACAGGGGAGTTACACCATATTTATAGATCCAAACCGTCCGATTTTTCGTTCTTTTCCTTGAATATGGATCACTGATGTATTTCTTGATATTCCGTTGTCAGGCTTGCAACACGCCGATCTAAGGGTTCAGATGATTACGAGGCATGGTCCCAAGTCCCAACATAGGTCCTGAGGATACTGCAGATATCCTCGGTTGAGGATAGTAAAATGCTTCCTTTTCTTTGACAGAGGGTGACGTGGCGGTGAACATATGACAGAAAGAATGGCGTAGTGATTATCCGTACTGAGTGCATTGCATGTTAATAAAAGAGAGAGAAAAGCTTTGATACTCTGGGGAGTGTGATGGATGATACGCAGTAGCTTCGAAATTGCATATATAACATACAAGAAATTCAAGTGAAACTTCCTACATATCGGTATCATTTTACATGTATCGCTAACCAAAGATTACATTAACTTGATCAATGAATATCAGATTAGTGAATATTTATTGGACGGTTAAGATATACAATGGCTCTTATTTACAATTGTCCAAGAATCAGAGGTTTGAATTGTTCCACCAATCTGATTTTTTGTTGATAAATTAGGGACAGTTGATTCCAAAATTTAGTCGGTTTAAATTGAGTTAATACATTTGACATATATAAGTTCTAAGTGCCTGAGTATCAAGCATTGTACGCAGCCAGCGTATCAAAATATAAGCTGTTTGAAACACTGGCAGAGTACAAAGTTTCATATGCAGGCACTCAGTTATTCCATGCGTGAAATATAATAACTGAAAATAAACCGACTAAGCTGTGAAAACCAATTTTTATATTTCAAAATACAAAAAAGGAAATTAATTTAAGAATTATAATTTATGATTTTCAAACACTTTAAAAAATATATATATGACCGTTGGATTTTCAAGTAAACGTCCAGTAAATATACACCAAACTGATAATTGGATGGCAAAAAAATATAAAATTTTTGTCTACGATACATCTAAGCTGGGATCCATAGTTTGGACGGTTTATTTTGAATTAATTTTACCTCAAGCATGCTATTTGTAAGTAAATTTTAGATTCACGAGTATCATCCATCACACTCTGCCGGAGTATCGAAGTTTTTAACTTCTGCCGATTACAAAATTAACCTCGTCTTTTGCGGGGAACAACATTTCCAATGCCGTCATAAGTCAAGTAGGGCGATGGCATTTTCGTAATTTGATCGTAAGGCGGTGGGTTACGATATTGGAAAATGTGGTCCCGTAGTCATACAATGCGGCTCTGATAATCTCTGATCGTGTATGTTTTTTATATGACCGGCAGTGCTCTTGCTCTCTCTCTCTCGACACAGTCCTTGGTCAAGGTTACATAAAAAACAGTGTCTTTGATCAAGATCTGGACCGTCAAATGTTAGCCCTAAATTTCTAACGGTCCATCATGAGGCTTCAAATAAATAAGAAAGTAAGCAACCATACACTTTTAATGGGTAAAGTCCTGCCATCAGATTGCAACCGTCTCGGGCGCTACTTGGGTGGATCCCTCTGTGGGGCCCACCGTGATGTATGTGCCTTACATACACACCGTACATCCGTTTTTCCAGATCATTTTAGGGCAAGATCCCAAAAATAAAGCAGATTCAAGTCTTAGATGTACCACACCAGGAAACAGCGGTGACTGAATACCTACCGTTAAAATCTTCTTTGGGGCCACCATCACTCCATCCATCTGTATTGGAAAGACCAGGTAGGACAAATTTCTTAGAATCAATCAAATCCTGAAACGGTGGGGATTGATCAATCCGCAGCAGTTACTGAGGTTTTGTATCAAGGATGATATTTGTTCCTATAGTTCCTGCATATGGCAATAATTCTACGAATAATTTGGATGGCATGTGAATATCATGCTAAGCTCTGAGAAGGTTTCAGCTGTGGATGTTGTTGTTTTCATTATATTATTATTATTATTTATTTTTATTTTTTTACATGGTCCACATATGTTTTGTGGATCTTTTTGTTTTTAAGAATCATATCCTAATGTCTTTCACAATGGATGGATGAAGTAGATTTGTTACATGGATCTCTGGACCCACACAGCTCCGAACATGGAGATATATATATCTCCGCCACTTAAGCTACTAAAATTAATTAAAATAGTCCTAAATTATAATATTATAAAGTCATTAATATTAAAATTTTAAGTTATCTCTTTTAGGATACTTTTTAGCTTTTTAAGGACAAAAACACTCCTATGCCGCCTGTCTTCTATGGTAGTTTTTTTAGGAAAGTTAGAAAGCTTTTGAGAAGAGTGTGCAGGTCTAGTAAATCAACAATTGGGATCATTTCTCGTCTGATCTGATCTTTTGCAGGCGTAAATTAGACCACCACCTAAAGAAGGATCTTTCATATCCCTTCGAGCTCAAGAGAATCTCAATTTTGAAAAATATGTACAACACAACTAAGTGTTTATATATATATATATATATATAACAAGAACATTTTTTTAAAGATTTTTGGCCAAACTCTTTAACACATAACCTATGCTTACCAAATTTAAGTTTACATTGGGATACTGGTGGCTTTTGTGTGTTTTGATTTTTTATAGATTTCAATGGTGGGAGTTGTGAAAGGAATGAGGATGTGGTGGTTATATATATATATATATATATATATATATATATATATATTATGAATGGTAAAAATTTGTGAAATGGATGAATTTTATAATGAATGAATTTTAAAATAAAAGAATATTATTGTAATGGATGAATATTGAAATAGATCAACGGTCATAACTATCATAACAAGAGAGTTATGACCACTTTTGTTGGATTGACGATCCACAATCCTTAATAAACTTTGGGCTAACTTCTAAGGAATGGTGTCCGAATTAGACGATTCTAAAGCAATTTGAAAGTTTATCAAATTATCTTTCCAATGAGTACAAGATCACCCAAATCAATATATGTAATGAGAGAGTTATGACAATTTTCGTTACATCAATGATCCATAATGAGTATCAGCGATACACAGTTAATATCAGCAATCCTCGCTGAATTTCGGCGATCCATAATGAATATCGATAATCTACAATTAATATCAACAATCCTCATTGAATATTGATGATTTGCAGTTAATATCTATGATACTCACTAATATATTGGCGATCCATAGTAATTATTAATGATCTACTATACAACATTCATCCATCTCAACATTCTTCTATCTCGACATTCATCATATTAATCCATTACAATATTTTTCCATTTCAAAATTCATCTATTCCAATATTCTTTTATTGTAAAATTCATTATTTTCATAGACTCCTACCATTTATACACGCACACACTAAAGATTTTTTTTTTTTTTTTTTAAAACACAAAAGCCACTATTATTCTAACCTAAACCTATTATTGACAATCATATCTTCTACATCGAGAGTGGCTGAAAGTCTTTTTAACAAAAAAACACTCAGTAAACTTGTTGGAGTGGAAGGAATGATGCCGGTCGCTCACTGGAGTGGGTGTCATAGAGGTGGCAATGATCCTAACAACCAAAATGGTCATCTCCTATGAAAAAAAAATGGAGAAGAAAGAGAAAGAAAATACTCAAGGACCTTCTTGTGCAATGGACTTACCTATTAAGCTAATCACATATCTTGTATGGAGCTCATTGGATCATCTTGTAGTAGATCAAAGTCATCTACATAAAATGTGTTTTAATTTTATCCATCTAGCCAAGTTTGAAGGCAAAAGTCATCATGGATGGACCACATCGGAGAAAATAATTCATAATGAACTCATAACATTAATGTAATCGTAGATCACAAAGAACTCCATTTTTTTTAAATGACTTTATTATGTGTTTACGATTGTTTAATTAAAGTGAACGGATTAGATTGGTCAAATAGTGACCCCAATCATTAGTTTAGTGGGGTCCATACCCTATTTTTAAAAAGGTTAACTTCCCTGGTAAGCTAATGCCATGAGAGTGAACAATTGATAGGGACATTTTTATCCTTTCAAAAGTGAAATAGTGCTTAGGAGTTTAAAAACGATATGCATTAAAATAATGATATCAACATTTTTATTATATCATAATTGAATGTTATTTTATTTAATATACTGCACCTTCATTGACCATATAACTTACCCTTGCTTGCATTGAGCTTGGGATTGGCTGGGGATTTGAGGGGCTAATGTGATATATGGCTTTTATGCAGTGTTTATTCATTTTTTTCATATTATTTTAGGCTATAGTCTTAAAAAAGGTTGTACATTCAATGTTATTCATTTTTTCATATTATTTCAAGCTATAAGCTAAAAAATGATGTAGATTCAAAGTTCAAGTGGACCACACAAGTAGAGATTAAACAGATCATATCGTTGAAAGCGGCTGAAAGTTTTGGATGAAGTCGATATTTGTGTTTTTCCTTCCTCCATGCCTACGGCCTAATGAACCGGCAATGAGTAGGTTATATGGCAAATAAACATCACAATAGACTTTAGAAAAGTTTCAATGGTAGCACTGCTGCTTTTGATGTGGTCAACTTAAACCTTGGATTCACCTATTTTTATTCTCAAAATGATTTAAAAAAAAAAAAAAATAGATGAACGGTGTAGATAAAATCTCTACATTAAGGTGGGTCCTGGAGAGCTAGCCTATCTCGAACCGGGGACAGGCGTGGTAGCACCTAGGTCACTTTCTGACTGGGGAGTTATCTGGTACCCAAGCAGCATTAGATGGTAGATGCCTACACATTCAAAATTTGTACACTTCGTCTGTATCAACACATACTAAAGTGATAAAATGGTAGAACCCGGATTTGAGTTGAGTGGTGAGCTCTTTTGGGAAAATGATGTGGCGAGGTTTGATTGGTGGGGTCACGTGCTATTAAAAGTGGGTCTTTTCTTTTCAAGGTTCTGCTGCAGCTGAGTACTACTGGACCCACCTCTCACATCATACGGCCCCAACATGTTGGTTCACCACCGAAGTAGGTGGTGAGCTACAAAACACCTAACTTGCCACCACTGAACCCACGGTCAGTACGCATTCCGATTTCCCGACAGAGGGACGCGGATTAGCTACTGCTACTGAAGTGACGTCACTAAGTTCTGTGGGCCCTATAACGATGTTTGTGTTGTATCCACACTGTACATACATTTTTATAAATATTTTAAGACATTAAAAAAAGAAAGAGGCAAATCTAAAGTTGGAGTGGACCCGCCACAGAAAACAACGGGGGAGTGATTTATTTGAGATCCAACCAGTTCATAAGTTAAAACATACATTAAAGAAGGGAAAACACTAATATCAGCATGATCGAAAACTTTTATAACCCTTAAAAGTTTTTAATGGTGAGCGTTACTCTCCGCTGTTTTGTCACTCTCTGCTGTTTTCTGTGGTGGGTCCACCAAAACTTTGTATATGATTCATTCTTAGGTTCATGCACTAAAATGATCTCTAAAAATGGATAAACGGTGTGGATACAACACATACATCATGGTGGGGCCCACATAATTAGGTGACGTCATTAAGTAGGAGTCTCACTACTCAACTTGCGTCAATGGCCATTTTTTCCGATCAATTTAACACGAGGGAAAAAATAATGATACGTATCCGAAACTATAGTGAGACTAAGATGAAAAAGGTTTGTTGGAAAATGCTACCGTTGAAATTTCCCCACGTCTACAATAATGTTTATATATCATCCGTACTGTTCACGACGTCATTCTTACTGAGATGAACAGAACACATAAAAATATTAGCATGATCTAAAACTCATATAACCCTGGGAATATTTCAATGGCGGAGATTCAATCTTTATTATTTCCCTGTCTTGCACCTCCCTTGAGTTTTGTATCCGCTTCATTTTTCTTCCCATGTCTTAAAATAATATGAGAAAACATATAAACGTAGTGGATTTCTCACAAACATTGCGTGGGCCCCACTTATCTTACGGTCGCACGAACTTCTTTTCTCAGGAAATCCACTAGTCCTTGAAATCTAATTGGTTAGCCAACTGTAATCTCTTTTCCGTGTAGCATTGTTATAGGACCACTGAATATTTTTTCATTTCTACGATAAATAAATATCCATCAGATTATCCGATGGTTCTACAATCAAATAAGTCTCATTTTTTATTCATGATACATCTAGGACACATAATTTAGACGGTTTAATTTGAATAACTTGTATGCCACATTCAATTTCTAAATAATCTCTGTACCAGTGTATCATCCGCCACACCACCAGAGTATCAAAGCTTTTCTCTTCCCGAGAGTCACAATCGAGTCATATCCTATCCCACTAAAACACAACAATCCCAATTAGTCTCATTCCCCTATCAACGAGAAAAAGTTACATGGGATCAACGCTCCTCAAGAAGTGCAAGTAGCTTTCGATAATTAAAACTTATATCAGAAACCCATCATGCATGGACCCACCAGGTGGGCCCCACTTTGATCATTTCAAATATAAATAATGGTATTATTCTGCATCATGCCTGTGTTTGATGCCAACGAGGATTTAAAAAGATGATGTAAGGAAAAGGGGTGCAACTTATTTTATAAAGCAGATGCCCGTTTTATTATTTTATATAGACTTTTGCTACACCCCAGTGCATGCGACAATATGGCAAAACTGTCTAAGATCTGAGCGGTCCATCAGGTGGACCACACTGGCAGATACTTTTATTCCAGATTTCATGCCAGTTCATTCATCAAATGGGTCACAATGTATTAAAAAAAATGGATGGATGAAACAAGCTTTTTCTTGCAGTGTATTTGTTTTATACGGTATGGCTCATCTGAAAAGTAAACGTGCCAGATTATTGGATGGTGATATCCACCGCGTGGCCCACTTGATGGTCTGCTCGGATTCGCACGTTTATGCTACATAAGCATGTGGACTAACATATAGCAAAAGTCCATTTGTTTTTACGGGCTGGTTTGTTTGTTTGTTTTCTTTTCATTTTCTTTCTTTATATTTAGAATAAGTTCATTTTTACAAAGTTTTATGTGGGCCGAAAAGACATCCGCTCCATCAATCATGTTCCACTCTTCTTTTTCTCCATAAGATCAAAACTCAGGCAGACCCTGAACTCAGGTGGGCCACCCCCATGTAATATCAGCACTTGGATTGCCTGTAGACAAAAGTCATCAGGGATATCCCTGATGACCCGACTCTTTGGGGCCCACATTGATGTTTCTGTTTTATCCACGCCGTACATACGTTTTTTCAGATTATTTCAGCAAACTAGCCCAAAAATGAGAAAGATAAAAATCTTAACTGAACCACACCACAGGAAATAGTGGTGATAATGATGCCCACCATTTTGGTCCAATTGAAAATTGGATCTATGTTATTTTTGGGCTCAGGTACTTAAATGATGTGGCAAAACGCATGAACGGCATGGATAAAAAATATACATCACGGTGGGGCCCACAGAGTCGGGTCACCTGGTCTCCAAGCAATCCGTCCTCCGTAAAATCATGCTTAAAACCTCTAAAACCACGTTTTGGAATGGCCTGCCTTTTGAGGTGTCCATTTATCCTTACGAGGCGCATCTTATGAATGGATTAGATGGAATTAAAAAAAAAAAACAAATTGGCCCACACACGATCTAGAAGGTTTCAATGGTGGGTCCCATTCCAATGTATACCATGTGGTGTGACCCACGTGTTTTGGATCGGCCTGATTTTTGGCACAGAGCATGAACTTGAAACGGGGCACTTTATGGACGGAATGGATGGCGCCCTACATTCGGTGGGCCCACGCAATCTCTATTTTAAGAGAAAGATAGAACGGCCTCCAGCTTAAGAAGCAAGTATTCTAATTCCATCCGGTAAAAGACGCGAGGGTGTGTCTTTTTTGAGTACTTGTATGGTCCTGCCGCATGATGACGTGGATAGTGTCATGGTTCGTCATGTTCCTATGTGGGGCCCATCGTTGGGTGATCCAGACCATTGATACGATGGGAACCTTTGATGGACATTCCAATGTGGGAGTTTTTTTTTGGAGAGTCCCCGCTAGGCACGAGTCACTCTCCAGGAATTAGTTACATGTGCGAATGTGGCATACGTGGGTGAGATCAAGCCGCTCATCAGGTGGTCCTCAATGTGTGTGTTAGAGTGGTCCGTTCATCACACGTGTCACGCAAATGACGGAAGAAAAAAGCATCTCATCATGCATGTACGGTTTGGACATGATCAGTCCTGGGAAACTAAAAATGGTGGGGGCCACCGGAGGAGCGGCTCCTGCACACGTATGCCACGTCGTCAAAGTGTGCCGGTGAGAGTACACTTTCACGGGAGCGGATTAGGTGCAGCCCCGGCCTCACCAAAGACGGTGCGTCCCTTGCAGTGGGACCCACCTTGATGTATTTATTCTATGTCCGCGCCGTCCATCCGTTTTGACACGTCATTTTAGGGCATGAGACCAAAAATGAAAAATATAAAGTTCTTAGGTGGACCATACCATAAGAAATAGTGGTGATTAACCATTAAAAAACTCCTGTGGGCCACAAAAGTTTTGGATCAAGTTGATATTTATTTTTTTCCTTTCAACCATCTTTCTTGACCTTTTGAACAGTTTATATGGAAAATAAACACTATGAAAACATACGGTGGTCCCTAGAAATTTTTTAATGGTGGAGTGTTCAATCACTACTGTTTCCTATAATATGGTCCACGATGGACGGCGTGGATATACGATATATACATCAAAATGGGCCCCACGTTAAGGGCCGCACCGTCTTTTGTGAGAACGAGGCCGCACCTAACCGCTTCCAACTTTCAAATGAATATTGATTTATTTCACTCACACGTACCACGTGACCTTGTCCGAGTAAAATGCTTCGTAACTTTTTTTTTTTAAAAACTATTATTATCATTCTTTTAAGGTAAGCTGGGATTGAATGCATTTGGACAAGTGGGCCCCAAAATCACCATTCTGGACCGTTCATTAGGTTCGGTCGGCTCTTCCTTCACTACCGTGCAAAACTCACAGTTATGGACTTACCTTCGATGAATGATCTTGCCTGTTCACTTTTAATGCCACTGACAGGATTGTTTAGATCATCAATCAGTATGGAAATTTTCAATTCGTCGTAGAAAAGAGTGGATTAAGGCAAGCGAACGGTCCAGATTGATGATACGCATTGTCCACGTGTCTTCGAAAAGAAGTTATTCTCCCTCAGGAACACGCCACAAAATACAACCTCGAAGTCTCGAAAGCGATATTGGCCGCATCCTATCAAGTTGCTAATCAAGTAGCACTAGCCTCCAAATAGGACTTTCGCAGTTTCACAACTAAAGTAGGCTTCTTTTCTGTTCTACTGTGATATGTGTGCTCGAGGGCGTACGCAATGTTGGTACTCTCTCTTCCTACACGTGCAAGATCCAACCCTCTCATCAGGCAGATCCAACCGTGTAGATGCCTCACTGCGAAAATCAGGCTGATCTGATCATCTGATGGTCTGTTTCTCTTAATCAATCAGGCTGGCCTGATTTCTACAGATGGAGCTATCTGATGAACGGCTTGGATCAGTGTGTGAGTTGGGAGTACCCCATTTAGTGTGGCAGGACAAATGCACTTGGGCATGTTAGCCATGAACCAACAACGCCTATGAGTAGCTCCTGGACCCATGTATGCTTTATATAAGGTGGGCCTTCTCTTTCTTTATCTCTTTTGATTATAATCTAGACTTTTAGAAGAGAGAATACGACAGTAGGAGGAAAATTCCAGCGTGAGATGTGTTGCCTTTTGTGCAGGAAACATGATTAAAAGACTCGGCGAGTGGGGCCCACTCGTTGGATCCTGAACAAATCATGTCATTAATTGAATTGTGAGATGAGTTATGGGACGTGGATTGCATCTGTCCTGCACTGCCTTGATGGACTGCGTTCAGCTAGGGATAATGTGGGGGCCATTAGTATGTATTTGTTTCATCCATGCCGTTTGTTTATTTTGTTAGATCATTGAATGGCATGAGTTAAAAAAGTATGCTGATTCAAGGGTCAAGTGGACCATAATATATGAAGCAGTTGTGATAATAATGCTCACTTTGATGTTTATTTGCCATCCAACTTATTTATAAGGTCACGTAAATTTGAATGAGAAGAAAATATAAATATTAGGTTGATCCAAAACTTTTATAGCCCTTAAGAAAGCTTTCAATGACAGACGTTCGAATCTTAATATTTCTTATCGTGAGGTCCAATTGAGCCTCCAATCAGCAACCTTAACTAATGATGTACGTTACACCGATAGAAAAGCATAGGAATGGAAATGGAAGCTTTTGATATATGTAGGATTGAAGATCCAATTATATTTATATAGTTTAGTCTAACTAGAACAACTTGCACAATATGAATTTGGTAATCCTAATCTAATTAAAATATTATGTATATAATACAATTGTAGCATACCACCCTTTACACGATTCTAGATGAATCACAGTTTTACGGAGTTCACTGGACCTTGATCAGTAAGGCTCCACTTATAGAATTCTTATATGGACATAATTAATTAAACATATATATCATGGTGGGATCCACATAGCTCCTAGAGGCTTGAATCCACCCAGCAGGTACTGGGCAGAAGGAATCCAAGGCCATTTTATGCTATGACGCATGGTTAAAAGATTCAAGTGACTTGGACTGACTCATTGGGTCCTAAGTGAGTCAGGACTTCCTCTAGTCAAGGCCGAATCAGCTCAACTCTCCCAAGTTGAAGGGTGCCTTAAGGTATCAAATAGGACGGAGGCTTACTAAGTCCCAATTGACTTAGAAGGGTCTGAGTCTTAAAACCATTGTAGGAAGGTCAGGCTCTTTGGACAGGCTTGACTAATTAGCTTGGTCCATGGTCAGGGTCAGGCCTGAGTCATTTTGGTCCAACCTAGCTGGGGTACGGCGCATTTTTGAGTCCCACATGGTTAGGAATTCAAGAGGGAGGCATTTTCGAGAATGAATCACCTAGGCCATTGTAGATGGAGCATAGTCCAAAGGTCACATTGATTAGATGATTCTAGCCATCTACTTAGTGGTCAAATATAAAATGTAAAATGATCAGTGGTCCAAAATACTCCAAATTCAAGTAGGCAAAGTTAGATGGTTGTCAGTGTAGCTTTTGGTTATGGTCCTTGACGTTGGCCCACTATCTGAAAAGTCCTTGTGGCAATGAAAGTATGCCAGGTAGACAGTGGATGAGATTTTAAAAATGGTGATGAATTATTACTAAGAGTGCAGGGTCAAAATTTCAATGACCATGTTGTTAAGGTTATCAAGTCAGCATGATTTTAGGGGGCGCGGAGGTGGGTGGGACCCCTGACTGTGGGCCCATTGTGATGTATGTGACTGCATCCATGCCGTCCATCTGTATTGAAAGATTATTTTCGGGTACGGTTCAAAAAATGAAGCAGATCCAAATCTCAGCTGAACCATAGTACAGGAAACAATGGTAATTGACAATTAAAAACTTCTTGTGGGCTACAAAAGCTTTGGATCAAGACAATATTTGTGTGGTGTCTTAGTCAAGGCCTTTGTGACCTTATCAACAGGTTGGATGGCAAATAAACATTCTGGTGGAATCCATGATGTTTTTAATGGTGAGGATTCAATAATGACTATTTCCTGTGGTGTGGTTCACTTAAGATTTGGGTCAGCTTCATTTTTGGGACCGTATCCTAACATAAGCTGTCAAAATGGTTGGACGGTATGGATTTAAGGCACATACATCACTGTGAGCCCCATAGTCAGGGGTCCTACCCAAGCAGCTCCCAATTTTAAGGTATACACCATCCATACCGAGGCCCAAATTTAGGTGGTCCAAATGATGGGGATACATCTGACAACGTCAATAGAGAAGTCACCGACATTTCAGAAACTTTAGAGGTGGTCGGTCTAGGCACGGGCTCTATGGGGCCATCATGATGTATGGGTTTTATCCACGCCATTCATCCATTTTTCCAAAACAATTTTAGGCATGAGTCTAAAAATGAAGCAGATCCAAGGCTTGAGTGGACCACACCATAGGAAGTAGCAGTGATAATGACTCTCACAGTTGAAACCTTCCTAGGGCCCACCATGATGTTATTTACCATCCAACCTGTTAATAAGGTTACATAGCCGGGGTTTAGTCTCCCTGTTTGTTTTTTTTTTTTTTGGGGGGGGGGGGGGGGTTAGCTTGTTAGTAAACACCCATGTCAGTACACACACTCCATGTTAGCCACCCTCCGCTGGGGATCGGTACCAAGACCTCAAGTGTTGAAACGAGATATCTCCGCCCAGTCTACCATTTGAGATCCAGCTATGGATCTGGGTGTAGCTGGGGTTTAGTCCCTGCCTCTACAGTAGGCTCTGAGAAGTTTTAACACTGAGTCTTGGGTTCGAAACTGTAGGTGGTGAAATCCCACTCTTGCGTGCATGGGTGTGTAAGGGCATTCAATCCCCACCAAATGGCCCACTTGAGCTTTAGACCACTTGAGCTCTAGATCTGCCTCGTTACCTAGAATGATAGGTAAAAATAGATGTACAATGTTGATAAAACCCTGCATCACAGTGGACCCCATAGAGTCCTTGCTTGGACCGATTCCGTCTAAGCGGGGGTAGGATGCAATCCACTACCCATTAGGTAAGTTAAAAAACACTTATTACCTATTTTCATTCAATTACATATGTATAGTTTAAAGTCGCTTATAAGCCATGCAATCAATGATCAAAAACCATTCATGGCTCATTGATTTAACTAAAAAAAAAAAAAGAAGAAAAAGAAAAGAAAAGAAAAGAAAAGAAAAAGAAAACACTTAGAGAGTACTATTCCAAGCATTTGATAGTCAACTCTTTTCTTTGTAGGGCTGGCCTTAGCAGAAGCAGGACCAGTGCTGAGTGAGGCTATAAGGCAACACACAAGCATTAAAAAATTATAAATGTAGCAAGCAACCCAAATTAAGCTGTCCAACTCCAAACATGGATTCCAATTTAGATGGACCTTAAACCAAATAATTACATTGATTTTGTTTTCTAATTGGCCCATTATCACACATTTAATGGACAGTTGAGATGACAAGAAGTTAATTAATGACCCCAAATCAACAAATATATTTCCATAAATCAGAGCCCATACCTAATTGGGTCCCAAAATCTGAGAAGTTCAACTTGAGTTTGTGGCCATTAGGATTCGGGGTACTTGGATTATCTAGAATCCAATCTCTGGTGTATGGTTTTGATGTTTTGGGCTGGTGGACATTATTTTAATGGATGTCTCGTTACCCCAAATTTAAATATTTATAATGAAAGAGAAAAACTATAGTTTTCATTCCCCATATCCACTAGCAATTGTCCCTCTAAAGAGGGATGGGCACTCAAAAGGTGGTAAACAAATGATAATATAATTAAGCTAAGGTATTTTTTTATAAAGGTGATGGCTTATCAAATGTGGGGTCCACGTGATGGAAGTGTTGGTAGTATGGTTGACATGGGCAGCCCATTTTCCTAGCTTGCTTAGATAGCTAGATTCACCTGACTAAACTAATTTTGAGAGAGATGGGCATTCAATAGTAAGGCCTAGACGAGGGATGGTTTAGATCAATGGTTGAATTATGTGTAGGATGGTTATTATGTGCTGGCTATTTCTTGAGACATTGATGGATGGTTAGGATCATCTGACTAAGGTGATTTTTAAATGGGAAAGATAATCAAGGGTGGGACTCACATGATGGATGGTCTAGATAAATGATTGGACCATTTATAGTATAATCAATTCCGTAGGCATTGTTTTTTAAAAAAGTAGGAGTAAGGGTGAAAGTGTTTTCTAAGAGGGATGGGCAATCAGGGATTGGACCCACACATCAGGATTAAATCTTTTGTAGTATAATCAATATGGACCATCCTTTTCCTGTGATTGAATGGATGGCTAGGATCATCCCATTTTTTATAAAAATAAATTAATGTGGATGGGCAATCAAAGGTGGAACCCAAATAACAGATGGTTAAGATCAATGATCAAACCATTTGAAGTTGATCGTCCATCTCCCTAATAAAGTGTGGATAGGATAGTGATCAATAACCTTCCATCTCCCTAACCATTAAATGACTGTTTGGATCATCTGACAAAGAGTTTTTAATGATGATGGGGCGATCTAGAGTAAAAGCACATGGTGGATGGTCTAGATCAATGATTAAACCATTTTTAATATGATTAATATGGATGGTCCATTTTCTTAAGTGTTGAATGGACTATTGGGATCATCCAAACAAAAGTGTTTTTTTACATGAGTGATGGGCAAACAAGGGTGGGATCCACATGATGGATGGTCAATTGTTAGACTGTTTGTAGTATGATCAATAAAGGCCATCCATTTCTCAAACCATCAAATGGCTGATTAAGATCACATGAGAAAAGTAATTTTTAAAGTAACGGGCAGTCAAGGGTGGGACCCACATGATGGATGGGAAATATCATTGACGAAATTATTTGTAGCATGGCCATTATGAACCATCCATTTTCATAGCCATTGAGAATCATACAACAAAAAAGTAAATTTTGAGAGGGATAAGCAATCAAAAGTGGAAACTTCATGATGGACGGTTAATATTAATTATTAGATTATGTTTGTATTAGGATCAATAACACGTGTCATTTTCAGCTAATAATTTATTCAAAATACTGGTATTACAAGTTCCGAGAATCCCAATAACTTCAACCAAGATTGTATCCATATATAGTGATGATAATTCCCATTAATTACAATACACATGTATTCATTCATATGCGTTCCAATCCTTACTTATCGCTCAATGTATATTGCATGTAAGATTTCTTTGGTGCCCCCATCAAGGCTCAAGCAGCTTCCTATATATTAATTATTGTGGCCCCGACTTAGGTTTGGATTGACACGAACTTGATTGAACCAACCTTAGCTCATGTCGGGTTAGGTTGGGTTGTCAAGGTCCTTGGGTTTGGGTTCGAAAATGCCAACCCATTTAAATTCTAGTATGCTTACGTGAGTATAGAGGACTTCTGGTTAGGTTTGGGTTACCTCGGCTTGGAATTTGGGTCGGGTCAAGTTGTGGGTTGGGTCAACCCAACCCAGCTCGCCCGAGTTACAACCCTACCTGATGTAGAGTAGGTCGTGGATAGCTTCATGGCCAAGATGGAAAAGAAAAAGATCGATCGGAGACGGAGGTGTTCCAGACCGTCAGAACTTAAAACGGATGTATCTCGCAAATTGGAATAAGCAATTAGATGTACCATATATGATTTTAGGGTAGGACGAATTAGTTTAGATAACCAACCTGAATTTGTGAAAATATCATCAGATCGACAGTCGAATTTTTTTTTTTTTTTTTTTTTTTTACTATTTATAGTACGTTTTAGTTTAATTATAACTCTTTATCCATTGGGCTTTAGAAGTTGTGCATAATATGAAAAGTGCTTTGAATAGTTACGGCAACAATGTGGTTTGGCCAAGTAAGACACTGATTATTTTTGGCCAAAAAGCATGCGCACTAGTAGGAATCACAATAGTCTATAAATAGTAAGTTTACTATTTATAATAAGTCAGGATTTGTATGAATTTTAGTTATAGTTTAATTCCAAAACTTCTTCCATATCTTAGTATCTCGCTCGACTCGGCTCGAGTTAGCTCGGATTGACTCGGCTTGAATGGCCGATTCGAGCCAAGCCAAGCTAATTATTTAAAGCTCGAGTTGAGTTCAAGCCAAGTTTGACCAGGGGGCATTTCAACTCATCTCGACTCGAAGTTCGAACTCGAGCTCGACTCGGCTCGATTAATAAATATATTAAATATTATATTATATTATATTATATTATATATATATATATAATATTAATATAAGTTTTGAGTTTAAACTTAAAAATAAAAAAATAAAAAAACAAACCCTAGAATCTCTACCCGACCGCACGCACCCCCTTCCCTTTCCCTTTCTTCTCTTTCTCTGCCCACTGCTAGTCGCATGCCCGCCCTGACCACCACCACCAATTTTCATTTCAGCTCCCCAATAGTATGATTTCAATCTCTTGAGATCTACTTCTTAGATGAGAAATCCAAGAAATTTGAGATGAGTTCTTCTCAGATTTGTTAGAGCTTTAAGGAAATCCAATGATCTGATTAGCTACAGCTCTTTACTTAGATTTCTGATCTATGTTCTGCTCTATTTCTTTTTTAGTACTTGGATTTTTGCTAGTGGAAGAAGATCAAGAACATATCGGTTCTTATAGGTTTCCTCTTCTGATTCGAAGCTTTGTTTGGTTTTTTCATCAGGTTTTACTTTGATTTTCCTAAGATTTTTGAACTTTTCATCAATGGAGGAGGATCAATAATAGAATCCATTACTCTCTCACCCAGCAAGCTCAAGCTTGACTCAAGGTAAACTCAACTCGACTTAAACCACTAGCTCGACTCAAACTCGACTCGACAACTTTGGCAAACAAGCCAAGCTTCAATGTTAAGCTCGACCTCGAGCTCGAACTCGAGTACCCCATGAACAAGCCAAGCCAAGCTTGGCCCACCTCGACTCGACTCAGCTCGATGCCCACCTCTAATCATAATTCTTATAAAATTCTTCTAAAACCTAATTTTTAAAAATAAAAATTCTAAATAAGCTTGGTAGATACGAAGTAGTTATCCTTGAGAAAGAAAGTGATCGCACCTTATCACATTAATCCCTACGGCACTACCAATGTTACACTTTCCAAAAAGGCCTTGGAACATGAAAAGAAGCTGATTGTTACACCAATTTAGGTACACATGGAACGCCATGTGTACTCAAGAGGACTTATGTGATACCGTATCTTTATGCGACGCAGTTTTTAATCTTGGCCTAGTGGGGCCCATGGTTAGGTGATCCAAAGTAGTAGTCTATTGGGTCCTACCTTAAAAGGACAATGCTCCAGATATTTGAGAGTAGAAGATATAACCACCCCAATATTCAAGACTTTAGTAGCTGAAAAAAAAGAATTTATTGCATTTATTTTTTCCAACCATCTACTTGCATCCAACGGTTAAGATTGTCCAATCAAAAATACTTCCAGGCATAATCCATCCATGGTGGGAGAGAACAAACAATGGTTTGGGTAAACAAGCCACCTAAGTGGTTGGTATTGAAACACAAGCTTTCACATCATATAATTATTCTTGCTAATAGTCAAACGTCGTATTAGTTGATGTGACAATGTGATGCGACATGTCCTTTTAGAAAAGATATCCCCTCGGTTACTAAAACATTTCCACCCTTGTTGAATTGATGTTTGACATATCCTCTCATTGGTAAAAAATTCTACCCATGTTGATTTCATGTTTGAAATGGATATAATTGTAATATGAGGTTGTGAACGGAAAGATTGCCCAGCTTCTATTTCGATAGTCTTACGAGTATTTGGACAATAATATTAAACGTGATATAATTAATATCTTATATTGCATAATAATTATATGTCGGAAAATACTATAGTTTTTTTACCGTCCAATTTTATGTTTGGGATCAATTTCATCCCTTGATAGATACATTTATTACATGAAGTCTGTGTGTGTTGGATTATGGAATTGTAATCAATGCACAACATATGCAACTTGAATGTCACATATAGAAGGCATGTATGGATGAGAAATACATTTATTATGTGAAGTCTGTGCTTGGTGGATCATGGAATTGTAATCAATGTACAACGTCTCACAACTAAGTTCAGTAACATGTGCACATATGCCGCTTGAATGTCATGTATAAAAGGCATGTATGGATGAATGACTTGGATAAAACATGCGCATCAACATAAGGCCCATAATTGTAGTTGATTTTGAAATCCATTGAAAATTCTATAGTATCCACTATTGACATTGGAATATGTGATACTAGAATTAGGCCAATCTTTTGTGCATTATCAAACACCAGATGAAATTTCAACGGGCCAAATGCAATTCCATATACCATCTGATCCATCTAATACCATGCGCAAACAGGCCCTAAAGTAATTAGGAGATAGGTGACTGTTTTCACTCTTATGTCCATATTACAATCCTCTTATAAGAGATAGGTATGGCAGGCAAGTGGATACTTTGATGGTGCAATTCATGACCTTATTGGTTAATCATTAATGGGTTTCTTTTTCCAACCATCCACTTGCATCTAAAGATTAAGACTGTTCTGTTAAAGATATTTCTTGGAGTAGTTATGGCAGCACCAAAACAATTCAATGGCTTAGGTAAGCAGGTCATGTCAATGGTCAGTGTTGAGATGCTAACTATATAACACATAATTCCTTGTGTTGATGCTCAAAATTCCACAGTTAATATAACAATGTGGCTGCAACATCGCCTGGTGTTGGATTTTTTTCTTCACTTAGTTAAAATCACAATAAAAATATCTCCAAATTCGTTACTTTGTGTGTACTTATCAACATATGGCTGAGATTTTATCTGCTTTTTGTCATGAGTGGCCCACACACTCTTTCCTCCCTTCATATAACTCACCCAAAAACTCTCTTGACCTCAATCTCCCTCCTTTCCCTCTCTATGTGCAATGCAGGTGCCATGCCTGCTTGTGAGCCTTATAGTTCTAATGGTGATTTAAAGTAGTTCTTTTCAATTTGATTATTTACTCTCTACCAAATTAATTATCGCGATTCAATTCAATCCAAACGCAAAATAAATTGGTGGTCCACTCAAATTGATACATTCATTAGGATTGTCGATGGGTCAGATTTGGGTGAGGTCTTGGTGTATCATACTTATATGTGCTTGAAATTGTTGTGTTTAGGTCCGGGTCCTACATTTGATTTCTTGGATGGTTTTATTGGGTTTGGGTACTGGTCCAGTCTCACCACCCTGTCTCTGGGGGACCCATTTCTAGATAGGATATTGTTTTCTTTTTCCATATTGGGTATTAGAAGGGTTGTCAATGGGCGAGTCTCAAGTGGTCAAATTGAAATTTGAATAGGCCCAGCTCGAACAGATCAAAATCCAGGCCCATGCGAACCCTAGGCCGTTCCGTTGACAGCCCTAATATTAGGCCACAAGCTTAAAACTGGGTTCGGATCTAGTTAGGCTCACCATACCAACATCATAAACAGCTTAGAACGGTCTATTGCTCACAGAGCACTATAAGTGATAGTGCTCCTAGTTGCATGGGGACGCTTAAACAGACCAATCTATAGATCTAAATCAGGTCCAACACATATTTGATGGGCTAGCTTTAAAATATCACTGATTTGATAAATATTAACCATTTGGTCAATGGCCTTAAATATGAACAGCCAAGATCACTTACACGAAATAAAACCAATCAACAATTTGACCCATCTTTAATAATAATAATAATAATAATATTATTATTATTATTTTAAATTTTCACACACACTCATACCCACACACACCACAATGAGTAGTTGAACCCATGACCTCGGTGCTGAAACTCCAGTAAGTTCACCACTACGCCATGAGTAAGGGCCTCAACTTAATTCACCTATTTACTCTTGTACGAATAAAATATTTAGATTTAAGTGCATTTCTTTTATTCTCATCCAGACACAACTCGGTAAGTCATTTATACTTGAAATGGGAGCCATTTACAAGCTCCCAAAAAAATGCCCTTATAGTGCTCCTCATTGCAATTGTTCGCTTGGGCTGTCCAATCGTTCAATTTCAATTGTACATTAAGTTCCGAACAGATTTCATGTATTACTACGGAACTTCATAATGATATAATGAGCAGACACTGCCGGCTATTGTTATTGCCCCGCGAGCAAGAGAGGGGCTATCCGAAGTCCAAACACCGCCCAAAGATCCGAAGGAAGGTTCTTTCTTGCAGCAAGGAGTGGGAATCAGAAATTTAATCGTGTTTTTATTGCAGGATGTAATAAGGAGCTTTGATTGAAAAAGAGTATTAAAAGCATGGATTTAACGCTCCGAAGTCACCAGAGCAAGGAATGGACTCCAGGGGACCGAGATCGATGGATATACACGCCAGAGATCCGAGAAAATTGAGAAACTGAAGCTTAAGTGGCCTGAAAGTTAGTCAGAATGCAAGATCACAGGGTTTCCACCATCCACTCGGCTCGAAACTTCATACATGGCCTGAGGACCATAAATTAACCGTACACGTCAAATTTCAGCCATTAGATCCTCGTGGAAGTGGCCCAACAGAGAGATCAGAGGACAATAACCATTAAGAAAGCATCTTGGACATCCTTGGGAGATCTGGACCCAAACTGAACTGATGGAAAGAGCACGAAAAACGGTGGATATTTGTCAAATTTCACTTCTTTTGGATGGTGCAGTAGGGAGGAACGAACGACGGACGTTTCTAGAAGGCAGAGTGGCAATTCTGTAAATATAACGAAATCCATATGCATGCATGCACGTAAGCTAGAGGTTTGCTTCAACGTTCGGTATCGACTCATCACAGGTTGATTGTGTGGCCCACCTAGAGTTTGGATCTACTTCATACTTTGACCCATGGGCTTATACTTTATTAAGAAAATGATGAGCGGAGTAGATCTTCGAAAATACCATCAGAAGTGGGCTCCACCTATTTTTTGCAAACTTTCCAAATAGAGCCATGCGAAACGTCCAGTGACGGACGTGCCATCCACTGGGTTTTTACAGTGGGCCCTGCCCATCAGTCTGATCACTGATCCAGACCGTCCATGTGACTCACGTGGTTTATCTTCACCAAGAACTAGGTGACGGAATTTCAAAAGGGAGCGAGTATGGGTTCTCGGCTGTTCAAACGCAGGTTGGACGGTGGCGTAAAATATCCCATGGGCCACGTGAATGCAAGTCCAAACCGACCATCTCCGGTCGAAATTTCGAGGAGAATCTGGTGAACGGAGTGGATCTCCTGTCTGAATTCAA
This sequence comes from Magnolia sinica, assembly GCF_029962835.1. NCBI lineage: Eukaryota > Viridiplantae > Streptophyta > Magnoliopsida > Magnoliales > Magnoliaceae > Magnolia > Magnolia sinica. The sequence goes on from NC_080580.1 coordinate 5,158,239, forward strand.
GAATGGGCCCCACCGGAAAAACAGCGTAAGAAATCTATTCCTGCTACGATTCGGACTGCGAAGAAAGGACGGTTCCAACTCCAGCAACGTGCGTAAGGAGCTTCCGCTCTCTCCGAGCCGACGTCCTTTTGGCTTATAAAAGAAAGACATGAGAGAGGGAAAGGGGATCTGGGAGCTTGGGCGTGAAGCACAGGACAGAGTTTGTTTTTTTGTTTTTGTTTTTTTTCCTTTTCTTTTCTTTTGAGATTTAGTTAATCAAAATTATGCTGGGCTAAACCTCTTAGCTAGGGCTAAGAGGTGAAGCTTGTAGCGTGATGGGAGAACTATTTGCTTGTGCCTTTTGTTTAGATTGAATGGATTTTTGATTTAATTTTATTATGGGAATATTTTTAGTTTTTAATAGCATGTTGTCCGAAATTACAATAGATCTGCGATGGCTTTGAGTATTTCCTTCTCATTATTGTGATTATGTAGTTAGGAAGCCCTGTTGTTCGCCATCGTCTCCTGGGCATGGTTGGATGGTGGCACCCTTCCTAACCTTCATAATCATCTGATTGGTTGGTAATTAGTTTAATTCTATTGTTGACTTTGTCTCCTGGGCATGGTTTGGTGATGGAATCCACTCTAATTCATATACCTTTCATCTCCTTAAAATTATATCAGAGGAAGTTCAGTTTAATTTTCATGATTTTTGAAGCAGGCATAAGATCTCCCTGATCTTTACAAGTGGATCCTCTGAATCCCTAGTTTCTTATCTCCGATTTCTCTTAAGTTTTAAATTAATCTCTCACCATTATTCATCACTTTATATTGGATTTAGATTTCATCTTAGGCTAGTTCTATTTCTACTTAGTTTCAGATCACGTACAGATATCAGTCCCTTGGGATTCGACATCGGTCTCACCGAGTTTATTATTACATCATAACCCTATACTTGGGGAGTGAACACCAAACACCGCCCAAAGATCCGAAGGAAGGTTCTTTCTTGCAGCAAGGAGTGGGAATCAGAAAGAAAGCCCAATGAATAGAAATCAAGGAGACAAACCGCCCAAGCCCGAACAGACGCAATCCCGACCTTGGGGAAGGTAGCAGCCGAGGAGACGACCCTGACTCCCATAACCATACTAGAATATTCAGAATTATAGCCACCTGGCGAAGAAAATGAACAGGTTTCTGGTCCGTAGGTACCGGCGCTACAGGATTTAACAGTAGTGACCAGAAAAAAGAAAAAGTGGAAGAGGGGCCAAATGCAAATTCTATCATGGAATGGTTGGGGCCTGGACAGCGACCCCAAACAAATGGCTGTTTAGACTCTTTGCAAAAAGAGAAAACCAGATATGATTTGCCTTAAGGAATGCAGACTAGAGGAGGGGGGAGAGGTTTGCGAAAAGTGTCTTCCCCAATGGAACATTACGAACGGTAGAAACAACTATCATTAACCTGGATAATATCGACCGAGGAGAGTGGTGGCACAAAAGCACATCCCCGACATGCAGGAAGCAGATTTTGAATCCTAAACATCAGGGGACCCCCGACCCCTGGTAGGAGAAAGGCCTTCATTGATTCCATAGTGAAAGAAATGGAAAACCAAGGAGTGATATTCATAATCGTTTTTCTTCTGAAAGCATAGGCGGGCACAATAAAAACAGAAGTCACATGGAGCAGTTCAGCGCTATGTTAGAAAAGACAGGCTTTGAGGAGAGGACTGAAGACCCTCAAGCGGTTGCCTTACCTTTTTAGTAGGGCAGAAACAGGTCTGATCATAGGGGAATAGCCAAACCAACCCACTATAGCCTATAGCCTATAATCAGTGAAGGGAAGGGAAGGGCTCCTGGGCAGAATTAGATGGCTGTCATCCCGACGTCTAGTCTCTGATCACAGGCCAATAGAACTGCCACTGCCTAGAACGGCCAAAGCTGGGACCCATTCCATTCAGATGCGATCAGACATGGTTTGGGAATCCAGGGTGTGATGAACCAGGAAGCAGCAAGTGGAGAAGGAAACTGTGAACTCAAGCTGAACTCAAAGCAAAGCTCAAATCCTGGACCTGGAGCTTCCAGAAAGACAGGGAGGAAAGAAAGGAAGACTGAAGTGGATATAATCACGAAACTTTAAATAAGAAAAAGGCAAATCACAAAATCGGATGCAACAGACTCACTATGTGAGTGAGAAGGAAGCTGGGTATATTAGAGCAACCATTAGAAACTGGAAAAGAAGAGATTCTCAGACTATTTCTCAATACGGTTGCTAAGCATTGTCAATCGTCGAAATTCCAACTTCATAGCTTCAATTCAGAATGACCAGGGAACCTGCAAACGAGACGAGATCAAGAAGGAGAAAGAGGCGAGGCAACAACCTTCTTTCTTTTTGGCAAAAAACGTCGAAACGTCGGAGAAGAGGTGATAGAATAGCAAGCCAAGAAAGGATGCTGGAAAATAGATAGGTCTGACTGGGAATGACACATTCCTTGATGAACCAGTGAGTACTGAAACTATTAGGTAATATTCGAGAACAAGCCAAATAAAGCCCCAGGCCCGGACGGCTTTCAAGTGAACCTATTCCGGGACTACTTGAAACGAGATCTAGTGGAATTTAGGAGAAATGGGACGCGGGGTCAGTAAACTCATAATTTCTCTCCCTGATCCCAAAGGAAACCAGACCTGATAAGTTAGAGAGATTCAGACCTTCCACAGCGACAAAGGTCATAGCAAACAGATTGGGGAGAAAGAACTTCATTCACAGCCAGGAAGGCGCAAGGGAGCTTTCATCAAGGACAGAAGCATCACGGAGAACGTATGTTGTGTCCAAGAAGCCATCTATGAAGCCAAACGAGGGAAAAGAAGACGGATGATAGTCAAACTTGACATGGACAGCGCATATGACAGGCTAAATTGGAGATTCATCTTTCAAAGAATCTTTCTTTTATAATAGCCCTGCATTTCAAAGTCTTGGATTGCAGCAATGGTAAATGGCAGACCAGGAAGCTTTCAAAAGTCGCAGAGGAATCCCCCTACCTATACATAATGATTGCCGAAATCCTGGGTAGATGACTCAACAGAAGGGGGATCAAAGGTATGCTTCTAGCCCCGACTGCAAGAGCAATGAATCATTGGCTTTTCGCCGATGACACGAAAGACGTAGGGGAAGCATCATCCAAGGAAGCTGACGGGTCTCCGAGAAATTCTAGAGCAGTTCTGCAGAGCCTCTGGAGCAGCAATTCACTCAAGGAAAAGCTCCTCTAAGAGAAGAGAGCCCAGAGAAGAATCCAAGATATTATGGGCATCAGTGCAGCTAGGAGTGAAATCTATTCATATAAAGTCAAGTAAGTCCCCGGGAAAAAGACAAGCAAGAAAGACTGGTACGCGGTCATAGAGAAAATCCAACGAAGAAGAATTGAACTGGAGCAATCGGTACGGTGGCTATCGCTCCCTGGAAGAGTCAAACTTATAAAGGTGGTGCTGGGAAATATTTGATAGAACCTTGACAGGGGTGGAAGAGCGTATAGATCAAATCATGAAAGAATTGTTATGGAACGGCAGGGTAGTCTTGAAAACGGTTTGCCAACCGGGTGTCGCGGTGGGAGTGTCAGCCGAATGCTCAGAGCTCAAATTTGATGGAGAACTCTAACATCTTCGACCATTATTGAAGGGAGGGGGGCGGAAATAGCTTAATGGTAATGGTAGAGAAAAACCTTTCGAAGAATGACTAGATTACTATATAGGCTCAGAAAATAGGAGATGAGTCTTTCCCGGCCGGGTGGATGGGAATGATTAAAACATGGAATCTAATTCAATCACCACCTGGGTGGATGGAACAGGGGACAAAATCAATCTCTGGAAACACTCAGTTTGTGGAGAATGCCCCCTGGAGGAAGCTCATTGCAAGGAAACGGAAGTGGGCGTGCACTTTCAATGGTTCAATGGTAAGGCATATCTAAAGTATGAAATAGGAGCGCCTTCTCTTTCTCGCGCGCGCCTTCAAAAAGTAATCAGCAGATGGACGCTGAGCGAAATTGCTTTTTTTTATGCTCCACTACGAGCTAAAAGGCGTGTCGAAAAACGAACTATGAACAAAGTCAGTGCATTTCTTTCTTCAATCATTCATTCGATAGGCTCCCCGGAGGCAGGACACATGCAGTTCACTCGGCCTTTTGGAATAGAATCTTTCGTCATGCTAGAACTTCCTGCTCTGCTCTCACGTTCATATACCATACCCATTGGGAAGAGGACCGAACGGAACCGTCAGTGGCTGGGAAACAGAGATCCCGCGGAGAATCAAAATGGGAAGATTCAGAAAAAGCCAAAAAAGGGGGCAAAGTCAACCTAACCGCTTACCTTTTCGTAAGCCGCGCACTTCAGGCCAGGCCGTCACTATAACCAACCTCACTGATCCCACTCAATCTTTTACACCGATGTCTCGTACTCTCTCGACCAGGTCATCATAAGAAAATACTGCTCAATCTTTCCGAAGTGAGAGAAGGAGGGAAGGCGCGCTAGCGCGCTACTTATAACAGCCAGCTTAAAAACGATAGCGCGCCCCCCGAAAAACGCTTATATAGTTAAAGGCTGACGCGCCTGAATTTATAGTAATAAGCGTTTTGAAGCTTCAAAACGATTATGACGTCAAAGGCCAACGCGCGTTTTACTAATAGGCTTTGAAGCCAGCAAGCAACGGCCGCGCATACGTTTTTCAGCGGGGTCCTAGTCTTTATCTAAAGTAAGTAAGGCGCGCTACGGCTTTCCCTATCATGATAAGGGCTCGCTTCGCGAAGCCCTTGAGGTGAGTTTTTCGTAATAGGGGCTTTGAAGCCGACGCTTCTTCAGAAGGCGCGGGAGCCTCGGGGGGGTCTGGGGGGGACGGCGGGAGCGCAACGGCTTTTTTGAAGCTGCTTGCTGCTCGCTTTCTCTCAGCTACTAGTGGCTTATGTAGTGGTCGGCATTCCTACGTGCTCCTCCTTGCCCCCGACTACTTAAGAATCCAAAGCCTTTGAATTCTGTCGTGACGCTTTGGTTACGAAGGTTACCGGGGTCTAGTTTGATGGATGGATTCAGTCAGCGAAAGTCCCTCCAACTCAATCAATATCAACAACATGTCGTGACCATGACGGTTTGTTCCGGCTTGGTCAGAAAAGAAAGTGGGTTTCGGGGGTTCATTGATTAGTAAACCTCCGGTGCTGGTGACGGTCG